>NW_026067911.1:17124942-17178626 GCF_014885135.2 Alexandromys fortis | reverse complement strand
ATATCTCTCTTTTTCTGACCACACGAGCCTTTAAATTACTGAGCAATATGAGTAGGATTAAAGCCGTGGCTTTGCCAGCTAGATCCAGTCCATTCCTAAACTTCCCAGCCTCATGGCTGAGGTACCAGTTGTAGCCATGTTTACTGCCACAACTCTATGGCATTTCAAGGTCCCTGCCAGCAAGCGAGCTACAACAGACAACAGTCAAGTCCTCTCTTGGTAGTCAGCTCTCCTGCCTCAGTCAGAGTTTTCCCTGGCAGGACAGCCCAGAAAGCCGGCATTTTTAAACAGCACAGCTTTTTTCCTGCTACGGCTGAAAACCTGAAAACCGAAAAGCATGCGTTCAGCTTTTCACCAACACCGTTCAAGTGTTTCGTGGCAGGACCTCTTAATGAGCTGCAGGGTTTTGCAGCTAAAGCTGAGTCAGGAAGTCTCTCTTAGATGAGAGCACTTGCTTACCTCTAGCAAGCAGAGTAGACTCGAGAAATTGCTGCTACCAAGAAAACATACTTCACTCCACTCTTTCCTAAGCTTTCTCAGGCTTTTTGTGGATTCAGTTGTCCACACGTCTGGGCGCCAGCTGGTGGCCACATAAGCCAGTTAGGAGAAAATACCCACCCCTGAAGTGAGCTAGCCTTGCCCACCTGGTCACCTAAGTGACCATATAGACATTACACCTGTCCTCCCTCTAGCCACAGCTGAGCAGGCACTATGATGAGAGACCGTGAAGCTTCAGAGTTGGAAATAAACCACCTAGGCAAGGACCAGAATGCCTGTTAGCATCACTTCTAAGCATCCCTTTCAGCTGCCCGTGGCCACCTCTCTACCTCCTCCCCTCCTCCCCTTTTTCCCTCTCTCATCGCTTAGTGCAGCGTTGTCTTCTCTTCCCTTGTGACCTTGTATAGTGCGTATTCACACGCTACAGGGAGTCAGACCCTCAGCCCAGTAAGTTTTCTCCTCCTGGACGTCCTGGGACACTATGCACCTGTCCTTAACCCCCAAGATGTCTTTCTTCTGCCCGTGTTAGCAGATGCCAGCTCAGCCAGAAACTGTCTTTCCCATCTTCCCAGCGGTTCCTACGTTCCTCCGTTTAATGGCGATTTCATTCTGCTGCACATATTGGCTGGTCTTTCTTTGCCTGCCTGATTTTGCTCTGGGGGCAGTACTGAGGGACCAGAACCAAAGCCGCATTCGTGCTAAACAAACACTGTATCATCAACCTATTCCCAAGTCCTCCACCATGCCTTCGGGAGCAGCTTATAAAGGGTGTGAGAAAGGGGAGGGGCTGGACTGCGTTCTTCCTCCTCCATGTACAGGCCAGAAGATCGCATACAGCAGGTACTTAATAACTGCTCCATTCAGACATATACAACATACTAAGTGAATCTGATCTGATACAGTCCATATGCGTGGGCATATTTTTCAGATAAAAAAAAAAGTGTCAAGGAATGTGACCTTAAGATAGAGTCTTTGAAGTTAGAAGGAGCTAAAACAATCTGATTGTGAAGGCCACTCTAATACCAGCCTCTGATGAGAGCTGCCACGTCCGAGTTTATGCTCCAGTCTAGGCTGTACGCTAATTTTCCCACACACCATACCTTAGATTGCCCCCACCACAAGGAAGTGGGCTTCACGATGGGTGGAGGATGTTTTGTGGTGGTTTCTCCAGTTCTTACTAATATTCAACAGTATTTGATGCTTTTCCTAATCTAAGGATCCTTTAAAATAGATCGATTCTAAGCAAGCGGGGCTTTTCCCAGTAAAATGGGGAGCAGTGGTGGTATATTCTCAGTTGACCACAGAAAGCCTCATCAAAGACATGATTCTTGTTTGGGGAAGTATTTATAATCATACACTGTGTGCCAGACAGTGAGTGAGTGCTGGGGACAGTAAGTGGAGATGGCCCCTAGCCCCATTCCCATGTGTGTAACCACAGAGAAAGACACCGATAAAATGAGCATGCAGGTAGAGCCCCTGAAAAGGGTGGTGTGGTGGAGGAAACTCAGGTGGCTGTGGACCTGTATAACCAGTGCAGGGAGACGGGGTCTGACCAGAAAGGCTTCTCCGAGAAGACCAGACATCCATGAAGTGCAGTTCCAGGTCCAGCCGCAGGAACATCACTTAGGGACCTGCTGGAATCACAAGTTCACCTCGAACCTACTGAACCAGACACTCTAGACGCCTCCCAGCAGGCAGGGACTGGTCAGTTTTGTTTTTCTAAGTCGGGGGAAATCTCTTTCACTTTCGTTTTTCTTCTTGTGCGTGTGTACATGTGGTGGAGGAATGTGTATGTTCTAAAGGTGTGTGGATGCACGTGAGTGTGTGTGCGTGTGAGTGTGTGTGGATGCACGTGAGTGTGTATGTGTCTGTGTGTGTGAGCACGCACACGTGTGTGTGAAGAGCCCAGAGGTTGACCTCAGCAGTCCTCATTCATCAATCCCTACTCTGTTTACTGAGGCAGACTCTGATGCTGAACCCAGAGCTTGCTGATTCAGCTGTTTTAGCGAGTTAGTTTACCCCAGGGATCTCCTGCCTCCTCCTGTGGGGCTCCGACACTACAGGCAGGCTTCCACACCCCTGACTTTTACGTGGGCATTAGGGATCCTTACTCCAGTCCTCAAGTTTGTGTGGAAAGTACTTTACCCACTGAGCTATAGCTCCAATTCTTTCTCTACTCTTTCACCTTGGATTTTCAAGACTGACCCTCACTCTGTCCCCCAGGCTAGCCTCAACCTCACGGCAATCCTCCTGCCTCAGCCTTCCAAATGCTGAGATTGCAGGCATGTGCCACCCTACCTGGTTTCTTTTGGCATGCTTTTGTTTTTTTATTAACACATAGCAGTTGCACAAACATACAGGATCCAGTCTGACATTTCAACAATACATGGATCCCGTGCATAATGACCAGTTTAGGGTGACCAACATATTTGTCACTTCAGACAACGGTCAGCTCCTTCTTTGGAGAAGCTGCAGAATTCCTTGTGTAAGCCGTTTTGGAATTTTAAGGGACCGGGGTCAGCCACTATTGTACCAGAAGAGTATAGAACGTTTAGAAGTCATTGCCTACCCAACGGTAGGTGCTTCTCTTCCCATCCTCTCACGGTTCCTCCCTCTTCCCTTCCCAGGCGCTGTTCTGCCCTCTGTTTCTGTGAGAGCAACTCCTTAGCCTCCATGTATGTGCTAAAGGGAAGCTGTTCTATTCCTAACTTATTACCCCATTCCAGCCTCGTTACTATGAGTGACAGAGCTGTACAGTAAAAACAAAGCAATATTCCACTGTGCATAGTGTAATATTAAGATAGTAAGACAGTGAGGATTGATCCCCAAGTTTAGGAACCAGTGTCCCTGCAGCAGAGGCAGGGGAGGGATGGACCGAGGCAGAACCTTGTAACTAGAAGAAATAGTGTCACGAGCTCCCAGGGCTCGAAGGGACACAGCTCATAAGTGGAGAAAGGCGAGCGGGTGAAGCTGGAAAACAGGCTAAGGTCACGTTGCTTCAAGGACTCTGCCCACCGTGCTAAAAGTGAAGAGAAGCTGCTGAAGACTGGCAGGCAGGCTGTGATGGTGGGATTATATTTGCATTTTGAAATCCTCCATCTGACCACACAGCTGGTGGAGGGGAGTGGACATGGAGAGACTTATTTGGAAGCAACTTTAGGCCTATAATTTGAAGGCTGAGGGAACGGGGCGAGAAGAAATAGAAACAGGAGGAAGTGAATGGATTTCAGGACAGCAGACACTGGGGCCGGGAGGAAGGGGAGGGCCTTGCTGATGGCGGAAAGGGAGCCTGAGGGAGAGCCATTCCGGCTGCTAAAGCCTTGCTGGTGATGGTTTCAGGCTCGGGGAGGTTAGAGGTAAACGCCATGTATTTCATTTGACTCACGTGAAGTAGGCAGCACCTTCGAGCTATGAACTAGACCTTGGTAGAAATTGCAGGTGAAAGCCGAGAGAAAGTTTATTTTCAAGGGTGAGATATGGTGACCACGTGAACAAAAAAAATGCAGACAAGGCAGAAGTGAGTTCTTTGATGTCTGCTTGCCTGTTTGTCATTCATTCACTCACTCACTCATTCATTCTGCCTATTATGTCTCCCCAAGGCCATGGAGCCACTCAAAAGGGTAGAAGAAAAGGATTATTAGAAGTGAGGGAGACCAGGCAATGGCAGATCTCGAGTTCCAAGATAATGATTTCGGGCCACCATAAATGATAGGGAAAGGAATGTTGTGGCTGGAGTTTGTTTCCCAAAGGTTGACCTGCACCACCCTGCAGTATCATTCAAGGAACTAGAAAGAGGGAGACCAGCCCAGGAACTCTAAGGCTGCTGAGTGATTACGTCATTCCTTGACGGAGGGTTCACGAGTGTCTGGGTGGAGAAGGCAAGTGAGCACTTCTCCCTTCCGTGTGTCCCATCATTGTGGCGGTTTGTCTGCAGTCTGTGAAGAAGTGGAGTCTGGGACTGGGAAAGATAACGCTTAAGGGATCAGCAAGTAAGTCTTCAATGCGTTTTCAGCTTTCCAACCGAGCAGAGGCTGGCTGTCTGAACAGACGCTACACTACTGCCGATTAGAAGCAACCGACCAGCACGAAGTAGGTTCCCAAGATCTGGTCGGTGGAACTGAACCAATACCAGAGGCTTCCTGGGCCCCCAAGAAGGTGCAACATGTCGCAGGTCTGCAAGGAGAAAGGGGCTGGCAGGGAGGACCCCTGCATGAGAATTAAGACCTCCGTGACCCCCATCTGTTCCTCCTCTCCCCTCCCTCCTCCCCTGCTGCCATGGAGACCGGTCGGGAATGGCAGTAAGCCTTATGCCCCAAGAGAAAACAATACTGTGTTTTGAGGAGTGGAAGTTGGCTCGGGCTCTGTCGCCCATCCCCCCACAGGCCAGGCGTCTTACAAAAGGCAGCTTTTTGCCAGAGGGTCAGGGATCTGCTGTCCATCGATCCGCATCCACTTTGTCCCTCACTGCTTCCCACGTGTTCGTTTTTGAACTCACACCACACAGCCTCCGTGTCATGGATCTGTGTAGTCGGGGAGGTGCTGACGTGACCGCGTCCCCTCGGGCGGCTCAGTGGCACAGAGCATCCCGCTCCTCTCCTTTTCGTGTCTTTGAACCTCTGCTGTTGACTCACCCTGGCTGGAGCTGTAGAGTGCAGTGCGGTGAATTAGCAACAATGCAATCAACATCTCTATTTTTATCTCTGCTCTCTCCCCTCCCCACTGACTCACCATTTCTAGGTCTCAGAGCCTGGGATCTTGAAAGACTTGTATTGGATCCAGGGTGAATATAGGCACAGATGTGGTGTATCTACCATTCAAAGCCGTGAGTGGTTTTCCTTTTTTTTCCTGATGCACGGGGCCCAAGCGTTGCAAGTGTTATTTATTGCCGTTCCCTGCCATCTTCATTGTGGCTGTGTTACAGCTCAAGCTGCTGTTACCTCCTGAGGTCTAAGATAAATGGCAGACAAGGGAGGGAGTCTGGATCAGGTTTCTGAAACTCATCTT
The DNA here is from genome assembly GCF_014885135.2 of Alexandromys fortis. NCBI lineage: Eukaryota > Metazoa > Chordata > Mammalia > Rodentia > Cricetidae > Alexandromys > Alexandromys fortis. The sequence goes on along the minus strand of NW_026067911.1, from coordinate 17,173,124 downwards.
CAGAGGAAACTTCAGTACTGAGCAGAAACTTTTAACTTCATCCCTCTTGAATTCAGGAAGCCTGACCTAGAATCTATAGAAAGCAAAAACTAAACACAATATAGTAGTACTACCTTTTAAAAACTCGCCAATGTTGAGGATCTTTTTTTTTTCTGGCCTAGATCTCTGCATGGAGATAAGAATTTTTAATTTTTTAATTTTATAGAAATAGGTATGCTAAGTGCTTGGGATTTGGGAGCCTTTAATTGGAGGCCCACCCGGATGCTTGTATTCTTTGGCTGATTGTTTTATTTCTAAGATTTTTTTTAACTTTATGATCATGTCTGCTTGAGAATATTTATGTGTGCCACGTGTGTTCTGGCTCACAGAGACCAGAAGAGGGTGCTGGAACCCCTGGAACTGGAGCTGCAGTGTGGGTGCTGGGAACCATATCTCCAAGAGAAGTGCAGTTAACTGCTGAGCTGTCCCTACAGCCCTGACTATGTCCTTTCTTTGTGTCTTAGTTCTCTGTTTTGTGAAATGGAAATTTTAACCCATTGAATATATATCATATATGCTCTAGAACTGTTTTAAGGAATTTTTTTAATCTAAAGAAAAAGCCTTAAAAAGTCTAGTTTTCAGGAGGAACTTAACCAGCACATAATAACCTCTCAAAATATGTTGGCTATTATTCTACATTAGGCCAAATCTTTCTTAATAAAAATAATCCAACCTTTTAAGAGTTTTCTTGGGTCAGAGTGGTCGCTCAGTCAGTTAGTGAAGTGCTCAGGCATAGGGACCTCTTTGATCCCCACTACTCACATAAAAAGCCAGAGACTGTGATATGCTTATAATGGCACTGTTGGAAAAGAGGGGGTATCCTGGGACTCCCTAGTGAGCCAGCCTAGCCTATTCTTGAGCTCCATGACACTGAGAGCCCCGGGTCTCAAGAAATTAGGTAGACAATGCCTGATAACATCCAAGGTTGTATTCCACCCCCACACGTAACTCTTTCACACACATGTACACACACATGCACACAAACCTCTCACACATGTATGCATGCACCTCTTTTATACACACATGCACGCACCCACACATGAACCTCTCTCACACACATGCACACACACATGCACACAAACCTCTCACACATGTATGCATGCACCTCTTTTACACACACATGCACACACCCCTGCATGAACCTCTCTCACACACATGCACACCCACGTGCACACAAACCTCTCTCACACACGTATGCACGCACCTCTTTTACACACACACACACACACACACGTTCTCCTTTAGCAAGCCCAGAACACCTCAGGATCTTGCCTTCCCTTATTTCTGAATTTTTGAGCCGTCTTCCTACATAGACTAAGGGAATCCTGTGTTATAGAATAGGCCTATTTGTCTTGCATGCATAAGCAGAGCCTTCTAGCTTCCCAGTCTGCCTTTCCTAGAATTTTATTCTCATTTCATCAAAATTGGTTTTGGTGTTCTAAATCCAAGGGCACTTACATGTTCTTCTCCAGATAATTATATTTTACATGCAGTGACTTTTCCTTGTCTTATCTAATGTCACCTCATTAGTCTAAGCTCTAATGACGCTTTCTTTCCTACAGCACAGCCATGAAAATCGCTCGGAAACTCTCTGCAGAACTTTCCCTTTGTCTTGACCACCTGGGTCTCTCCGTCACATCTAGCCCCAAAGGGTGGTTGGTTGGAATCCAGGGACAGGAGGGTCACAAAACCCAGACACAAGTAAGATTCAAGCCATTTCCACAAAGCTCCAAGCCTCCCCTGTGAGTCCCAGAAGCCACATGGCTTGACACTTCTCAGAGGTCACACTCAGTATCCAGTATCCAAACTGTACCAAAATATTATCCAAGCTACAGAACTTCATGCAGTGTGTCATATCTGAACCACAGCCACAAATCAAGATGCTGGCCCCCTTGGGCACAGATGTAGCGAGAACAAGGTACCAGGTCTCCTGTATGGGGACTGTTCACAGGAAGGCAGTGAGATGCACGCAGCCACACTCATCCTGAGTAGGTGTTCAAGGATAGCGCACGACTTGGCTGTTTTGCTTTTCAATCTGTGTCATTGTCCAGGCATCACGCTTCCGTGTTGTGAGAGGTTGGTGGTTATTTGTAACATTAGTCCTTCATGGCGCTCTCCTTCCCACCCTAATTCCTGCTCCCCAAAGTTTGGAAGTATTTCAGCTGTTTCTTCTGCAGCGAGTCTGTTTCTAAAATAAAGCATTTCTGCAGCTGTTTCTGGATCCCTGGGTTGGATGTTACCTTTTGACTCAAGCATGGAAGACAGGGATTTGCCCTCGGCTCTTCTGCTTCTCCAGCTAGCTTCCTCTCCCTCCTTCCTCAGCATGTCTGTTATACTATGTATGTACATATCATATGTGCATATATATATGTATATCAGAACTTTGGGTGAGATTCATATAGCGTGTGTATTGTCTGTGCATTTGATAGTTGAATAGTTTGTCAGGGAGCTGAATAGTGAGTTTCCATGGCATTTCTACTAAATACAACTTAAGATTTTTTTTTCCTGTGGCTGCTGGCTTTTTCTCTGCTGCTGTTCTTTCTCTGCCTCCTCTGCTCCTAGGCGTAAATCATCCACAGAGCCTTCCTTCACCGTACACGAAACCTTTTCCCAATCCTTTGCAGACACGAGCTAATGGGTGAATTTCTTTGTCTTCGCAGGACTGTTCTCCCCAGATTCCCACACCCTACAGGTCCCCTCTGGAGAGATGCTGGGGAGCTGGTGGCAGAGCCTTTGTGTGTTTGCTCTTGTGTGGTATCCCTTATTCTCAGAGTCTGTGTCTCTTCTAGCCCGTAATTATTTCCTGAAAATCATACCTAGGAAATGGGTTTATTGGAGTTGCTGACAGCAGATTCCACTTCAAGGACTTTAAGTAGGAGAGAAACTCTCAATGCCACTGGCAGCCTTTGTCAGGTCTTGAAGTGGGAAGGGCTTGAGGGAGAAAGGAGAGAGAGAAAGACAGAGAGAGAGAGCACATTGTACAATGCAATGGGGGTCTTTTTTGTGGGAGGTGGGTTCAAGACAGGACAGCTCTCACTGTCGTAGACCGGGCTAACCTTGAACTCCCAGAGATCCACCTGCCTCTGCCTCCCAAGTGCTGGGATTAAAGGCCTGCACCGCCGCCATCAGGCCAATGGAGTCTTGAAGGGAGAGAGAGACCTTCAACTCTCAGAGTATCAGGGGAAACAGAAGCATAGCTATGACCAGCCATGGAGCTGCTGGAGGGAGATTAGGAGCCTCTGGATCCCTCGGTTCCCTTCAGATTCTGATAGCGAATGGTGGTTTTCTGTCTTAGAAGGTTTAGGGGCCCGCCATGCGACCTTGCCTGATCTAGCCTATGTGCCAGGAGTCATGGAAGCCGGCACTAGGTAGGACCGTGTGTTCATCCTACATCTGCAAGGGAGACAGTAAGTCTGAAAGGCCATAGCGAATCCAGAGAGAGGCAGGGAGGGAGGAGGGTTTTGTTTTGTTTTGTTTTGTTCTGTTTTGTTTTTTGAGGTCTTGCGTGTAGAGAAATAGATTCACACTGAGCTCATGGCTGACCGGATGCAGGTTGCCAGGCTGCAAACACCTTTTTATAAAGGAAGTTGGAAGCTGTTCATGCTTCACCTGACCCCTCAGTTCCTGTCAGAAAGCTGACTCTCCCCCTATTCACACCCCTTCAGGAAGCTTCCAGGAGCTTCCAGGATCTCCGCTTTGCTCTTGATGTTTTGGAATCCCCTGGTGAAGTGTCCTGCTGTGTTCATTCTTACACTCGTTGTTCAGGGACTGGACAGTCCCACCTTTTGGTCCTGAAACGTTTTCTCGTAGGATTTCATTACTTCCGGCACTCTTTTCTTCGGGCAGTGTGTAGTTCCCGTTGCTTTAATGTTACACTTCCAGGCTGGTCACCATGTTGTCGTCCTTTCCTCTCTATTTCTCCTTTCTTGATTCTATTCCACTTTTTTTAAAAAAAAAAAATGGTTCTTTACTTTTTAGATTAATGTTTCCTCCATCAGATTTTAAATCTGCTAAAGGTGGTTTTTTTTTTTTGCTTCTCTTTGTTTTTATCCTCCAGAGTCTTGCTCTCTGGCACAACTCAAAATCCCCCTGCCTCAGCTTCCCAAGTCTTGGAATTACAGTTGTGTAGCACCGTGCCTGCTTTGTTTTAATGTTTCAAACGTTTATTTATGTAACATTCTGGTCTGGAGCTGGAGATGTGGCTCAGTGGGTGGACCACTTTCTGTGCCAGCATCAAGACCTGTATTCAGATCTGTGACCATGTAAAAAAGCTTATGGCAGTGGGCACCTATAATCCCAGCTCTAGAAGACAGAGGCAGGAGGATTGCCGAGGCTTGCCCAGCCAGTCTAGCCACATCAGCAAGCTCCAAGTTCGATGAGAGACCCTGTCTCCAAATGGCAGGAGAGATGACTCAGCAGGTAAAAGCACTAGCCCCACAAACCTGCTGATCCAGAAGAAAACCCCGGCACCCATATAGCAAGTCAGATGCTGCAGCACACCTGTAAGCCAGTGCCCCCAAGACAAGGTGGTAGAAGGTGAGAATCAACGCCTCAAAGTTGTCCCCTAACCTCCACAAGAGTACCGTGGCTCACACACCACACACAAACACACACACACACACTGCGCTATATACACACATACCATGCCCACACCACATATGCACACATCATACCACAAACATACACACATACCACACACCCATAATACACACACCACACATACATATACCACACACACTACACGTACACACCACACATCACAACCCATACACACACACTCCTAGACAGACACCGTATGGAGTGAAGTGAGTCTCCAGAGACTCAGAGTTAGTGGATTCTGGGGACTAGGGACGCTGCAAAGATGCTCTCCTATAGGACAAGGAGGTCACATGAATACTATGGCTCACACACACATCTCTCTCACACGCACACACGCGCACGCGCACACATACACACACACACACACTATAAAACAAATTTTGCAAAGTTTTAAAAAGTGAAAAATGAAGCTATCAGTATTGACCACACACGTGTACACCTCATACATGCACCACCCCGGTGCTTATTTTGCTTGAGAATATACTAATAATTTTATAAACACTGTTCCATTGCCCTTATCCTCTCTTTTCCATCTGTTAATTGGATGCTGGATTTTGTTAGTGGTTCTCCTCAGATGTGTGGCGATTCTCGCCTCTGCAGTCATGGAAGAAGAGATTAATGCTCTAACTAGAAGGCTGCTGTTTATATGTAAGGACTCTCAAGTGGTGATCCTTCGCCTGGATGCCTTGGGGAATACAGGCTCTATTTGTCATCCTCAGAGTCGGCCTAATTTCCCAAAGGAGAGACCAGACTCTGGTCTAGAAGCAGCGAGGCTGTCTGCCAGTGGGCCGCAGCCGGGTGGGAAGCGGTGAGCCTGTTCCACTGCACCGCAGCTGGGTGGGAAGTGGTGAGGTTGTGCCGGTGCGCCACAGCCAGATGAGAGGCAGTAAGGCTGTCTACCAGTGGGCCGCACAGCCGGGTGGGAGTCGGTGAGGCTGTCTGCCAGTGCTCCGCAGGTGGTAGGGTGGTTGGGCGGCAAATGAGACCATCTTACCACTGAGTTGCAGATTTCCACTTGACTGACGCTTCCAGTACAAACACCCACCTTCCCCTGTGCCAAAGCTCTATTTCTTCAAAATGCAAACCACAGATGTTTCCAGGATGGAGGACAAATATAGGTTTGAGTCTCTCTCATCTGAATGCTGGCGACTAGACGTGTTTCAGATTTTGGAGTGCCTGGGTTGTTCAGCATTCTCTAGAAGAGCAGATCTGATAGGATGTATGTAGAATACAGCGGGAGTTTATTAGGTCGGCTTATGTGATGCAGGCTGGATAGTCCAATAATGACTGTCTGCAAACTGAAGAGGCTACAAACACCGTAGCTGCTCAGTCAATAAGGCTTTTGCCTCAGTGGTTCCACTCTGGCCCTGAAACTCTGGAGGATTCCCCAGCTCCTTATATCTGGAAGGTGCTCCCCCTCTGAGGAAGGAGTGTCCCCCTTCAGGTTATCCTTCCAGCAGACTCAGCAGAGGCATGGCACCTGGGTCAGCCAACCCTCCTGTGGGTAAGCTTCATGGGTAACCCCATCATAGAGGTACTGGTACCCAGGGGCTCCACTTCCTGAGAATTTTTTTTTAAGATTACTAACATGGGCTAGATAGTTTTATGTCAACTTGACACAAACTAGAGTCAGCTGAGAGGAGGGAGCCTCAGTTAAGAAAAGGCCTCCATAAGACTGAGCTGTAGACAAGCCTGTAGGGCATTTTCTTAATCAGTGATTGACAGAGGGAGGCCCAGCCTATTGTGGGTGGTGCCACCCCTGGGCTGGTGGTCCTTGGTTCTATAAGAAAGCAGGCTGAGCAAGCCATCGGGAGCAAGCCAGTAAGCAGCACCCCTCCATGGCCTCTGCATCAGCTTCTGCTTCCAGGTGTCTGCCCTGTTTGAGTTCCTGTCCTGACTTCCTTTGATGAGAATAGTGATGTGGAAGTCTAAGCCAAATAACTCCCATTAGCTGAAAAGGATTCACCATGTTTGTCTATTGCCCAGCACTCTCAGAGGGCGTATCAGAGGGCGATGCGGGTCCTTATGTAGCAAGATTTGGGTTCCATCTCTAGCTCACTTTTGTAGTCTGCCAGTTCCGATTACATGTTCTCTGTAAGGAGCAAAAGGGTATCCTTTTCCTCATGTAGGAAGAAGCCAGCAAGGGGCATGAAAGGGATTGTAACCCATCGAAGGTTAAAGAAGAAATTGGGAAGCAACCGGAGAAAGAATGGGCTGATCATGAATTCCCAGACTTCTGTAGGTGTCTTATTAGCCAGAACTCGGTTAGACCACCAACCCAAACTGCAGAGGAGGCTGGGAGATCCTTCCTCAAACACCATCTCAACTCTAAGGAAGAAAAGGAGAGGAATATTAACCGGGCAGCTACTGGTAGCTGTCAAACTAGGCAATGAGTTATTGAATCTCACTTGGCCTCTCTAAGAGCTGTAAAGTGTGACCAGAAACAAGACTTCGCAGAGCTGCACCGAGGAACAAAGGGAAAACGCTCAGGGAAGGTGCTAACCTATTGTATGCCTCTGTCAGTATGAATTCCCTTCTGAGATCAGAGATCCCCCATAACCCGGCCACACCCCTCTCCAGTTTGCTGTGTGCGCACAGCAGCCTTGCACACACCGCGGAGAGCTAAATGGTTATGTGTGACTTGGTAAAAATTAACCTCATGTTGGGCATTACTCAGCGCCTCTTGGCAAGGTTCAGTAAGGACAAAAGTTGGGAATCAGGAGCCGAAAACTCTCTGGCTAGGACAGAAAATACAAAACCATAAAGATGGTTTTTGCAGTCCATGTATTTTATTATAATCCTTCTTTTCCTTTATAACCTTCTCCTCATTTTCATCCCAACCACCAATCTCTTTTTGTCATACCCTTCTCTGTTCCCTTGAGAGTTCTGTTAATTTGTGTTGGCTATTATTTATCTACAGAATTTTGTGTTGCAGTCATCCAAACATCAGAAGGGGTGTGTGTATCATGTGTGTAAGCAAGGTCTCTGTGCGTATGCATATGCGTGTATGTGGTGCGTGTCTATGGATAGTGTGTGTATGCATCTGTGTATATACATGTGTGTATCCATGCATATGTGTGTATATGTGTGTGTGCGCGCATATGCGTGCAAGCTTGCATGTAAGTGCAAATAAATGCATTTCTTTAATCAGCCTCAGGGCTGGCCAGCTCCTTGTTCCCTTCATACAGCAAACCAGGTTGGGCAGGGAGGGTTGTAGCTAGCCGAGCCTGTGACTCAGGCCTTGGAAGTAGCACCACAGTCTGTTAGAGTTGGAATGTCTGTAGGCGAGGGCACATACAGTTTCTGTTGTTTGAGTCCAGCGCACATCCCTGCCTGGTTACACACACACACATTCATTCCCTGCAACCTGACATGTGCCAGTCTGGCAGAGATTGAGAACCAGGGTCACATTTCACTGACCTATATAGCAAGGGGCCTTTGTTCCCCTGGCACAGCAAAGATGAGCTTGGTAACAGGGGGGTCAAGACGGCGGTGCCCTGCTTGCTTGCATGTGCACAGTTCAGAAAAGAACCGGTCTTCCAGCCTTCAGAGCCGGCTGCGTCAGAAATGGGACTGAGGTACACATCCTCTGAAGATAAATACAGAGGGGGGAAGGAGACCTCTCTGCCCCAGTGAGCAGTGGTTCCCTTCCTGTGGCTCTTTCCTAGCCGGGCTTTGCAGCCCAGAATTCTGACTCTCTGTGTGGGAAGTGCAGGAGCGCCACAGTCCAGAGGAGAAGCGCTTTCACGGGAAAACAAAAGGCAGCTGTCAGTTTAATCCCAAGCTCCCTGATAACATTCCAGCAGAGTTCCTTTTTCTGGAGATGAAATAAGAACCCTGGCAGGCCCTCTTGACTGGCCACATAAATCATTTGTAGTAATTGCTCTGAGAGAGGAGAGCCACTCAGCTCTACAAAGCAGAGGAGGGAGTCACACGCTGCCATTCACGGGCTCCCTCCATCCCTGCCTCCCCCCCTTCACACACACATACACTCATACTGTGCTCCCCCCCACACACACACCCCTACTCACACTGTGCTCTCTAGAGCTCACAGATAGAGACTGCTCACACTGAGATGGGCTCTGAGAGTCATATTTTTTTAAAAGCATGATAGAGAATATAATAAACAACTTTATGTTTCCCCCACTCCCCATCCCCTTTTTTTGAGGTTAAGCCAATTTAGATTCTTCTGGAGTCTGGTTTGGGAGAGGATATTGGAAGAGTTGACAGCAAGAGCGTGAGGGAAAGAACACAAAGGTAAGGAGGAAAATGACCGCCACACAGTTTTGTTAGGCTTATCTGTTGCTGTGTATTCCTCTCTTTTGCCTTTTCTGATGAGAACTGCAGTGTGGTCATAAAAAAAAAAAATCCCCCTTCCTGTGACCTGGGAGCTACTGCAGAGGCTTGGCGGTTCACAAAGGGATGAACGCTCAAAAGCCACAAAGCTGCAATACCCTTTCCCCTCTGTGGCTACTAAAGATGGTGATAATAAAATCTCGGGGTTTAGGCATGGTATGGTACCTGCAATGTTTGCAGCCTGTGATAGGCACCCTTCACTCACACATTGATGCATGTTCGTTGAAAGTAGTGAGGTCAACAGAGACGTGGGGGAGGGGCTATTTTAGGCACACAATTATTTGAAGAGTGAGTGGATGGATGGATGGATGGATGGATGGATAATGGATGGATGCATGAATGCATGGATAATGGATGGTTGGAGGATGTATAGATAATGGATGGATGGAGGATGGATGGATGGATGGATGGATGGATGGATGGAGAATGGATGGATGGATGATGGATGGATGATGGATAGAGGGATGGATGGATGGATGGATGGAGAATGGATGGATGGATGGATAGATGGATGGATGGAGAATGGATGGATGGAGGAAGGGAGGGAGGGAGGGAGAATGGATGGATGGATGGATGGATGGAGGCAGAATGGATGGATGCATGAATGCATGGATAATGGATTGATGGAGGATGGATGATGGATGGATGGATGGAGGATGAATGGATGGATGGATATGTAAAAGGATAAATGTGTGAATGAATGATGGATAACTGAGAATGTGGGGAAATTGCCCAGCCTCTCTGACAAATGAATGTCTGGACCTCCTCCACAAACTAAGTTATAACTATCCTCAGATGCCAATGGCTAGAAAGGAGAAATGGTATAGGAACCCCCCCTACCCTCAGTTTTGATTATAGAACAGCCCTGGCTATGAATCAGTGCTACCATTGAGCATGAGACTTACTAAGCTATGTCATTTCTTTTGTTTGATAAGAAAATTCATCCCACTAGTATATACCCTCATTACCCATGAGCTACGTGCCCAAGTTCTCAGAGCCCATTTCACCTTTGTCGAGCTAATTGCAAAGTCAGCCTCTTAAGTTTCTTTGCCAATGATCTCCGGCTTTTGCAGGGTACTGTTGGCAAGAGCTATGTTCTTTCTGATGTGCTGTATACATAAAGGTAGATATGTTCTACCACGAGTCACTCCTGCCTGCAAAGTGCAGCCTGTTTGAGGGCACATGTATGCTCTTTTCAGGTGTCATGCCATGCTGCGTCAGCCAGGACATCCATTTTTTCTCTTGTCTGCCTCACCTAGATGCTACCTGTCATTCCTCTCTTGGCTGTGAAGTCATTTAGCCATTGGTTGAAGACCAGCATGGGCGTGTCCCGTGGTAACCGATAACAAGGATGGTGCCTGCCTGATGAATCAAGTACATGAACTTTAAGGTGTTCAGGCTGGGATTTCTCAGAAATGCACAGATACATTTTTTTTTGCTTAAATCTGCAAGTTCCATTTAGGTTGGAGTCCTAAACAGCTCCCTCCCAATATAAAATCCTCCATTTCTGTGTGCACATTTGAGACATTGGCTCACGTAGCCCCGGTTGGTCTTGAACTTCCTATGTAGTTGAAGATGACTTTGGAATTCTGATCCTCCTGCCTCTACTTCCCCACTGATGGGATTGCATGCATATGCCAGCATGCTCAGTTTGTTCAGTGTTGAGGATTGAATCTGGGGCTCTGTGAACACTGAGTAAGCACTCTGTGAACCGAAGCAGATCTCTAGATCCCTGAAACATAAAACAATAACAGTAATAATAATGGCTTACAGTTATATGCAGATTTATAGTTTGCAAAGCTTGCCTTGTCAATTGCTGGGTTTAGGCTGAAGAAACCAAAACTTAAAGAAAGAAGCGATTGGTTTACGGCCATGAAGCAAATAGGTTACAGAAGCAACAATGGAAGTCAGTGATGAGTTAGATAAGGTAGCTTGTCCTTTTCAATCCTGAAAATGCATATCTTGGAAAATTAAAAAAATATATATATATACATGTTTTTAGGACCATCCAAGATGGTTCCTCAGATATCGCTTGGAAAGGATTTGCTCCAATTGTTTCCATGCCCGTAAGCCTACCTGTGAAATCTTGATTTTCATAGCATTAGCTCATACAGCCTTTCATTTTGTATCTTTGGTCCTTCACTTAGGGAGATTTTTTTCTTTGTCATTAAACATTATTTATAAAACATGATTTTTAATGCCCATATAATTTCCCTTGCTATGGTCATACCATCAATAATTTAAAATTTAATCTGCCCTTTCTTGTTGAACATCTTTTTGTTTACTTTTTTTTGTTTACGGACATCCTTCTGGATAAATTTCCAGGGGAGTTTCTGGCTATCTGTATGGTGTAGAGTCTTAGAAGAGAAATTTCTAGGTTGGCAACTTTTGGAAAATATCTCAGTCACGTGTGTGGTGGCTGCTCGCATCTATTGCGGCCTGCGTGTGACATGTCACCCACAGGCTCACGTGTTTGAACATCTGGTCCCCAGCTGGGGGGACTGTTTGGAGAGGCTGTGGAACCTTTGGGAGGTGGAGCCTGTCTGGAGGAAGGCCCTAACTGGAGTCACGAATTGAGGTTTCATAGCCAGGTTCCACTTCCTGTTAGTTTTCTGCTTCCTGACTGACTTGCTGTGTGGCCAGTCTTTCCTCTTTGTGACTGTGTCCCTCTGGAACTATGAGCCATAACCCTTTCTTCCGTTAGTTGTTTTTGGCAGGGTATTATGGCTCAGCAACAGAAAAATAACCAAGAGACACCACCTAAATGTCGATCACTATACCTTTATTTCATTTTTAGAGCTATGATTTCTTTTTAAATTGGAACACAACACACAATAAATTATTACTTTACTTAGTTAGTTGGCTTCACGATGGTGGGGACAAACCCAAGGCCTCCCTCATGCTAGCTTAGCGCTCCCTGTGAGCTACAGCCCCTTTTGAAATTTGAATTCATATTTATAGGTTCGTTGGGAAGACTGGGCAGTCGTTAAGAATTTCAAGGGAGTGGAGCCTTGTAGCACGGTTATAATCCCAAAACTCAGGAAGCAGAGGCAAGAGGATCCTGAGTTCAAGGTCACCCTGGGTTATATAGTACAACTATGTCTCAAAACAAAACAAAACTCCCAAAGAATTATGATGCCAGTGTCCAATTATTCGTTAATAAACTATCTTCTCACCAGTAGCTATTGTCTGGTGTTTACAACAGATGCTTAAAACCCTATGCCACACAAACGTGCATGCCTTGTCAAGGCCTTGGTATTTAATCTATTCCTTAATTTCAAGTTTTTAATGGGCATTTTTTTAGTCATCATCTTAATTTTTAATTTCAAAATATTTAATGCTTATAGAGACTTCCTTTCTACCAAAATATTTAAACATTGGCTTCCTACATGTTTAGGGAAGTTCATTTTTTTACGGTAATTATATGATTTCTAAATATGTTTGTAGGTGGGCTGGCAAGATGGCTCAGCAGGTGAAGGTGCTGGCTGTCAAGCTGCCCAACCTGAGTTCTGTCCCCAGCACCCACATGGTGGAACCACCGAGCTGACTCCCAAACGTTGTCCTCTGACTTCTACAGCCATCAACGTACACACACACACACACACACACACACACACACACACACACACACGCACGCACACGCGCACACATGGAAAATAATAAGTAGGTAAATGTTCTTAAAATATATATTGGTCTAATTGTGAGGCAGGGAACTTCCATTAGTAGTAACCCCTCCTTCCCTCCTGTTTCCTCTCTGAAGACACTTTCTGCCCTGCTGCCCCTTCTCCCCCCCTTAGTTAGCCTGTCTTTCTCCCCGCTTACTTCCCCTCTTACTTATCCAGTCTTCCTCCACCTGCACAACTTTCCATTCTTTTTTTTTTGAAGAAATTTTTATTGAGTTATATATTTTTCTCTCCCCTCCTCTTCTATCCTCTCCCATGGTCCCCTTGCTCCCAGGTCACTCAGGAGGTCTTGTCTTTTCCTACTTCCCTTGTAGATTAGATCCATGTATGTCTCTCTTAGGGTCCTCATTGTTGTCTAGGTTCTCTGACATTGTGAATTGTGGGCTGGTTTTTCTTTGCATTATTTCCAAAAACCACTTATGAATGAGTACATATGATATTGTCTTTCTGGGTCTGGGTTACCTCACTCAACATGATGTTTTCTAGCTCGGCCCATTTGCCCGCAGATCTCCAGATGTCATTTTTTTCTGCTGTGCAGTGCCCCATTGCAACCTTGCATTCTTACTGCTTCTAGACAGACTTCCATATCTCACGTCACACCTCTTTGGCTTCCTTAGCTCTTCCTCCAGTTGACATTCCTAAAATAACTATATAAAAACATTTAATTAAATCCTTTTGGCGTCCCAAAACTCAGGAGGCAGATGCAGGCAGATCTCTGTGAGTTTGAAGCAAACCAAGTCTATGTAGTGAGTTCTAGAACAGCCAAGGCTTTATAGAGGGACCCTGTCTCAAAAAAAAAAAATGGGATTTTGGTTGAGTTACAATAAATAGACAGAACAATTTGGGGTCAACGACATATTCGATGTAACCACGTCTCCACTCAGAAATGAACTCTGTCTCCATCTGCTCGTCTTTTTATGACTCTTTCCTTTTCTTCATTTAATTCCTGCTCATTTCTTACTAAGGTTATTCTTGGGTAAAGCAAGTATTTAATTATTTCTGTTTCTGAAATCATTGCAAAGTGGCATTTTTTAAAAGGAGGGTCCTGATTAGCTAAATTGGGGTTAGACTGCGAAAACCCAACAGAACCTGACAAGGCAGAAGTCATTAGTAATTAAATAATTTCATCTGAAAACTAATTGGATTAAGTTAACTCATTTTAAGGTATTATTCTTCAGACAAGAAATACCCAGCCGCTATTGTGACGGTGCCTTTCCTTCATCATATCCCACTTAGTCAGGGAGGAAGAGGGAAATAAATGAACTTCTAACCTCAAACAAACTCATTTTGAATCAACTGTTATTTATCATTGCCTTAGCAATGTTTCAGGTACTTTAGTCCCTGCTCCTGAAGTCACACCCACTTCACAGGTCAGCCCTCCCAGCTTAGCTCAATGAGTCTTTTCTTTTGATTTCTTGGAAACTGCTTTTTTTTCTTTTTTTAAAGAATGAATGCTTTCCTGGTATCCTTAAAGCCTTACCGACACTCGAGAGTATAAGCAGATCTAGGTTAACATGATTGTGGAAAAGATGTCTAACCAGGCGCCATGGCAGGCGCCTGGGGTCCCAGCTACTCAAGAGGCCAAATTCAGGGCCAACCTGAGCAACATACTAAACCTTGTGGCATAACAAGAAGGAAGTAGGGGTCCCAGGAAGGGAGGGAGGAATGGATTAAAAAATTTAGATAGACTGGAAACAAGTGTCAAAAATCAACTATTCCAAACCATCTATCTTCTCTGGGATCCACGATTCCCCTGTAAGGTTGCTGTGGCTTTATAAGTTATATAAGGACATCTGTCTGCGCAGAAACATCTTACTTGTATGCCAGCTTTCTCTCGGTATAAGAAACACCCAGGACAGTCAACTTTAAAGAGAACAGTTTCGCTTTGGCTCAGAGTTCCAGAGGTTCCCATCCCTGACATATTAATCCAGTGCTGGGTGCCTGTGGAGATAGGCCACGGTGGAAACGGTGGAGGAATCCAGCTCCAGCAGCTGGAAAGATGGCACAGGGATGAAGGACATTGGCTGCTCTGGCTCCCAGCATCCACATCATGCAGCTCACAAACACCCGTTGTGAGCTCCAGAGAGTCTGGTGCTCTCTTCCGGTTTCCACAGGTACACACCCATAACTCCACACATGCGCACATACATACATACATAAATATGAAGATATTTTTTTCTAAGTGTGGTTACCCGTGTCTTGGCTAGGAAGTGGGAGGGGAGAGAAGAGGCCTGGACCCCACAGTGCCTTTCTGGGCAGTCTCCCTCATACCTCTCATTACATGTACCGCTTAGGGTTTCCACCATCCACCAGTAACACAAAGCCAGGGTCCAAATCTTCAACCCTTAGGCCTCCGGAGCACATTCCAGATCCACACTGTAGCGATTCAGTTGCCGGATGACTTAAGACCCTAAGGAGAGATGAGAATGGCTGAGCCCCCCAACCCTTCCTGATCATCAAACAAGGAAACAAGGCCCAGACCGTTAAGGAACATTTGACAGTCTCTCTTCAGAGGCATTTCATGGTAAAAAGCTGGGTTTCCACACCCCGACTTTCTCTGTGACACCTTCCTGTGGATGCCCTGCCAAGAGGCCAGCATCCTGGTTTGCCTGCATCACGTGGGCTGAGAGTGAAGGCTGATGTGGGTATGTGGAGTCAAGTCCCTTCAGTAGATTTTGCTCTGTGCCCACCACTGTGTGGAGCCCCCCGCCCTTGCTACGTTGTTTCCTCTTCTATAAAGACCATTTGCAGCGATAAGATCTGACTCTTGGGGTTCCCACTGGGCTGTAGTGGGACGATGTCGTGCACGCATACCTGGCTACAGACTGAACTGCCTGGTGGTGCTAGCTGTTTCCGTCCTAACTCGGGGAGCGTCCGGAAAGCGCGGAGGAGTCAGGTGGCAGCCGTAGTAATTTTCAGCTGCCACCCCGTGTTCACCAGCGTCGCACCCTCTGCCAGAGCCAGCCTCCCCGTGCTAATTAGCCCTCTCCTCTGTTGTGATAGCAAGCGCGGTCATTAAGTCCTCCATCTCCCCAACATCTGCTGACGGAATCTTTCTCATGGCACTGCGCCTGAGAACATTAACTCTTCCAACTTCAAAACAGGGGACCTGGTTTTGTTTTGGTTTGCTCTCGGGAATCCACCCCGCTGCAACCTGGTAATCGATCTGTAAAGGGTCAGGGCAAACTATGGGTTCAATCTTAGTTTTTGTTGGTGTGTTGTGTGCTCGTGTGCTTACAGGCGCACACGTGAGTGCATATGCACACGGGTGTATAAAAGTCCGAGCACGGCCTCAGCTGTTACTCCTTGGGCACCTTGTTTTTTTGAAATAGGGTCTCTCCCTGGCTTAGAATTTGCCCATTAAAAAAAAATTAAAAAATTAAAAAAAAAAAGAATTTGCCCATTAAGCTAAACTGGCTGGCCAGAAAATTCCAAAGAACACCTTCGTTTGTCTCCCCCGTGTTTGTTTTTCTTTTTTTTTTTTATTTATTTATTTAAGAAAAAAGAAAACTGTGTTCTGGAGAATTGAACTCAGCTCCTCATGCTTGCAAGATAAGTACTTAATTATATGCAGAAACCTGGCATTTAATATCGGTCCAGTATATATAGGCATAAAAATATAGGGTACCCCATAAATTACACACACACACACAATCAGCCATAATGTAGGAAGAAAAAAAAGTGACGAGTTCATTAGCTTCTATCGTGAAGCAACTCAGAACACACATTCCAGACGAGAACATTTACAAGAAGATCTGCCGACTCTTAACACCATGACATCCATGTGTCTAACACTATTTGTTGCAGACTAAAATAAGAGATGAGACATTTTTGTCATTTAGGTCGTGATCCTTTGCATATGAAAATTGCTGCTCAAGGGGCCAGAAAGAAGTTAAACGGCGCAGGGGGTAAAGGTGCTTGCTGCACCTGCCTAGTGAAGGTGGAAGGAGAGAAGCTACCCCCCAGAGTGTTTTCCTCCCTCCGCGCACATAGGCACACACACGAATACACAATTAAAACTAATTCCTGGAGGTGCTGCTCAAATTCTAAAGCGCTCGTACGATATTAACAATAAATACACATGTCATCTAGTCATCCCAGCAGTCCTGATAGGAAGAAATGATTGTCCTCATTCTTTAATTTTAAAATTTATTTTATCTTATGGATTGAGTGTTTTGCTGGCATAGATGTCTGCATTCCTTGTATGCCTGGTATCCGTGGAGGTCAGAAGGAGGAACTGGATCCCCTGAAGCTGGAGTTATGGATGGTTGTGAGCCAACATGTGGATTCTGGGCACCAAACCCAGGCCCTCTGTAAGAGTAACCAGTGTTCCTAACCACTGAGTCATCTCCAGCCTTAAGGCACATACTTAAGCGTCAGCTCTCTCAGAACCAGCCCCTGACCATCCACCCCCCCCACACACTCTGAAGTATCCAGGTTACCTAGTCTCCAAGCCTGCACCGCCCCCAGGAGATGGAACTGAAGGAACCCTGTCCCCACAACAAACAGTTGCACTGTTTGATTTTTGAAAACGGCATTTGTCCTTTCATCTCAAACTTCTATTATCCCAATATTTAGGATAAAGAAAAACCTAAGAGGAGTTATACATCGGCAAACAGGGACCAAATGCAACTCTGTGCCATAAGGATAAGCAGAGAAAGAAATGGAGAGGGACCCTGGTGGCAGACACTTACCCAGCTGTAGCAAGACTTGCATATGAGGAAGTAGATACTCTCTTCAGTTTGGAAGCTGTAGCTAATTTAAGAAGCAGCATACTCCATGCCAAAGGTCCCTAGCTACAAGCAGGCCCTCTTTTTCTCCACCTATGTGTCTTTGCCACAGCTGGACCCAGTGATGCTGAGGAGTTGAAATTCTACCACTTACCTGTATGGGGAGGTTGGGAGCCCCAGGACTCAGATACCCTATATACAAAGAACGTCCTTGGTGTTCAGAATCAACCAGACCACAACTCCCTGTGTGTGTTAGTGTTTATTGCCGTGAAGAGACACCACGACCATGGAAAGTCTTATAAAGAAAACATCTGATTGAGGTGGCTGGCTTATAGTTTGAGAGAGTCAGTCCATTATCATCACGGTAGGGAGCATGGCAGCGTGCAGGCAGATGTGGTGCTCCCTACATCTTGGCTGCAAGCAACTAGAAGCCAACTGAGACACTGGGCTGGGCTGTATCCTAAGTATAGGAAACCTCAAAACCCACCCCCCATAGTGACGCACTTCCTCCAACAAGGCCATACTCACTCCAACAAAGCCACACCTCCTAATTGCGCCATTCTTTGTGAGGTTATGGGGGCCAATTACATTCAAACTATCACACACACCCAGGCCCATTCTAAAGGGAACAAGTCTTAAGTGTCCACTGTTCCTGCCTCTGTCTCCTGGGTATCTGAGGAGCCCACATATGGAGACCTCAGACCTGTGGCAACCTGCCCAAGAGCCTCCCTGTCTTCTCCCCGTTAACACTTTCCACTCCTTATAAGGAAGCACCTGGAATTTCAGACAGGCCCAGACAGGTGGGCCTGTGTGGACACACATTCACCTTGGTTTTGCTCTCTTCAGTTTGGGTCTCTCTTGGACACTAATCCAAGTCTGAAACCTGTTCCCAGGTCTACCTTCTCCACTGGGACGTATGCTGAGACTTTTCATTGCTCTGTATCTTCGTTACTTTTCTCTAGTTGTGGTAAAACTACATGGTAAAACACCATGACCAAAGCAACTTGTCATGAGGTTATTGGAGGCTTATAGTTCAAGAGGGTTAGAGTGTCTGACCGTCATGGAAGGTAGCATCACAGCAGGCAGGAAGGCCCGGTGCCGGAGCAGTCGCTGAGAGCTCACGTCTTGAGACGCAACCACAAGGCAGCAAGAGCTAAACTGGGAATGACATGGGCTTTTGAAAACCCAAAGCCTACCGCCCAGGGGCACACCTGCAACAAAGCCAGACCTCCTACTCCTTCCCAAAAATTCCACCAGCTGCGCACCAAATATTTAAATATATAAGCCTACGGAGACCATTCTTGTTGAAATCACGGTCAGGGCAAAAGTCCATTGTTTCTGAGTCTGTGCATTCTGCTCTGCTTTCCCTCCCTCTGCCTTTTGTGTCTCATCCCCACAGCCTGGTCTTGGGAATCAAGTTGCATATTTAGAAAACAAACAAAAAAAAAAACCAAAAAAACGGTGCCTAGTTGAAGTTGAACCTCAGGTAAATGAATAACAGATTGTTGCTTAATAAGTATATAAGTGTGAAATATAAATTGCTTGCAAGTTCAAGTTTAATTGAGCATCCCCCATGTCCCTTGGTAGGGTGCCCTAGCAGCCTTGTTTGTCGATTCATTATGACTTAAGGCAGAGTCTTGAGGTGATGAAACTCTGTGCAAAGGGTGGGCTTTCCCCACGACTGGCTTTTCGGTGTCAGTGAAACCAGACATCTGTAGCCCGCCCACTGGTACCAGACCCGGTTCCCGAGTTCCTGTCCCACCTGGATGCATCGTGTTACAAACATCATAATGTCTTCCTGTGTTTTCCTTCCACCGGGACTTTCCTCCAACTTTGCAAATAGGGGCCAAAAAATACGGCGGCCACTAAAGCAATCTGCCTGCTTGCCTGTAGTCACCAGGGTGACTGCTTGCAAACCGAGTGGGATCTCTGCTGTTTACGACTCAGCGCTCCAGGCTCGTGACTCATTCTGAGCAACTGGCTATTTATAAATCTAGGCTTCCATTCTGGAGTCATTATCTCCCATTCTTCTCGAAAATTAAAGATGGCCGAGCTTTCGGTTACGGGTGAACCAGAGGCCTTCCTGACTCTGTTTTGCCTCCTGCACAGAGTCTTCCAAGGATGAGAGCCCCCTGTGTTAGCTGACTTTTTCGTCATAGTGGTAAGACACCTAAGATAGGCAGCTTACAGCTAGGGAAGCTTTATTCTGGATCATGATTCCAGAGGTTTGGGTCCACGGTTGCTGGGCCCTGTTGCTTTGGGTCTGTGGCAAAGCCGCACCGCAGGTGGGGAGTGCATAACAGAAGACACCTGCCAGTGTTCTGACAACAGGAAAGCAGAGGGAAGAGAGAAAGGAGGGGCTAGAGTCCTGAGCCCTCAGTGGGCACCAACAACTTACCTTCTTCTACTGGGCCCCTGCCTCTTAAAGGTTCCAGTACCTCCCAGCAATACCACAGGCTGGCAACTGGGTTGTTAGCACATTAGCCTTGCTAGTATTTAAGATTCATTATACTCCCACATGGTAAAGTCCTGAGTGACACCTGAAAAGGAATGGAGCTCTCTCTCTCTCTCTCTCTCTCTCTCTCTCTCTCTCTCTCTCTCTCTCTCTCCTCTCCTCTCCTCTCCTCTCCTCTCCTCTCCTCTTTCTCTCTCCCTTTCTCTCGTTCTCTGTCCTCTCTCTCCTCTGTCCTCTCTCTCTCCTCTGTCCTCTCTCTCTTCTCTCTCTCCCCCCTCTGTTCTTTCTCTCTCCTTCCTCTCTCTCTCTCTCTCTCTCTCTCTCTCTCTCTCTCTCTCCCTCTCTCTCTCTCTCTCTCTCTCTCTCTCTCTCTCTCTCTCCTTCTCTGTCCCCCCTCTCTCCTTTCTCCTCTCTCCCTCTCTCATCTCTCTCTCTCTCATTTTGTTTTTGGTTTTAGTTTTTTGTTATGGTTTATTTTTTACGGGTGGACAGTGGAGAGCGTGTACCACGGCAGTGGTGTTGTGCAGTGCTGGAGGATGACTCTCAGAAGCTGCTTCTCTCCTTCCACTCTGTGTATCCTGGAGATTTGAACTCAGGTTGTCAGGCTTGTCAGCAAGTGCCATTACTCTCACTCACTGAGCCGCCTCACTCACCCTTGTTCTGTTTAAAAAAAAAAAAAAAAGCTCTGGGCCACGGCCACAGCCTTGTTAAACCTTTAAGACAGAGAATATATAATTTTCAGTCTCGTCTCTCGTTGTCAAGTCATTCACTAAGCACACGGGCATCTGTGACCCTCCACATACAGGGCTTTGCAGAAAGAACTAAAGCAAGTCTTTAGAATACAGTTCCTGATTGCTGAGACCACACAGGGGCTCCTGGTCCACTCTTTGCCTTCTTACAAAGGGACAGGTAATCATTAAGGCATCTACTCTAAGAAATGGCTTCCTTCATGTTTGAACTATTCAGACAGCCCTGAACACATGGGAACATTTAAGAACATTTTATGTTGGAGGCGCATGTAACATTAAAAAAAAAAAATAGTGTAGACTGTGAAGGTCTGAAAGAGAAAAACAACCAGATTCTGCTGCTTGCTAAAATGAAGGAAACCTGGGCCATGAGTTTGATAACGCGTTGGTTTTGAGTGATAGAATAAGTACAATCCTTGCCGCCCTGTTTTATTTCATGTAAAGATTTGTACTGACGTAAATATGTGGTCTCGTGTTTCCCATTTTCTCCTTTTTCTTTAGTTTTCCTGAAATGTAAGCAGGTCAGTGTGGAAGTGTGTTCACTTCTGTGTAAATGTTGAGTCGCAGGCTGCCCCGGGGCCTCCCTGGGGAAAAAGACTCAGAAAGGCCCACAATTGGAATCAGCTGTAGCTACCCCTTGGTCTCCTCAATGGACGCAGGGGGGAACTGATTGATTCTGACCACTGTTATTCATTGCTTTCTACAGAAAGTGGGACTAAAGATGCCGTCCAGCTCCTTCTGGTCTTCCATCCTTCGCCGGTCTCCTACCTCATGCTATTTCTGGGTCACAATCTTGCTTTTCAGTCTTCATTACAGGGACCTGATAATGCTGCGTCTAATGAAGACAGAGTGTTGCTACTTCCTTCCCTTAGACTTGGGAGTTTCTTCTCAACCATCTCTTTTTCCTTCATGCACACACAGGGCACACTTGATGGACATTTCTCTAGTTACTTTCAGAGTTTGATTACTTCAGCTATGGGTCACCTTGATCATCAGGCCACTTGGAGCATGAAGTTGGTTCATAGTACTGGAATAATCTTTCTTACGGATCACTTAAAGAGCCGTTGATCCTACAGCAGCAGCAACAAATAGAACTTAAAACTCGTAAAAGTAATTGGCTTTAGAAGTTGATGGTTTCATTATATAAAGTCCTTCCCACACAAAATCCTGTTTAACAATACAGGCCAGCTTGTGCTTTTAACTATGCTCTTCAAGGCTTGGATCTCAGGGGACTGGGGCCAACAGTAGACCTGGCAAGGGTTGCGATGCTCCGCTAGCCACAGAACAAAAGAAGGCTTTGGAAAGAATCCCTAGAACCCATGCTTAAGTTAACTGTGTTAACTGCTTAAACTAATTACTCAGAGACTCAGAGATCCAGCTGCTTTTAATCTGCCCGGATAAGAAAAGTAAACTTACTAGATATTTGAGTTTAGCCGATTTCATGGGTGAAGGCCATACATGAGCCTGGGAAAGGATCAGAATTATAAAGCTGACGACAACTGAGGACCCAAGGTTGTCTGACTTCCACATGCACACAGGCATGTATGCACACTCATACACACATACACACACAACACATGGCACCTAAGGAAACACCCCCAAGTTAGCCTCTGCCCTCCACATGACTATGCATGCACAGGCACACACACATGAACACATGAACACACAAACACACATGAAGAGTGAGGATTATAATAAAGGAAGCATTTAAAGGACTGGAGATGTAGCTCAATGGGAAAGGGCTTACCTAACATGCACCCAAGTTCTGAGTCTGTTTCTAAATACTGAAAGAAATTAAAAAAAAAAAAAGAGAGAGAGAGAGGAGCATTTATACAGCCCTGTTAAACTAGACAGCTTCCTTATTTTCAGTGTCAAACAGAAGTGTGGTGATTGTGTTTCATTTTGGAAGTCAGACTGGAAACACATTGAGAAATTGGTAGAATGTCAACCTGGAGGTTTCTCCCATCTGAACTGGGGGAAATCCAGGCTTTTGTTGGATCAACCAGGAGCTGTTTTGGGCTCATTGGTGATGAAGGACGTGGCGTGGGCATAACAGGATTTCCAGGTAAATGACTGACTATTGGAGCGTGCATAGAGGCCACGATCCATGGGTTCAACCAGAGAGACGGAGGCGGGCAATGCTGTGCCTCTCTGTGGCTTTTGTCTTTTGTCTTTTCAATGCTTATAACAGAGTTGAGACAGAGGCAGTAACTGAGGGGCAGTGATTGCTTATCTAACTTCTTGTGCCCTCTCTCTGGAGAGTCCTGCCCAACTACTCTGGGAACTGAACTGCATTCACGGTTTAGCTGTCTTTGGTGATGGAGAGGATCTCAGAAAAGAAACTTAACTTTGAAAGTCCTTGGGTTGAGTTGAGTTGGCTCTTGGTTTAGCTGTCTTTGGTGATGGAGAGGTTCTCAGAAAAGAAACTTAACTTTGAAAGTCCTTGGGTTGAGTTGAGTTGGCTCTTTGAAGGACTTGGTTTTGTTTGTTTGTGTGTGTGTCTGTTGTGTTTTTATGGTGTTGGGGAATCGAACCCCAGATTTCATACATGCTAGAGAATTGCTTTACCAAAGGACTAGGACCCCAACTCCTAGTTCAGCATGCCCTGAGGTCATATATAAAATTAACTCTAGAAACCCTAATTTCTGAGCCTTTGCTATAGCCGCCATTTACTCGTCGGTCTTATTGTGCCAAACCCTGCATGCTCAAGTCTGGCGACTATCCTTTTGTTTTGCGTGTTTGTTTGTGTATTTTGGTTTTTCAGACAGGACCTCTATCTCATGATGACCTCAAGCCCCCCTGTGTAAACAAGGATACTTCTGGTCCTCCTGCCCCCAACTCTAGAGTTACAGAAATACAGTCATGCTCCACCGCTCCGGGTTTGCATGGAACCCAGGGCTTCGTGCACGCTAGGCAAGCACTCTGCCAACTGGGCTACACCTCCAGTCCTGGAGAAATCCTTTCTCTGTGATGTGTGATCATTTTAGAGCATACAACTGTAAAGACCTTATATTGCTGGTCTAGGGGGATACCACTGTCAAGGCTGCCGGACGGATCCCTGTGTGACATTAGGTGTTTGATAGAGGTTTGGGTCTGATGATCCTCACTGTGACCTGACCAGATTGCTTGGCTGGCTTTTCAACACATTTGTGTCATTGGAGCTTTCCACAATGGGCTGATTCTTTAAGACAGTGGAGTCTCAGGGGTCTCCCCCGTAGAGAATCAATAAGGCCTGTAGCCTGGAGGAACTCTTCCATACTGGGTCGAGCCTGGGAAGAGGGTACATCTCTTGAAATCCATGTAGGATCTTTGTACCAGCTGGGCTTCATTTCAGAATCCACTGCTGTCGTTACAAAAGAGCTGTTTTCTCTTTAATCTGTGTGCCACATTGCAGCAATTTTCATCAAAAATATATTAAGCCCCTGCTGTAAATTGGCCCCACACACTCTTGTTAGTCATGTGGAGCGTAAAATATCTTCCTTTTTTCAAAGTTTTTCCCTCTCTAAAGCCCTAGTAGATAGCGGCGGTTCCTAAAACCCCCGTAACAGCCATCACGTCGGTAAGCCAAGGATTATAACGTAAAACGAATCTGCTTCAAGCAGGAAACACCAGCTTGTCCTTTGTTTACCCCTCTCCAAAAAAACTTACAAAAGAAGCAACTCTATAAGAAAACAGCAAGCCCTGCCCCCCATGTCCGTGGTCTCTGAAATCTCTCACCTCAAACTATCTGCCAAGAGAAATGAGTCTTCCGGTCTCAAAGAGGTCCCCACCCACTGGCACCCTCCTTCCCCGCCCAGATGCCTGTGGGCTGTGACATGCAGTCACTAAAGGTAGACATCCCAGTGGTGAGTCAGAGCCTGGGTGTTTGAGGGGGACTTTGTGACAGATGTCACTCTGTGACAGGCTTCTGACTTTACCTGTGTGCACATCTGCATGTATGTACCTGAGCAGGAACACACCTGGGGAGCTCCTCTAGAGTACTTCAGAATCTTCCAGAATTGTTTTCAATGCTAACAACAGTCGTCCCGCGGGTTGTCCGTGGGGTCAGCCTGAAGTGTCCTCAGGAGGGATTAGCTGTGGCTGCGGATGCTCCTTTCCTGCCCGCATCCCTCAACACTGAGAGAGAGGTTTGTCAGGCTGTTGCCAAGGAACTCTGGCTGTTTTGTGAATCATGGAGCCCATTCCGCACCAGAAAATGGGGCTTTCTAAAGATTCTCTCCACTTCTTTGGTTTCTTATAAAGAAGAATGCAGGAACGATGGTGCTTTAAATGTTCCCCAGAAACCCCCTGTGACAAAATAGATGGTGACAATTTAGCGGGAAATGGCTTCAGAGTGCTAAGACATTCTAATTTCGCCCCAACACTCACGAAAATGCATTCACAAGTGTCTTATGTAAAATACACACAACGCATAAAGCATGACCCATCCAGCCGAATTCAAATCTAGACAACACCCTTATACTTTGGGGTTGTTTGTTTGTTTGTTGTTTAAAAATAGGCAGAAGCCTACATTTTAAGGGGCTTCAAAATTTGCCTGCTAGGCTTCCTCTTTGATTAAACGTCTGTGACATCCAACATTGCACAGGGTTATTGTCGGGTCGGGATTTTTTTTCTCATTAGTATTACTAATGAATGCTTCAACTTAGACAGTTTCTCAGGCTTACCTGAAGTTCCCAATGTGTTATTGACACACTTGGCAGGTGCCACACACACATCACGCCTCTCTGCAGCTGTGCCTCCTCACCTGACAGTGTGGCCACCCTTTCTGAGCCCTGGGCAAGGAGCAGTGCAATAGAGTCTCAGCCACTTTCAAAGGAGAGAGAACTGTATTGGTCAGGCAGAAGAATGCTTTTCTCTCTCCGAAAGACTTTAGCTGTTTGGAAGTTTTCAGGTGTCACTGCCCATGTCCCTTCCAAAAGGATGTCTTCGAGGCAGACAACCTCGTGACCCCTGGCCCCAGTCCATGCGCAGTGTGATTTTGGTTAGCTCCATCGAGGAGCAGAGATTGCCGGCAGTGCCATTAGCTAGGATCAAATACAGATGTGTTCTTCCGGGCCGCGCGCGGTAAAGATTTGTCCCCAGAAGCTACATTTTAGTCCCCAAATTGGCATTTCCCCAGGAAGTCATTCTGGTAACTGGAAGAGAACTCAGACCTGGCTCGTTTCGAGGCCACCTCAGTAGATACCGGCAGTTCATGTTGGAGGTGGGAGGAAAAAGCTGAAAACAACAGTGTGCGTAAGCAGGCTTTGCAGGCAAACGCGGGCAAGACTGGAAAGACGCCCCGTGATCCACAGGTGCTCAGCTGTCCTGGGAAAGGTGAGTTGAACTCCCTGGCATACCAGGTACCCATGGAACCTGTGGGCCCAGTGGCTGTCAGCCTCCTCAGCTCCAAATCAGGGAAACAGAGCAATGGCCGGGGGGCATCTGGCCAAGAATATCTTCGGACCTTGTCTGTTATCCCACTTCCGTAGACAGACGGTGCTCTGCTTGATCTTACTGGGGCAATCAGAGCCCTGGATAGGTATATTATAATTTTTTCAAAGATCAGTGACTTTAAAAGGGAGTTTTATGTACTCTTCCTTGGATAACGATTTATAGGTTACCTCAGGTCCTAGAGGAGCCAGGGAGTCTTGGTTGTGAGTACTGATCTTCTACGAAGACCTGTTCTTTACACAGTGCTTCCTGACGAGGTGTTCCAGCCAGTGTTAAGAGGGGCTACCCAGGGTGGTTTATCTTTTTGTTTTTATCACCAGAGTAATATAAACAACCACAGTGGTGTTCTCAAAAGCAGCAGTAGGTGCTGTAGGTAGAATATTTGAACATCAGCCTGTAGTCGTGAGGTAGTCTAGGGCTTGAGAGAGACTAGATTGATAAAATGTTTACTTTGATACGGATCTAAGTTCAATTTGCAGGACCCAGGTTTATTGTATTTATTTATTTTTAAGCCATGCATGGTGGCACATACATGTACTTCCAGCTCTGGGGAGTTGGAAACAGGGGGATCCCCAGGGTTCACTAACCACTCGTCCTAGCCTACTTAGCAAGCTCCAAGTCAGCAAGGTCCATCACCCAAGGCCGTCCCCTCACCTCCAAACCACCTTGCACCTGCACACACAAACCACAGATACACAGGGAAGCTCACCCATCAGACACGAGCAAACTTTAGAAGAAGTTATACACCTTGTCATGTGCAACTAGGTCTTGGTGTCTAGACTCAGGATGTTATTTGGGTGCTTTGAAAGCAGTAGAAATTCTCTCTCTCTCTCTCTCTCTCTCTCTCTCTCTCTCTCTCTCTCTCTTTCTCTCCACTTGAAAAATGTTAGCCAGTTTCCAGAGCCCTGGGAGCCATTTCAGGAAAAACAGAAGAATAAAGGTCCTTCTCGGGCTCTCTTAACATGAAATGTTACCAAGACTATCAAGATGCCACCCACCAAAATGAGTCATTTACTGCTGGTTTTCTCTCCTTGTCTGCTTGAATTCAAAGCTTGGAGCTAATGTTCAGATGGCCAGAGGTGAGGTGCACACACTTGGCAGGTTCGTAATCAGTGGTGATGGGGAGGAACCTGGGGAGACCTTAGGGAGAAGGATGCAGGCTGACGAGCATCCCTAAATGTCCTCTGTAGGGAGACTCCCCCAGCCACGGCAGTCTGTCTGTTTAGATCTCTGCTGCGAGCAGGGTGTTGGTCTTCTCCGGGAATCTACAAGTATCGAGTATGTAAAGTATGCTGTGTGATGCAGACCAGAACAGACGAGCCGGGCCGTCCTGGTTAATTCGCTTAACCCCTGTAAAAGGCTATTACTGTAGAATGTTTCCAACTCCTACCTTATTAACTTATGAGGAACATAAACATTAATATCAGAGTTTTGGCTTCAATAGTTGAAACCTGATTGGTGTCCAGATATCGTCTTTAGTCTCAAGTTCCAAAATTATCTGCACTGTTTTGTTTCGTTCCTTCAGACAAAATCTTGGCTCTGTAGCCCAGGCTTGCATTGAACTCAATAATCCTCCTGCCTTGGCCTCCTGGGTTCTAGGTGACAAGTAAACCAGACTCAGTTGTAGTGCAAGAGAAACTTACATCACGCTGTCTGAATTAATACTTCCCCTCACCTATAACATGAATCTGTCCAATTACTCTGAGTCTGCATTAAGCAAATATTCCAGTGTGTGGGTACCTACTAGCAGGGAACGTAATGGCAGGGCCCATCTGTCTCCGGCAGGCTGTCCTGGAAGGGAACACCTTTATTTGCTGCAGTGCTGCCGGGAAGCTGGTCACTAAGCAGAAGCTCGCATCATTAAGGAAGCAATAGAGAACACACGACTAGAATACAATGGGCTAAAGTGCCACAAAATACACCCAGGTTCTGGAATAATACTGGTTATAGAATAATGTGTTTTGTCACCAAGGAACTAAATGGTTAATTCCCAGGAGGGCATTAATCTGTGTTATGAACAAAACTCCCTTCACTACCGTTTTGAAATTAAGAGTTTGAAGAGCTTGAAGGCCTTTTGTAGCCAAATGGTAGCACACTGGCCTGGCGTATAGAGGAGCCTCGACCTGATCGCTCGCTAAAACTGGAGACAAATTTTGAAAATTGTGAAGTCAAAGCTGTATACAGTGGGAGGAATTCTGCCTGTTTGTTAAGGTGCTGTGTGCTGAACCCAGAGCCTCACCATGCTAGACAAGTGCTCTGCCGTGGACCCTCCAGGAAGCCTTTTTTCTACTGCCGCAGAGGGGATTTATTCATAACTTCATAAGACAGTGAGATAACCTTAATTCCAGCACGAGATGATACTTCGTAAACGTTAAAGATTTATTTAGGGGTAAGGTTGTAAAACTCCAGAAATCTCAATAAAACAATCTGTGCTATTGAGAGTTTCAAAAATATTTAAACAAAATATCAACCAAATTGCCTTCCAGACTAAATTAATGCCGTATAGGTTTAGTCCATTGAGTCTGTGTTAATTTGGTACTGACTTTGTAAAATATTTCTAGTTAGTAGTTTGTGTGTGTGTGTGTGTGTGTGTGTGTGTGTGTGTGTGGAGTTTGTGCGTGTGAGTTCAATGCCTTTGGGGGACAGAGAGGGTGTCACATCCGCCCAAGCCATCGTTACAGGTGGCTGGTAGCTGCCTGATGTAGGTGGTAACTAAACTCCGGTCCTCTGCAAGAACACCGTGCGCTCTTGGTGGCCAAGCCATCTCTCCAGCTCCTTTATTTGGAAATTCAAAATGACGTCATCCCCACTGCAAAAGACCCACAGCGTGAACAGAGGACATGGTCAAGCGTTCGGTTCCTCTGTCCCTGTGGGACTCAGTTAACACCTGGCGGTTAAGGACCCTTTGGTGTAGGGTCACTTAGGTACAGAGTTCTTCATGTTAGTTAAAGCTGCTGACAGCCAGAGTGTCCATAAACAGATGAGTGGTAACCACACTGTGATATCCATACAACGGGTTATCATCCACCTATTTTAAAAAAAAGGCCATTCTACCGTGTGCTACAACACAGACAAACCTTAACAACACCATGCTGAATATAATAAGGTGATGACGACATTATGCTAAATATAATAAGCCAGACCCAGCAGAGTAAACAGCACACAGTATTGTTCAGATGAGGTAATCACGATGGGAAAACCCATAAGGCTCAAAGTACAAGAGATGGTTCCAGAAATTCAGGGCAGGAGGTAACGGTGACTGCTTACTGGGCGCAGTTACTCTCAAAGGGCATCAAAATACTTTTAGTGGCTAAAAGGGATCTTACACAGTGTTGTGAATGTGCTAATACCAGCAAATTAATGCGGATAAATGGCTCACGTGGGGCACTTTCAAAAAATATATCTTTCCCACAATTCAGAAGAAGAAGTTTGTTTATGCATCAAGCAAAGGAAAATGACTCGGGCAGAAAATACGATGGAGAGTAGAGTGCGGGCGTGTTCACGCGTGCTGTGACTGCTGTGTTCGAGCAGTGTGCACTGAGTGTGCGTGGAAGGCATGTCCTTCGGAGCGCTCTCTGTGATTCCCACTGCAGCTTTGAGAAGTTGTACTTTCCCCACTCCCGTTGGATCCACAAAGGACCTGAAGTTTAGAGGTTTCCCTTCACTTTCCTGAGAGATACCCCAGACACGGTGAAGCCGCACCTGGGAGGAGCTCCCCCCTCACCACCCAGCAGACATTTCTGCCTTTCCCTCTCCTCTCCAGGGACTTGTTCTTGGCCTTCGTCATTGACCCCTCTCCTCCACTCTATCTTAGCCATGGCTTAAAACAAAATGGCGTGTCCTCGGGAAGTGGCGGTCCCTGCCTCCTCTTCTCTGCTTTCACTTTCTGTGTCAGCCTACGGGTTTGATTTCAAACCCCAGGACAGTGACTTCTAGATACAGCTCTGCCCACGGAACTACTGTACTTCCTTCCCCAAATGGATATTATTCTCTCTCAACTGGTCACTAAGGTATAGCAGACTGTTCTTAAGCTGGATGACTGGTCCCTTAGCCCAGTCTGCCTCCTGCCTGCATCTGTCTGTCTCTAGATGAAGCCACTTCAGCCTTGTTGACCCCAAGGGAGCTTCTCATTAACAGTGCCTGAGTGGCCACAGCTTCCCACTTGAGCCTCTAGACAAGATCTGAAGGGCCCATGTGGCAAACCTATATTGGCCTGGTCAGATAGACATCTCCTGAAATTACCGAACGGGGCCCAAGCCCAACAGATTGAGACCTATTCAGTATCTGCACACACTTCTCAGTCCCCAAGTACAGTCCCAAAGCAGCCGTGTCCAAATCCTCCCGGCCTTGCATTGCTCTTGCTTTCTGAGCTACCAGCTTTACAAAATAAAACAAGAGCAAAGCAACAAAAGCCCTGTATGTTAATCTAATTGCTCGTTCTCTCTCTCATCTCTGGTATTTTCTCTGCTCAAACACTTCCTCTAAAGGCCGATTATGGCTAGGCAGTAGTAGTGCACACCTTTAACCCAGCCCTCAGAGGCAGGAGGATCTCTATGAGTTTGAGGCCAGTCTGGTCTACAGGCTGAGTTCCAGGACAGCTGGGGCGGCACAGAGAAACCCTGTCTCAAACAAACAAACAAGCTGATTATGTGTTTGCTGGACAGAAAGCTTTGCTGTCTGCACAAGCTTGGAGGCTATGATAAAAGACTTCTTCATAGGGCTGGAGAGATGGCTCAGAGGTTAAGAGCACTGACTGTTCTTCCAGAGGTCCTGAGTTCAAATCCCAGCAACCACATGATGGCTCACAACCATCTATGAGATCCGGTGCCCTCTTCTGGCCTGCAGGTGTACATGCAGGCAGAACACTGTATACATAATAAATAAAAAAAATTAAAAAAAAAAGAAAAAAAAAAGACTTCTTCATGGCCATTCTGAACCCTGTATGCTCCCATCCACGCCTTCTGCTTGCGGCACCTATGGGCCTTAGGTCCTTGCTCTGGTGCTGATCTGATACTATACCCCCCATGTCATTGCAGGGTGCTTGCTCTCTTAGGATATTTAACACACACACACACACACACACACACACACGTGTTACTGCTCACTGTGTGATCAAACCTTGCTTAAGGGAAAAACAAAAAGTATTCTTGATAACATTTTTTTTCTCCCCCTTTTCTCAGTCTGTGACGTTTTGCATGCAGTCAGTTAACGAATGAATAAAGATGAATTTGTTGATCTCTAAGGCCACTGTGTGGCGTTAAAAGGCTTTGGCTACATGAAAGAAACACAAGCGCAGTCTTCTGTGTCAGTAAGAATTAGCTACAACCTCACTCTGCTCCCAGCCCTGACTCCCAGAATAGTGTCTTGGGCAGATGAGTTCCTTCCTGCCTCTCATCAGGATGTTAAGAAGTTAAGGATCCAGGGCTACTGAATTCGCGACAATCATCAAGAATGTGGGCTCCTGCCTCTCTCTACTCTCTCTGCTCATGGTCTACAGTGGCTTATGTTCTGGCAATAAGTACGTGTGAGTTCCATGCACGTTATCTGCTCTAAGAACGGGAAGCAGCCAGTCTTCCTCTGTGGAAGTGTCTGGAAAATTCACCCAAAGTGACATTACATCACACAGGCCAAATCATGGGTTTGGGACCATCTCTATGGGCAAGAGACGTCGAAGAGAAGAACTTGGGAGGCGATGAGCAGTCCCCAGCCGTATCAGGAGGAGTTTGTTCTGTCTGTTGCAAGCTTTTCCCTAGGCTCCAGAAGGGCAAGGATCAGGGTCAGACAGGAGAAAACTGAGAGAGAAGACGCAAATACCCATCTTCGCTCCATGCATGGGGAAATTACTCTGGCCAGTTACCAGATGAGCTGAGTTCACATCTATTCAATTAAAGGAAAAACCTTCAGACTGGGAACGATCACTTGTTGATCAAAGTGTTAGGCGTACAAGCACTGGGACCTGAGTTTGAATCCCCACAACACGTGGGGCCATGCATCTGTAATCCCAGTGTCTACACGGGGAAAATGAGAGGCGGAGAAGGAGGATCCCTCAAGCCTTGTGGACCGGCTAGCCTGGCAAACAGGGAGGGAACATCGAAGACTGTGCCTCATACTTAGAAGGCCAACATCCATTCCAGAAGTTGTCCTCTGACCTCGACATGCAAGCTGCAGTGTAAGCCTCCTGCACACACACATGAACACAGACACATGTACGTCCACACGTGATGGACATACACACATAGAAAATATTTGTTGTTAAGCCACGGGAAGAGGAGGGCAGAGGGAGCAGAGTTCAGGGCCTCTGTCTTAGCCACAAAGGAAGCCAGAGGCAAAGGTGATCCATAGGCAGCTCAGCAGCCTGCTGGGATTCTTCCCCAAGCCTGCTGTGTGCATCCAAAACCATAGGGAAACATGTCAGTATGCTTTTTACTCAGCCAGGAGGAGGGTCTTGGGGCCAAAAGTGACTCCAAGGCATGTCTTCAGGAGTCTCCTCATAAATTTGGGGGCATCTTTGACATGTCACATCAACTCCACCCACTTCACGACATCCCTTTTAAAGCCAGGATCCCGGAGTGTGAAGAGAGTCTCAGGCCAAAGCACTCAAGTGGAGAGTTCAGTAGGAATAGACACAGTCGATAAAACAATTAAGGTTTGCTGTGAGCCACTTCGGGCAAAGCTGAACAAACCAGGGGACTGGGGAGCGTGAAGGCAGAGGAAATTTAATTTGGTTACGTGTAAACCAGTGCACTTGGGGAGAAATCCAGGAAACTTCTCCTAATCTCTGATCAGCTGGGAACCCGTAGTGGAGTAAGTTTAGAGCCGTGGTTGATAACTTGGGGGATACCTGTCTAATATGCGGCAGCAATTTAAAAAGCCAATAGGATGCTGGGGGCTTTAAAAGAAAAAATAATATTGAAAACTTAAGATAACAGATAAAACATTAGTGCTATTCTGTGTCCAGTCTAGGTTCTCCACAGAGATATTAAATCCCAGCAAGGGGACCTGGAAGTCATTTAGGAAAGAAGTAAGGCTTGGGGTTTATAGACGTTTACTAACTTGGAAAATGTAACTTGGAAAGAGGAAGCGGAAGTGTCATTCGGAGGACGCATGCAGGTTTGGAAGGCCCTTGGTTCTCCTGTCCTGTGGTGGGGAAAGGCAGTACGTACTGAATACAACCCGGATATACTCTTTCCCAGAATTCCTTGATTGGAGATGTCCCTGCTCCGGGTAGGAATATGTATTTGTTAAGAGGCACAGGGTTTCATAAACATTTGCATCTGCTCAGCTGAGAAGGAGCAAGAGAAGGATGATGGAGTTCCGTGTGGGATGCTGGGTCCAGCGAAGCTTTGGACGGGGGTGGTGCAGCCCAAGGCTGGTCAGAGAGGAGAACCAGCAGGTTCAGGGGTCAAACCCAAGGAGGAGTGTATGTGTTCCTTTGAGGGTCTTGTTAGTTCTCGGTGGGGGGTGGCCCAGGTTAGTTGTAAACTCAGCCATCCTTCTGCGTCCGTCCCAGGGGCTGGGCAGAGAGGCCTGTGCCACTATGTTAGGTTGCATCTCTGATATATTGGCATATTTATTTTTGCCCCCAACTGCACTCATGGCTCAATGTCTCCTGCAGAACGCGGTGACAGAAGTGAGCCCTCAGGCACAGCTTGTGTCCTGCCCGGTCATGGATGTCCCAGTGGAAGAGCAGGGAGTCTTAACAAGACTGGACCCATGCGTCCCCCACAGTCAATACGTAACTCTGTCTTCCTCCCGGAGAGTGAACCCTCACCTGGCCCTTCACCTCACTTCACCCTCACCTCAGGAAACACGCAATCCCATGAGGACCCGCTCGACCACACTGCCCAGTGCAAGCATAGCCAGCCCCGACTGCATTGGGGTATCCACAGATGCGTCTGCTACTGGCTGATACCTCAGAGAACCAATTGATTGGCTCAAAGAAAAGTCTCGAGATTTATGTGAAGGGCCAGGTAGGTCCTTCATGACATTTCCTCCATTCAAAATGTCAGTTCTGCCGTACGCAGGAGGAGCTAAAGAGCAAACCCACTTCTGTGGAGATTTTGCCAAGACAAAACAACCCAATTTCCACCTGATCCCTGTGAAATTAGCATCTGGCTGCCGGTTTATGGGCCACTTCCTGAAGGCCTGGTTCAGAAAATGATGCTGGAAATCCGCAAAGCGCTATGACTAGCCCCCCACTCACACCCCCTTTTACCTGCTTTTGCCGAGTTTACCAAGTCCTTGCTTCCTCTGCATTTGAAAGGCAGGAAGCCTAAGATCACTGTATTGACAGGGTGTTTCTTCTGAGGCCTCTTGGGTGTAGAGCTGGTCACCTTAACCTTGTGTCGGAGCACAGTCTCCCCTCTGTGTCTGTTTCCAAATTCCCTCCTCCGATATGAACACGATATTGGATGATGTCAGCAGTCTCATTCTGAGGTGCTGGGGCTCCCACAGATGGCGAGCATAATTCAGCCCCCTACTGTACCATTACGGTCTCCACGTTAGGACCTAATGGGGTTGTCACTGAAATTCAACCCTCTTTCTCTGCCAATAAGAAGCTTGCAGACCACAGGTTGTCCCCTGCTTACTTCCCAATCAATCTCTCTCTCTCTCTCTCTCTCTCTCTCTCTCTCTCTCTCTCTCTCTCTCGATTCATTTAATTATTATACACGATTACATAGGCCATTTTCATATCTATATATAATGCACTTGAATCAC
This sequence comes from Alexandromys fortis, assembly GCF_014885135.2. NCBI lineage: Eukaryota > Metazoa > Chordata > Mammalia > Rodentia > Cricetidae > Alexandromys > Alexandromys fortis. The sequence continues at coordinate 17,138,365 of NW_026067911.1, read as the reverse complement.
ACCTCTCTCTCTGTACCCCTCTCCTGCTCCATTTCTCACGCCTCCCCACTCCCATGGGCCCCTTTAGTTCCCTTGAAGATTTTCCCCCAAAACAGTAGTCCAATGTAGTCCAAGGACAAATCCTTCGGCGGCATTTTCAAATTAAGAATTCCCACGCGTCTAGTTAACAGAAATAAACAAACAAACAAAGAAATAAAGAAATAAATGGTGGTGGAGGTGTGTGAATGGAGGGATAGATCACTAAGCATTGCCTCTGGCACTGGGCAGCCATATTGTTCTTGCTGGTTGAGACCTTTTCAAATAATACACGCCACAGTGTGACACCAGCCAGCAACAGCCTCACAGCCACATGCAACCTGTCCCTGCCAGTGGGGATCACCACATTCCATGTGAAAATAAAAGGCTGCAGTTTCTGCACCATTGTTCACTCCTTGGGAACACTGCAGTCCCAGGCTGCGCATCCGAAGCGTTTTCATTCCCCCCTCACGTTCCCGCCGGCACAATCCGGAATACGGCTCTGCCTTCTGTTTTGTTCTGTGCCTGGAGCCCTCTGAAAATACCATGTAATATTTTAATGTAAATAGCAAAGCCCCAGCCGCATCTTTGATAGCAAGCAGCACTCGACACCGCTCGGCAAGACCCAGAAGCCGTTCAGCACACATGGCTGCCCTCTGGGGGGCATTGGCAGAGTGGCTGTTGTCAAGCCTGGCCTCTAAGCGTGCGCGCCCAAGCCAACCTTCTAAGCCCCTGAAGAACTGCTCTTTCATGGCAACAAAGGAAAAACAGACGAAAAGCCCGACTCCACATCGGGAAGCCTTGAATGGCAGAGGGCTTTGCTGTCTGAGCAGAGAGCATAACCCCACATCAGGGGCTGAAGGAACTGGGGGCCTCTCAAGAAGTGAGGGCTGCGGATATAGTTCAGTGTAGAGTCCTTGTCTAGAACATGAGGAGTCTTTCAAACAAACGGAGAAAATACCACAGCGAGGGCCTGCATGGGGAGAGAGTGGGACCTTAAACCAATGCAAATACAGTTCCTTTTTAAGCGATGGAAAGCCATTATCAGGAAAGGACATTCACACGCCACACGCACATATATACCACATCAAACGTTCATCACACACACGTACACACCACACATACGTGCATATGTCACACACACCATATACACATATTGTACACACACATACACAACACTCACACCCATATGCCCCCTCCATACACACAGAGTGAGTGGCGGTGCTCACCCAATAGCGGCGAGAGATCATAGAGATAGACACACCACACACACAAACATACACACATTACAGACACACTACAGACACACCCATACCCCCATTTACACACATAGGAAATGGCAGTGTTCACCCAATAGCAGCTGAAGGTCATGGACACACACACTCATCTTTTTCTCTCTCTCCACACACATACACATACACACACACACACGCACACACACATACACACACACACACACACGGGGAGGAAATGGCTGTGTTCACCCCCTACCCACACATACACACACACACACACACACACACACACACACACACACACACGGGGAAATGGCAGTGCTCGCCCAGTAGCTGCTGGAAGTCATAGAGAAGTCACTGAGACATAGTCCCGGCAGACTGAAATTCAGTCACACCAGGAAGAGAAGAGGGGCGAGTGACCCGTGGGCCCTGATGTGCGGTCCCTCAACAGACAGGGCACTAGCACTGTCCTTGGAGAGAAATTGGCTCAGCCCCTGTGACTTGCGAGGATTGCATGGAATGCCATTGGAGATGCTAGACAATTTTAGAAACAGGAAATTGGAAGTGTGCTGCTTAAAATACTTGGGCTGTGCGTACAAGAGAGGCGAGTCCATGCTGTCTCAGAAGAGCATTTGTCTGGATGCACCCAGGCCGACTTGCAGGCAGCCAGGGTAGCTGGAAGGCATTCGGCTGGCCTGGCCTTGTCAGCTCCTGTCTTCCGCAGAGACTGGCTTGTTTGGCATAGTCATCTTCTCTGCTTCAGAGTCAAAAGCTGTCGGCTCCTTTCCTCCTCTCCTCCTACATGGGGGGAAAAAGTGTTGTGCGGGGATACTCGGGAAAATAAACATGCATTTTAATAGCCACGGCTCCCCCACAGTCGGCAAGCGATTCCCTCCACCCAGGTGGAAAAAGGATAGGGCCTCTCTGACATGCTGGTTAGTCTGAAAACAGGCGCTAAACGCATAATGAAGAGCCTCGGAGGAGTCAATCTGCATGTTAAAATGGTGTTCAGCAGCCCAGGCTGTCACACAACATAATTTGAAGATGAATGTGCATCCAATCAGACGGCCGTTCGCTGGCTGCAGAGGCCTGACTGTGGGATTACCTGTCTGCTGGGTGCCAGGCAGCAGGGCTTCGGAACGGGCCCCGAAATCTGTGATGAGATAAACGGGCCCCCTCACCCCTACCCAATTTGCAGAGCCAGTCACCAAATGGACAACCTAAAGAGGATCCCAGCATGAAGACATGCTTGAAGCCCGGCGGTGGTGGCACACGCCTAATCCCAGCACTCGGGAGGCAGAGGCAGGTGGATCTCTGAGCTCGAGGCCAGCCTGGTCTACAGAGGGAGTTCCAGGACAACCAGGGCTTACAGAGAAATCCTGCCTGGGGTGTGAGGGAGAGCATGCTAGAGTCAGGGGAATGGACCTGATGACAATGGGAGATGTTTCAGCTTGGCATTCAGAAATAGAGAAGTAAGCTCTGAGCAGGACCGTACCAACCAGTCCCGCTGGCCACAAGCTTAATGCCTGCCGCAGCCACTGCTGCGGCCGCAGCCACCGCAGCAGCCACCGCAGCAGCCACCGCTGCAGCCACAGCCTTCGCATGAATGATGTGTACACTGCACTTTCATCTCTGAACGTTTTGACACCACTTAGGACCTGACTCCAGGGGCAGAACTTCACAAGAACACAGGAACACTGGGAAAATGAGGTTGCAGCCCAGAAAAGAGCCATCTGCCTGGCAAAACCTCTGTCCTCCAGGTGGCATTTACATAGGAACACCAGGCAGCAGCGTGTCATTGTCTCTTCCCATAGCTCCACAGCACAAAGGGGCTTCCAGAGCCACATTGCCTTCAAGGCCCTGTACTTGGAGAGCCTGCATGGACCCCCTCCCCTTCCTTTTTTTTTTTTTTTTTTTTTTTTAAATTCAAAATGCCTGCTGGGTCTGCAGCTGAATGCCAAGCCCTGGGGAAAGTTTCCTATTAGCTGTGGGTTTCATGCCTTGCTCCGGTCTTAAGGTTCCCAAATCCTGAAAATAGGCCGCCTCAAGCCAAATTTGGAGCATGGGAAATAGCAGGAAATAACATTATAAGGTCCTTCCTTGGAGGCTTCAAATCTTCCTCTGTTAGATGGAGGGGCAAATGGAGCCCTGATGGCCCCAAGCCACAGGCTCCACAGCAGGGCCACCTGCCTGCAGAGAAGCCAGACTCACAACAGGCTCGCCCTGGGTTCCAGACACATGATTCTTGTCAGCTGCTTCCTGGCACAGCTTGGCCATTCATGTCGGGTCAGCCAAAAGAGCTAGCAGGAAAGCCACCTACATTTAGAGTTCCTGGGTTGCTCTAAGAGCCCTGTTCATTTGAGAGGATCCTCCAGAGAAGTCTGACTTCTATCATATACACACATATATGACTTCTATCATATATGATAGAATATGTATGTGATATGATATACATGTATATGATATCTATATGTATACACACACACACATATATATATATATGACTTCTATCGTGTGTGTGTGACTTCGTTCCCTCATGTCCACATGAACTGGAAGTTTCACTATGTCTGGTTGGTTAAGGAGAAAAAAAAATCAGTGGGATTATTCCAGAAAATGTCTTTAAAAACAGATTTGACTAACTGAGTTAGTCAGCTTTACATTACTATAACAAAGTATATGAGGCTGTCAACTTATAAAGAGAAAGGGTTCATTTTGCCTCAGTCCTGGAGATTCCAGTCTAAGCCAAGATCTGCTAACTGGCCAGCCGCTCCCTTCCTTTAATCCTTCCTTTCTTCCCCCTTCCTCCATTATTTCCTTTGTATCTTTCTTCCCTCATTTCGTGTGGAAGTTGGACTTGAACCCAGCACATGGTAGGCAAGCTACCTCCCTGGCCTGATATTCCCATACCAGGGGTGAGGGGTTCCAGCAAGAACAGCACATGACCCACCGTGAGAGCACAAGGCAGAGCAAATGCTCACTTCATGAGCCTGTCAGGGTTCCCCAAATAATTTGACCAGGGATATACCTCCCACCCAATGACCTAAGAGCCTCCCAGCACCCCTCAACTCCTAAAAGCCCCGTCACCTTGGAGACCAATCCTTTAACACGTGGACTGTTAGGGAATGCCCACCCAAACCACGGCCGTCGCGGTTTGAGGGCTAAGAGCAATGATCTGACCTTAATTCTCGTCTGTCATTTTCCCTTTCTCTTCCACTTCTCAACAAATCTCCCCAGTGCTCTTGATCGATGACGCAGTTCTACACAGCCGCTTCCCTCCCAGCTACCCAGCCCCTTTCAGCGTCTGCTGGGCTGTATTAGTTACTTCCGCCATCACTACGACAAAATACCTGCCAGGAGCAACCCAAAGGAAGAGGTTCATTCTGGATCGCAGTCTCACGGCAAGGCGTGGTCTGTGGTGGCAGGAGCTTGTGGTGTGGTTTGTTCACATCTTGGAAGACGAGGAAGCCAGGCCCAGCTGTAAGCCTTAGTCCACCTACTTCCTGGTGTCCTCCATCCATCACCAGCTAGTCCCAGGTCCCCCTGAAACAACACCAGCTAAAGGCTAAGATTCAGACCCAAGAGCCTGTGAGGGGCATTCCACATTCAACTCACAACAAGTGCCAAATTGGCAGTCCTATTGTTAGCCCTTGAAAAGAGACAGGCAGGCTTTTGCATGAAAAATAAAAAAACCATAAAGTCATTTTTGTCATCCTCAACATTACAATCTTCATTCTGCCAGCCCTCTTGATTTGTGACAGAGATTTGATCAAGTTTTCATCGAGAGTCAGGATCGCCGTGGATGGAATAGCTGGTGTTGAAACAAGTGCTACGTGTCACGTGTTCCAGCTGTGGCATAAGCTCGGCTAGTGCTCGGTGGCCTGAAAGTGAAGCCACGCTTCATTGCCCCGTGTGAGGCCAGCGTCTTTCACTGCTTTGCCCCCCGTTTGCCTGCCTAGCAAACTAGGGCAATAATTAATCCTGCCCAATGCAGGAGAACAAATGAGGCCAGCGGAGAAAAGGGAGCCAGGATGGGTGTGCAGGGCAGATTATATGCATCAAAGTGCCCTGGGACCTTCGGAAGAAAGCCCCTGCCATAAACCCAGGCCACTCAGAGCACAGGGATTTTTGAGGCTCACCAAAATCAGACACTGTGAAGCTTACCAGATTTGAACAGCCTGACCCTGCCTTTCAAACTGTGTGGCTCCCCCGGTTTTGTGTCTGTTGGAGAACAGAAAGGCTCTCTCTTCCCTGTGCTTGCCCCAAAGGTACAGTTACCAGGCTATGCCTCACGAAAATGCTGTCCCAGATAGGAAAAGGTAGGTTATATTGCTTCACATCAGAGGCTGTTCCTGGAGTTTCCTCGGCTACCCCTCATAATTATTTTTTATTAATGAGCCTAAGGGTTGTAAATAAATGAAGAATTTTAAGGGCCACGTGTGGGGGTGCCTACATAATACTTTAGGTGCTGAGGTAGGAGGATCACAAGTTCAAGGTCAACCTGGACTACTAGCAAGATCTTGTCTCAAAAAAAAATAGGGAGTTATAGTACATACTGTAAGCAACATCCAGAGAGTGATGCACTTGGAATATGGAGTTAGTAAGGCTCACTGGATGGAATGACAGTTTGGGATGCTGAGCACCTAACAGATGTAAAACAATGGCTTTGATGACTGTCCTTTGAGCACAGGGGAGTTCTCAGAACTTCTGTCGTCCTTGGTCCTTGCTGTACATGACATGTGCATAGTCACACAGAGGTGATTAAAAACCAGGTTTGTTAAAGCTTGCTTGTAGCAGGAGGAGGGAGCTCATACAAGGTGAAATACCCCTCCAGTTCTGGCCTTCTGTTGCTGGATGAAAGACACATGTCACATTCTATGTATCTATGGAGAAATGTAAAGTTCGGAGTCTGTCTGCGGTATCAGGGTGTTTGAACCGTACCCCCGTACCCCAAGTCACAGTATTGGTTTCCCACGGTCTAGGGTGATGCAGGACACTAGCAGATTCAATTAACGCCTTTACCACAAAAGTTACCATGACCTCAGGGTCTGGGGATGGAAAAAGAAGGGCTTCTTGGTGCCAACTGAGCTTTCTGATTTGCAGCTGCCTGATAGCCCATTCTGGGAAGTGGGGGTTGATTTGTGGCCGCACAGTCCAGTAAAGCAGTCACTGGCCATATGTAGCTATGGGCACTTGAAAGTGGCTGCTGCGAGTGCACTGTTTAAGATTAAAAAGAAAACTTTAATTATATGTATAGGTGAAGGTGGATATGGGTACCCCTGGAGGTGTCCGAGGAGGCCAGAGGTGTTGGCTTCCATGGAACTGGAGCTGCAGGCCATTTGGGGTCACTAGGTATGGGTGCTGGGAACCACCCATAGGTCCTCCACAGAGCAATATGTGCTCTGAGCCGTGAGACAGCTCTCCAGCCCATGAATTTTTATAATTCAATGATTACTGTATTGGATAGCATGGCTCGGATTGTTCATCCCCTCGTGAGGGGCGGGAAGGGTAAAATGGCTCCACTTCTCCCAGTGCCCAGAAGCTACGAAGGTATGGAACCCAGGAGCCGGCAAAGAGAGGCGCTCACACAAAGAGAAGAGCGTATGGCTTGTGTCCAGCAAGATAAGTAAGACGGGCGTGCCGCAGGCCTTCCTTGCCCCGCCTCGCTGCCGCCTCCACCCACTCTCCCTGACTCGAGTGGAGACGGGGTCTACATCGTCAAGCCTGGTTATTGTCAAGCTCAATTTAGCGTGACTTTTATTTTCCAATAAGCAATCTGGCCAGCTGTGGCTGGAAATGAAATCACCAAAGCACCAATCCCTCTAACCCCCCCCCCCCCCCCCCCCCCCCCCCCCCCCCCCCCCCCCCCCCCCCCCCCCCCCCACTGATTTGTAAAGAACTTCTTCCACGTCCCAGGCTCTCATCGTTGCCAATGGTCACATGCAACACCAGCAGATCCCAGGATATGGACACGGTCCACGATTTATTTCTTTTCAATAGGCAATAAATATTAACTTGTATTTCTAGATTTAAAACGAAATAGTTTATTAAAACGAAATGCTTTTTTTCTTTTTTTTTTAGAAACAATCTTAAATGTAAAGGAGCAGTTTAAAAAGAGCAACTAAAATTCTCATCACTCCTTAGGCTTTGGGGGAGCAAGAATCATAAATTAATTTTTAAAAATAAAATCTCAAAATGTCCAGAGTTATTTTCGATTTCTATCAAGCAACTGAGTGGTTGCACTTTGGCATTTTGAACCGAAGACCGACAAATGCCACCCGGCCCTACTAAAAGCATTCTGTGTGTCAGTCAGCCATGAATGTTTATAGACCCCTCAAAGACTACCCTTCAGCTCTTCACAGAAACTAGGGGCAAAAGTAAAACAGAAGGCACTGGCCTCTCTGGAAAGGCCTTGGCTAACTGACTGGGGGGCCTTGGTAAGGTGCTGCATGCAAGATGTCTAGGAATCCTAGATCAAAGTAGGCACTGTCCAGGTAAAGTTAGGACAGCTCACAGCCTTTCTAAGGACCTAGAACTGCAGGGGACTTATAAATGCCCCTTGTGGGACAGAGAGGGAGATACTGCTGCTTCAGGAAGAGCAAGGGCGCATCTTAGCATCCTTTAGGAAGGACGGCAGAAGACCCGGCACATCCTGATGGAGGATGTATCTCGGCAGTTTGTGTTTTGTTTGCATTGCGGCTGTGTATTAGCTACTTTTCTGTTGCTGTGTCAGACACCACGGAAGAAAGAGGGGTGAAGGTCCACCATGGCAGAGAAGCATGTCAGCCAGCAGCATGCATGGCAACAGGATGAGGAAGCCTAGATACCGCTTGCAGATCTTTTACTGCAAGCATAAAGCAGAGAGACATACTCCTTCAGCAAAGCCTCCCCAAACTGTGCAACCAGCTGGGGAGGGACCAAGGGTTCAAATGAGTAAGCTGATGGGGAACAGGTCTCATTCAGATCAGCTCAAGCTGGTAGGCAAGGAGGTACTTTGAACGTTACCTATCTAGGTCTACAAAATAATAGACAGTTTGTGTTATTTTATCTTTTTTGTTGTTTGTTTATTTTTAGTTTATGTACCTTGGTGTTCTGCCTATGTGTATGTCTGTGTAAGATCCCCTAGAACTGGAATTACAGACAGCTGTGAGCTGCCGTGTAGGCACTGGGAATTGAACCTGGGTCCTCTGGAAGAGCAGCCAGTGCTCTTAACCACTGAGCCATCTCTCAAGCCTCATCTTTTTTTTTTTTTTCTCTAATGTGAGGGAAACAGGGTTCAGTGGGGCCAGGTAACCTGTTATGTTATGTGTAGGTAATACAAAACAATGTGGGATACTAATGTGTCAGGTTGCAAAGCCAGTGCCTTGGAAGACTATACTGTTGGCCAGCTCACAAGTTTCTTTCTTTTGGGGATGGGGGTGGAGTGGGAGGTGGGGTTTATCATTTAATTACATTTATCCCTTCCCTTTCATCCCCCAAACCCTCCCAACTCCCCTTCTCTCCTTCAAATCCATGGCCTCTTTTTTCACTAATGGTTACTGCATGAATATATGGACATACATGTATTTTTCTAAATGTAACACACTCAGTCCGTATAATGCTACCTGTCTGTATGCTTCCAGGGCTGAACCTGGGGCACTGCAATGATTGGCTTGCTCTTCCCTTGGGAAGGTCACTTCTCAGAACCTCAGCATTCCTCGGTTGCTATACAGTTCTTTGTGTAGGGCTGAGGCCTTGTGGGGTTTTCCCCAGTGGAGTTCGGCAAGTCTATCGATGTCACCCTTCTTCAGCCCATGTTTGGGCAGGCATTTTGGTGGGACCTTCTGATATTACTAGGAGATGCTCTCACAGCAGCCTCCCTGACCCTCTGGCTCTTTCCATCTTTCTGTTCCATTTCTGCATGTCCCCTGAGTCTTGGGGTACAGTCCAACTTCTTTCTGAGACTGTGATGGAGGCAATGAGAAATCACTTCAAAGGTGGATAGGCCTGTAAATTTATTTCTCTACCAGAAACATCATCTAGCCCCAGGCAGAGTGTATGTATGTATGTGTGCAGGTACATCTGTGTAGAGGCCAGAGGTCAACCTTGGGTATCAACCTCCAGGTGACATCTGATGTAAGGTTTCCCCTCTGTATGCTGTGAATATGTTTTGTTACCATTGGTTAATAAAGAAGCTGTTTTGGTCAATGACAGGTCAGGAAATCCAAACAGAGTTATAGGAGAGATTAGGCAGAGTCAAGGAGACACCATGTAGCTGCCAAAAGAGAAAGATGCCACAGCCTCATGGTAATACACAGATTAATAAAAATGGGTTAATTTAAGATGTAAGAGCTAAGCTAGTAATACACCTAAGCTATTGGCTAAAAGTGTTGTAATTAATATCGTTTCTGTGTGATTATTTGGGTGTGGGTAGTCATGAATGAGCAGTCTCCGTCTACAAATGACGCCCAACATGGGGACACTACATCCACATAAAACCTAAGAGAGCTTGGGAAGGAATTCTAGACACAAAAGAACAGAGTTAAGCATGGCTTCTTGGTAGCAGCATTTTCTTGGGTGGGCTCTGTTGCTAGAGGTAAGTGGGTCTTCTTGAAGAGAAGGCGTCCTGACTCAGCATTAGCAGCAGAAACTGAGCAGCTTCTTTAAGAAACACTTTATCTGTTGACAGGGTTTCTCACTAGGGTCTGGAGACCACTCATATCCCTTGACTGACTGTCTAGCAATCTCTAGAAACCCACCTGTCCTTGCCTCCCTGGTGCTAGGATTATAAACATGTACCACTATACCCAGCTTTTGCTATGGGTGCTGGAATTAAACTCAGATTCTTATGTTTACATGGCAAGCACTTTCCCCGGCTGAGTTATCACCCCAATCCTCCAAAATGGTTTCTTTTTTTTTTTTTCTCACCCATTACTCTCTCAATCTAGCAAGTGACAACCAGGCTTGCAAAGCTAATTTATTCTTTCATTGGACTGGTATTTATTGTATCACCCCAACATGTAAGGTGCCTGTTTGAGACTGCCTGTTTCCTGACTGCACCATCATCAGTATCTTAGATGAGGCCCCCACTCTGAGTGCGTGAGAGGCAACACCTGAACCGAGATCCAGCCAGTGAGAGGAGTCAGCCAAGTGAAGAGCCAGGCCAGAGGGTTCCAGATCAAGGGAACAACTGCCCCAAAGACAGGGCAAAGCAACCTTATAGCCCAAGGGAGTGGCTGGGAGGGAGGTGGGGACAGAAGAGGACTCCTCCACTGAGAAGCCTGCAGACGCCTGGCCCAAAAGGCCAGTACTAAGTAGGGATTATTCTAAGTGTGAATGGTAGGCCCTGGGAGGTGTGGAACAGCTATCCTTAGTATGAAGAGGAGGACACAGGATCCTCCAGGTTGGAGCCAAGCAAATGAGAGTGATGCCTTGGGCTCTCAGACTGATGGTGGATACTGGACATAGTCGTCTATCTTCACCTCATTCTTAAGAAGTCTGCCGAAGACCTGGATGGGATGCTTAGGGAAGGGGAAAGACGTTGGAACAGTGCCAAGGATCTTTTACCTGGCGAACAAGGTAATATTGGCCTTCTCTTTCAGGAGTGGTCAAACAAGAAACAAACATTTATCGTTGGATAGTCTAAGCCAGGATCCCTATTAGTCTGCCTATGCTTTCATTACCCTGACATTCCAAAGAATCTTGCTTCTATCCAACTAACTGAAAGTTCTCGACTTTTTGCTTAAATTTGCTGCTCTTTGTCAGAACACCATAGAGTTGAGAGGCGCCCCTCTAAAACCCTTCCTGCATTCAAACACTGCCCCATCACCCTTAGCCTTTCCCTCTCTGGAATAAGCTGCCTGACGCCTTTCATGTTATTTCAAGAACCTTTTATCACTGAATCCTCTGTCATTTTCTGTGTGACATTCGTTATTATTGTTGTTATTGCTGTTGTTATTGTTATTTTGAGATCTGGTCTTCTCTATAACTTTGGCTATCCTGAAGCTCACTATGTGGACCAGGATGGCCTTGTTCTCACAGAGATCTACCTGCCTCTGCCTCCCAAATGTTGGGACTAAAGGTGTGTGACACCGTGCCTGGTTCTATATGAGATTTGTAAATCTGGAACCACAGTCCAAGACTGACTATCGTGTTTTCATGTCTGTTCCTGGGAAAAGCACCCTGGCCAAAGTCACTTAGGGAAAGAAAGGGTTTATTTCAGTTTACAATTCCAAATCAGTCTATCATTGAGAGAAGTCACTCAAGGCAGGAACTTGAAGGCAGACCTACTTGTTATTCTATACAGCATCACCTCCAGCGAGGAACACACTTCACAACCAACAAGTACCGCAGGGCCATAGAGGATGTTCTGGACCACCTATAATAAGAGCTGGTGCTTCCCACAGTGGGCTGAGACTTTCTATATCAATGAACAGTCAAGACAGGTGCACACATCCAAACTCTCATCTCCTAGGGTGTGAGTTGCCTCGTGGGTGACTCCAGGCTGTGTCAAGTTGACGGTTAGAGCTAATCAGGAAAGTCTAATGCCAGGACGGCAAAGGGGCTGCACCCTCCTTTCACTCTTCCCAAGCCATCCGTGGATGCTCTTCCCTTTCATGCAGACCCCGCCTGGCTGATCCCAGCTCTCCTGTGCCCTCTTTCCCCTTGCTGCTGTGGGTACCCATGCTGTACCATTCTGTACCCTTTGTCTAGGGGTGAAAGTCCTTCACTTTGCAAGTGTCTGCTCTGAGTGTGTCCCCTCCATCCTCTCTCTGTAGGAAGCTTCCACAGACAGTGGAGGGGAAACCCCAATCTATCTGAACGCCTCCGCCAAATGTGGCCCAGGAGCCGGGCTGCAGGCTGTGGCTCTGTTATTCTCAGCTGTGCTCTTCAGAGCGCTTTCAAGGCAGGCGGCACCGCACTCTACAGTCACACTTCCTTATCCCTTCCAGGAACAGACTCAGAGGAAACCAAAAGCAGAAAGGATGTGCAGGAGTGCATGAAGCCTTTTGTCCAGACAGTAGCTACTTCACGAATGCCCAGTCCGGTCTCAAGGAAAGATGAACTGGGCAGTGTGTCACAGTTACCTGCGAGCCAGTCCTAACCGCTCCGCAACAAAACGCAGCAGAAATTAATATTCTGAAATGAGATTTGAACCAGATACCATAAATTAACTGCAGCTGGCATCATAGAGGTGTTGATTTATAAAATAATCATTTTTTTCCATCCTACATGAATTGGAAAATTATCTATGCCGATGCATTTATCGTTGGTCCTGGGCTAATATATTCAGGCTTGGCATGCTATTTGGTGGGAAATATTTATGTAAGTAAGGTCTTAATTTCCCATAAATAAGTTGAATGGCGGTGGTGGGGTGGAGTTTATCTGATCCTCTTTGGCTGTGTTTTCTTTCCAACAGTGGGGGACGGCCACAGTGCTTTCTCGCCGTGAGTCATACCTTCACCGTGAAAGAAAACTAAAATAGCTCCCAGGCAGCTGGAAATCACAAAAAGCTTTAACTAAAGGTAGCAGGCTTTAGAAAGTGTGTGTGTGTGTGTGTGTCTCACATATTTACATATGAGAGTGCAGGTGTACATGCTAGCACATACATGTAAAGACTGGAGTACAATCTCAGGTGTCTGTCCTTGCTTGTTTGGAGCCAGGCTTTCTTATGGATGCCTGCTGCAGACAGCAGCTAGCTGGAGGTGCTCCCCTTTCTCTGCTTTCCCTTCTACCATAAGTATACTAAGATTGCAGGTGCCTGCTAACACATCTGCCTTTTGGGGGGTTCTGGGGAATTGAACTGTGAGTCTCAGGCTTGCCTGGCAAGAACCTCATCCACTGAGCCATCTCCCCAGCCTGGTAACAGGCTTTCAAGGGAACCCTGAGTGTGACTGAAAAACAGGATGCTGGGAGCAGCCAGGATGGCTCAGCAGGTAAAGGCACTTTGCCACCAAGTTTGACGACCTGAGTTTTATCCTCAAAATCTTCAAGGTGAAAGGAGAGAACTGGCTCCTGTAAGCTGTCCTCTGATGTCTACAGTGTCCCCCCAAATAAATAAATAAATGCAAAATAAAATTAAAAAAAAAATAGGATGTTGGGTTGGGATGTAACTCAGTGGTAGAGCATATGTCTGCCGTGTACAAATCTCTGGGTTTTGGTGCTCAGCAAAGCAAAAGGAGGGAGGGAGGGAGGGA
>NW_026067911.1:17046450-17124804 GCF_014885135.2 Alexandromys fortis | reverse complement strand
TAAACAAGCAGAAGGAAATGTTCCAAAGCAAGATGCAAACTAGGAAGAACTGCTGGGTCCAGAACCACTTCTCCCTCCGCTGCCTGCATGCCCTGCGTGCCCTGTTCTTCCTGCCTTCAGGGCTCCATGCTTGTGGCTTAAACTGGGAGACTGTAAACTCAGTTTCATCCTCACCCTTAATTTAGCCAGACAGAGCTTTGAAATGGCAACTAAATTACCTTTTGGTGAAATCAAATCTTCTCTACTAGCCTCAAGCAGAGAGGACTCCAGAGCGCTGGGGCCGGCTAATGCGCGCCAGCAGCTCGGGGTCACTCTCCCCAAACCACTGAGGTGAGCACTACTGAAGGGTTACTAGCCTCGTTTGTCGCCTGCAGTTTGTCCTGTGTGGGGTCACCCTCTGCAGCCTCTTCTCTCCTGCCTGCCTGCCCAGCAGGAAGTTGCTCCGGGCAGTAAAATGTTTATTACCTGTTTATTGTGTGAGTAACTGCAGTCAAGCCGGAACTATTTCCCGGTTTACCTAGGGCAGTGAAAATAGGATTAAGAATTCTGAGGGCTGAGAAAGAAGTGGTATAAAAACCAGAGAATCTTATACCACACGCAGCTGGGAGGAGCCAGGCGCCCATCGCAGCGCTAGCCCTTTGTTCTAGCCTTGGTGAGTTTCTCTCTAGTTCTTGGACCAGAGCTGTTCATCACTGTGGCTCTGGGGACAGCTAGCTCTCTCCTAAAAGAGAGTTTGGCTCCTGTCCCAGATATGGCTCTCAAACCGCACCAAAAGACAGGTCGGGGGTCTGATTAACATTTACACACATTTTTCTCTTGCCTCCGAAAGAAGTTACAAACAGCTTTATTTCCAGCAATTTTATAACGCGGAGGCTCAGTATACTATCATATACCCAACTGTTCACATCGTCCTACAACCGCTGTGTGTAGTGAATTCAGCCATCCTGTTTCAGACTAATTCATGTCTGCGATTTAAAAATTACTGTCGTAAATCTTCAATTAGTTCCCAAACGTGATCCTCCTCCAACAGTTTCCCCTCCCAGGGTGTTTTTTTTTTCTTCCTGCTGCTGATTCTCTTATTAAGACATGTCTTGTCTTGATCATTAATGGAGCAACACAGAATTTAAATTCTTTTCATAACTCACGAAATTATTCTTCCCACTCTCTGAAACTAAAACATGGGATCCACTGAATGCAGTCCCTCTTAGGAGTGGGCCTCGGGACTGAACCCAGAGTATTTCTGTTCTTGTCCGTCCATCCATCCATCCATCCATCCATCCATCCATCCATTCCAAATCCAAGCCATCATTATCACTTGCTTGGACATAAACCTTGAGGATGCTCGGTGGTCAACCATTCTTAGGACAGCTGCCTTCACACTTAGGTTAAAATGCTTCACTTTCCTCCTTCAAGGCCTGTTGTCCCCTGGCTCCTGTTCTCTACTGGGTCCTCACCCCATCTTTAGCGATGCTATGGACCACAAAGGCTTTCCTGTGGCACCAGAGGTGAGTCCACTTTGTGCCAACTGCTCCCTCAGCCTGGGACTCTCTTGCTTTGGCCCTGCACTTGTCTGGTGTCCCTCTGGCCTCTGGAAACACTTCCCTGGAGATCGGGAGCCTTACCTAGCTGATGACAACGACCACCTCAAGACGCGACCAGTCCTTGACACACTAGGGCGATATAGTAAATACCTGTCAGATGAAAGAACACACAGGTGGGAAAATGCAATGATTTCTGAAGGACCTACATGAGTCGAGAGTGGCAGGGCCCATGTGACCGGGGAGGACACAGCACCCTCCACCCTCCAGGGGTGAACATCCTCTGTGTACCAGCTCTAGGGAAAATCAGTGAACAAAACAGACAGTCTTTGCCCTCACGCCTGCAGACTAGCCAGAGATTGTAATAATCAGTTGTCTAATTAGATAAATGCTTGCCCAGTGTGCAGCTGCTGGGGAGGACTTAGACAAGCAAGGAGCACTCTAGCTATTTCTGATTCTGAAACTTGAAAGCTCACCTCCGAAGAGCAGCATTCTGACAGGAGCCATGCCAAGTGCTGGTACCATGCTGTCTTGTGACAGTGGCACTTCTCTAAGAACATGCATCATTTTTCAGGAAAGGGAAGGTCACCTGGCCTGCTGCGAAGGAGGGCCAGGTGTGTCTTTTTTTAAATTGATTTTTATTGAGCTCTACCTTTTCTCTGCTCCCCTCCCTGCCTCTCCCCTCCCCTTCAACCCTCTCCCAAGGTCCCCACGCTCCCACTTTACTCAGGAGATTTTGTCTTTTTCTACTTTCCATGTGGATTAGATCCATGTATGTCTCTCTTAGGGTCCTCGTTGTCGTTGAGGTTCTCTGGGATTGTGGTTTGTAGGTTGGTTTTCTTTGCTTTATGTTTAAAAACCACTTATGAGTGTGTACATGTGATAATTGTCTTTCTGGGTCTGGGTTTTTCACTCAAAAAGAGGTTTTCTAGATCCATCCAGTTGCCTGCAAAATTCAAGATATCGTTATTTTTGTCTTCTGTGTAATACTCCATTGTGTAAATGTACCACATTTTCCTTATCCATTCTTCAGTCAAGGGGCATTTAGGTTTCCAGGTTCTGGCTATGACAAACAATGCTGCTATGAACATAGTTGAGCACATGTCCTTGTGGCACAGTTGACCATCCTTTGGATATATACCCAAAAGTGGTATTGCTGAGTCTTGAGGAAAGTTGTTTCCTAATTTTCTGAGAAATCGCTACACTGACATCCAAAGGGGCTGTACAAGCTGGCATTCCCACCAGCAGAAGTGTTGCCTTTACCCCACAACCTCTCCAGCATAAGTTATCATCAGTGTTTTTGATCTTGGCCATTCTTACAGGTGTAAGATGGAATCTCAGAGTTGTTTTGATTTGCATTTCTCTGATGACTAAGGATGGTGAGCATTTCCTTAAGTGTCTTTCTGCCATTTTAGATTCCTCTGTTGAGAGTTCTCTGTTTAGGTCTGTACTCCATTTTTTTTTATTGGATTATTTGTCCTTTTGATGACCAATTTCTTGAGTTCTTTGTATATTTTGGAGCTCAGACCTCTGATGTGGGGTTGGTAAAGATCTTTTCCCAATCTGTAGACTGTCATTTTGTCTTGTTGACCGTGTCCTTTGCTTTACAGAAGCTTCTCAGTGTCAGGAGGTCCCAGGTGTGTCTTGTGTCAGATCTTTGCCATTTGCTTTGGGTTCTCAGACTTGAAAACTGTCTCAGTAACGCCCTGGCCGAGTCACAACAGTCCATAAATGTGATGTCATGTGAGTCCTGTCGTGTGTGATTTCTTATCGTATTGAGTGTTTCTCCCCTCAGTTATCTTAGTGACAAGTTCAGTTCTGAGGCTCAAAGCTGACAAGATGCTTGTGCACAGGCCACATAATGTGTATCACACGTGGGTGAGCCAGCAGCCACATGATCATCTCCCTCTATGTGTAAATAGATTACAAATTTTTCAACTGTGAGTCTGAAGTGTCAGCTTCAGAGGGACTTCCAGGATCTCCTTTTCACTTTGTTTGACCCAGGCCCATCTTCCTGCCTGTGGGCCCTGAGTCTTTGTGTGTAGATGGTAGAGTCTTTCTTTTGTCTGTTTGTTTGTTTTTGTCATTTTTTGAGATGAAATCTCACTATGTATCCTAGACTAGCCTCAAACACATCATCCCCCTGCCTCCACCTCTTCCTGACTGCTGGCATTTACAGGCTCAGGCCACCACACCTGGCTCTCTTTCGCCTTTTACCTGCTTATGCTTGTGGACAGCTAGTCAGTTTCAAGGCTAGGATTTAAGCTTAAGAACCACCAAGTCCATTGATTGTTCTGTCTTCGACGTGTGGCTTTTCTATTTTATAGACTAGTTTTCTTGTTGCATTTAAAAAAATCTACCAGTAAAATTTCTGAGTGCATGTGGAGACTTTAAAATACGTAGTTCTTGACATATTGGAGCTAATTTTGTTACAATGTTATCATAGGCTCCTGGAGATAGAGGAAATGTAATACATTGCCTCAGAGTTGGAGCCCTTGCAACGATACTTGAGTTCTCACCCCAGTATTTCTGATAAGTGGTTTTCCGGCCTCAGCCCCGACAGCTTCGGTGATGTAAAATTCACTAAGCCCTTCCGTTTTTGGACAGTTCATCCTTTTAGATCTTTCTGTGATACATGTAAAAGTTAATGGAGGACAATGTTAAGTTAACTTTTTCAGAGCGTGAAGTTGGTGAGCCAGAACTGCTGCAGAGGGATGGGGCGGGGGGGGGGAGGGGAGGGAGCAGAACTCTTTTAAGATACAGAAATGACCGAGTAGGGTGGCTCATGCCTATGACCCCAGCCCTTGAGAGATTGAGACAGGTGGATCGCCAAAAGTTCAAGGCTAGCTTGAGCTACAGAGTTCAAACCATGTCTCAAAAACCCCAATTGAACAAAGAAGGCCTAATAATTCCCCAGGTCCAATATGTGTAAGAATCAGTGGCCCAATTGGTTCTGGTTACTGATGGTCGTTCTCCCCTCTGATCCTGCAAGCCTCTGGAATCTGCATCTTCAGAGCACCAACCATTGAGAGGATAGAAGTCTCTGTGCTTCACGTGAATAAGAAACTCTTGCCTAGGCTGGGAAGGGTCTTCAGAAATTGATTACACCTGTTTTCCCAGCCAGACTCTTGTTTCTAACAACCAAACTCAGAGGTAGCGCAGAGATGAACTAGGAAAACGTTTTGTCCAGTATTTTACACCCTATCGCTCCAACTATCTATATGGAAAATAGTGACCTAGGGCTTAGCAAATCTCAGGCTCTGGGGAAGCATGCTGGAGCATGTCAATAAGGCCCACACACTGCCTCCCCGCCTAGGGGAAGGAGAACTTCCTTATTTCATGCCTGCCTTGTGCATATAGTCATTTCAAGTGACTGAAATAGTTAGGGGGATCCCGTTGTGGCCAGTGAGGTGACTGAGCAGGTAAAGACAATTAGCACCAAGCCTAATGACCTGAGTTCGATGCCCAGGTTCACCTGCTGGAAGAAGAGAACCGAATCCTATTGGCTGTCCTCTGATCTCCGTACACAGCAGGCCACAGCATGAACAGCCCCTGCTTTCACTGCATACAAACAAAAATGAAACTCTAAGTTAAACAATTTCAGGGTCCCTTTAGAGAGCCAAGTGTGGCGTTACACGCCTGTAATCCCAGCACTTGGAAAACAAAGGCAGGAAGGTGAGGGGTTCAATATTATCCCAATACAGAGTTCAAGGATAGCCTGGGCTAGGTGAGGCCATTTTTAAAACAATACAAAAAGCAGGGGGTGTTTTGTAAAAGCTCTGTGTTCCAGGCCAGCAGAATATAGCTCATTCAATCCTGATGAACTCTTTGAAGGAACTTTGATTTTTAGACCAGATTAGTGTATGGTCAGTCTACACAGGGCTGCCCCATAACAACCCTGTCTGTGGAAGCAGAGGTTGAGCTAACAGCTTCCATCCTAAGCATCTTAGCCAGAAACTTCATAATACACACCACCCCTGCCGCCACCGCCGCCACCGCCAGCACCGCCACTACCACCACCATTTCCTTTATTCATAGGCAAAGGCAATGAAAATGCCTTTGGGAGTATCTCTAAATTCCCACAGCAGAAAAGGAGCCTTGATGCAGAGGGTCTTCAAAATCAGCAAGTTCTGTTTTAGTTGGTAAGCGTGCCTCAACCTTGTCGGTTTTCCGGTGATTGTGCCATTAGGTCTTTCCCACTTCTGAGTGACGCTGCTCTCAAGATAGCCCGGCCAAGCCTTTGTTACAGTGAACTGGACTATCTCTGCCGTGGCAGTGTCTCTCTCTTGTGGAGCTCAGAACAAACTCGTCCAGGAGGCTGTGTTTTAACTTACCTCATCACTACCAGTGTGGACCATCATCCTAGAACCTCTCTGGCTGTGAGAGAAGTGTCGCCTTCTGGGGAAGCCCACACCCCAGAAAGTAGGAAGCCCCGCCCACTGGCTTCCAGCTCCTGGTGGAGTCCTGGCAGCCATATGGAACATTCTCCAAGCCTTTTCACAGGCTGTCTGCTTCTGCTGAGGCGTGGAATTCCTAAAGCGAATTCCCCAGGAGGTTAGCTTTAAAGGAGCTATAGACTAAGTCTTCCTAAACACCAGGCTCTTCCCACAGCGGCGGCAGTGACAGTGGAGCCTCAACCAGACTCCATCTCACCCACGTCCCCTTCTGATAGAGCGAGGTAGGCTCTGGGCAGATGCTGGTCAGAGAAAGGAATTTAAACTCTTATCCTGCATGGGAAGAGAGGCGGCAAGGAGAGGCGGGTTGTTGGAGAGGAAGCGTCAAGCACTCTTGTTGGTCCTCAGAGAACCACGCTACTCTCAGAACCTGATGGCTCTGCCCAGAACCCATGCATCCATCGGTCAGTACGACACAACCCGGCAGAGCACCACCGTTGTGGGACCAGGAGCTCACAGCGATGCCACATTCTTTCCAAACACTCCGAGGACAGCTGCGGGATCTGTGTCATTGTGCTTCCTACAGAGACATTTGCAACTTCCGTCAAAACGTGGGTTTATAGTTGGGTAGCAGGACCCATGTTGTTTACTGCTAAGTCCAAATTAGCCTAAGCCACATAATAAATACCAACACGTGGAGGTCATGAGACAACTCGTTTATGTAAATCACAATGCTTTTCAGGTGTGCCGTCTTTTACTAGACCCTGCTACTTAGGTAAATAGCTCAAACTTGTGGCATAAACTATCAAAAGATATCTTTGACAAAATCTTTTATGACAGGAATGGAGGTACTTCAGATGCAAAGACTTAGGAGGCCCCTGTTCTTCTGGACAAGAAAAGGATATGCACATAGTTGAACTCTGGATGGAGAGAGTGGGAACTTTCTGTGAAGCAAAATATTTCAAACGACAGCCAGTGTGCATGCTGTCTGCTGCCGTAGGGTCCGGTAGGGAGCTCCCTGTTTATTTCTCACCCGCTAAAGGTCGACACGGTGTCCCAGTGAGCAGGCAGCTTTACCTTACAGGGTGTCACACAGATTCGGCCTGGTTTCCCCCTCACTTCTGTCTCTTGTGGGCTCAAAGCGTTTGTTCCGTCCTGGGATCAAATGGTCCGGAGGGATGATGGAGAACACATGTACGCATGCACGTACATAAATTCGCACACGCATATGTCGTACATTCACACACATGCATACACATTCACACACATGCCTGTATACCTGTTTGACACGTGTGTGCACATACATTCACACATACCATTTCACCAGTCTTTTTTCCTCTTTTTACATCCTTAGCAAAGACTGGTTATCTGACCACATCTAGACACAGGAGGGTTTGGGTGCTGTGATCTCTCCTAGGTAGGATGTACGCAATCAAAGCTTTACTGTGGTCATAGGAGCACGTGTTTGAGGGGATGTGTGGCTGTCGCTACCATATGGACAGAGCCTTATTTAAATATCATTTAGGGATGTAGCAGGCGCACCACGCGCATGCAGGGGACAATGTCACAACCTGAAGCCAAGTCCACATTATGTAAATTCCTGAAGCTCTGACAGGATAGCCGCTGAGAGGTAGACAGGTAGCAGCTGAAACCCAGTGTGGAAAAATACAAGCCTGTGTGCATCTAGGGAAAAGAATCCAAATTAAGTTGTACTAATGGGATAATAATATTCCACTCGGAAGATGGGCATGAGGATCATTAAATACCATTCCCCAAAGACACGGATCGAGTAGCAGCTGCTGCAGCTCCAAATCCTCTGGATAACAGGCGTTCTCCGGTACAGGGTCACAGAGAAAACCATCTTTTGTGGAGTTTTTGACATACCCTCATGTGGACGAGTGGATATGATCCTGGCTATTCCTTCTCAAGAAGTAACTAATTAAAACCAAGGAATATTCTAGAAGGAGCCGAAAGATGAAGGGTAATCGTTTTCAGCCTTTGTAGAGAGGTGAGCGCCAGAGAAATGCCTGTGTTTACACATACAGATTTGATTTTCATGAAGAGCCACAGCAAAGTTGGGCAGCTGAGGCCGGTTTCTTAAAGACACAGGTTTCTTTAGTAGGGGTAAATTTAAAAGTTTGGATTTTCCTGTCTTGATTAGAAAGACTCAGGGGGTTTATTGGAGTTTTCCGCCACCGAATGTCAGAACTATGGACATGTTCACTAAACTCGGGTAAGGTACAGTGAAATCACCTGAAAGGGACACATTCAAAGGGAAAAGAATAAAGTCATCACTCACTTAGGTGGCTGTTTTCCTAAGCTTGTGGGGCTTCACTAACCTGCAAGTGGTGAGCCCAGAGCTATGAACATAAATCCAAATGATTGAAGCCCAGTGCATGGTGGGATGTCAAAGAAAACTCGGTGGTCTGGGTTAGGGTTGATACTGACATAGATAACCCTGCTTTCCTAACATGTCCCTTGATGCCACCAAAAAGTGTTGACCCAATTTTGAGCTTTTCATGGCTAACATTAATCACCAGTACCCACTGGAAAGTTATTGTGGTATGAATATTTTATCCGGTGTATTTCCTGTAGAGACAGAGGAGATGCGAATTAATTAACCAATTTGGTGTAGTGATGAAATGGACCATGATGGTAGTCACAGATGGTTTGGGGGGTCAGGAGGAGCACACACCATGACCCCTGGTTTTTTATGGATGGGCACAACAATAGGAGGAGCCACCAGTTCCACCTCACACTTCGTGTCCAGTCGTGTTCGTGTTAGGTGATACTATGCAGCCACAGACCCAGGGCTCATAGTCAGCGTCCCCTCTCCCCTTCTTTCTGCTGTACCCAGCAGCTAATACCATCACCTCAACTGGCTTCATCTACTCCTTTGTCAAGCAGAGTCAGGGACTTTGCTGTAGAAATCAGTGAGAGACTGGTGGCTTCGAAGCCGTCTGGAGAAAAAGACATTCTGGGCCGATACCTGTAGGAAGAGGGTTGTTCATCCGGGCCACCCAGAACCAAAATAACCACACAGAAACTGTATTAATTAAATCCCTGCTTGGCCCATTAGCTCTAGCTTCTTATTGGCTAACTCTTATATTAATTTAACCCATTTCTGTTAATCTGCGTATCGCCATGTGGCAGTGGCTTACCGGGTAAAATTCCCAGCTTCTGTCTCTGGTGGCTCTATGATGTCGCTCTGACTCTGCTTTCTTCCTCCCAGAATTTAGTTCTGTCTTCCCCGCCTGCCTAAGTTCTGCCCTATCAACAGGCCAAGGCAGTTTCTTTATTCATTAATGAAAGCAGCACATAGACAGAAGGACCTCCTACACCAGGTACCCCCTCTGTTACACCACTGAAGAAACCGGAAAGAGTGGCTAGCTGACACACCAGGCTTGACACGCTTTACCGTCGTACGCCTTGATGGCTGCTTATTCCTTTGAAGAGCTCAAATGCTTGGCGGTTCCATCAGTAACACTGTCTCGGCCTCTAGAGCTTTGAAAGTCATAAGTGGACAATGTCATCTCCTGATACTCGACAAAGAAACCAGGGTCGATGTTCTGTGGGAGGAGCCTTGTCCAATGTTCAACACATAGCTGGTGCTCAGCAAATACTTGATTCTTCGTCGACTGGAAAGATTGTAGACTTCTGCGCTAGCCAGCATCCTGTTGCTATAATAATGCCTGAGATAAAACATTTTTATAAGTAAAAACCTTATTCTGGCTCACAGTTTTGGAGGTTTGGATTCAGGGTCAGTTGAACTGTTGCTTTGGGGCCTGTGGGAGCCAACACATCAGGGTGGGAGTGTTTGACCAAGGAAGTTGCTCACTTCATGGTGGCCAGGAAGCCAAAGAAGGGGAAGACAAATGCCTGGGGTCTCTCATTCCCTCCAAAGACGTATCCTCAACAAGCTACCTTCTTCTCCTCGGCCCTTTTGCTACCTCCCAATAGCAACATAGACTGAAGGCCAACCTTACAACTTATAGGCCTTTGGGGGACAATTAAAAACTTGAATATTTCAACTTTGGAAGGGTTCTAAGTAGAAAAACTATCATTTGATCTGAATTTTTTTTAATGAAGCACATCCTCTGCCTCTTACTACGTGCTCAGAAACAAACAAAAATCTCTAATGAAGTGGGCTACCCCTAAAATATTTTAGATGCTGAAAATATAATTCCTTCATTGAACTGCCTGATTTAGCCTGTGGGGCATTTGCACTTTCATGCCTAGTAAAGCCAAATTCCGGGTAATTGATGCCGTGGTTTATTGAGGCTGGGAAGATGGCTTGTCAGTTAAGATCACTGGTTGCTCTTCCAGGGGACCCAGGTTTAAGTCCCCCCCCCTGCCGCCACCTTAACAGCTGTCCCTCTCATGCCAGGGGACCCGGTGCCCTCTCCTGGCCTCTCCAGCCACTGTACTCACACCGTCTGTGTCACAGGTACTGTCAGAGGGAAAGGAACCAAGTAGACTAAATGATAATCCTCCCCCCTAGTTAAATGACCACTAAAACAGAAACTTTCAGGAAGGCCCGCTTCAGAGAAGGTGGGCAACCCTCTTCCCAGCCCCGAGAATTAACCACCCTGCAGGGCCAGTCCCCGTGTGAGCTGTAGTAACAACCAGACCCAGCCCCGCCTGCTGTGAGTTGCCCAGGGAGACACATTAGGAACGCAGGAGGGTAGCCCAGCCAAGATGGTAAAGAGGAGAAGCAAGTGAATTTCCTGCAGCCCCCACTGTCCACAGAGACACACAGATAGTGCCTTCCCGGTTGGAAATGTCACCAGTCCACAAAAGAAAACATGGAGGCCAGTGTGCTCGGTACTGGCTGCTGTCTCCTGCCCCACCTTTGACCAAGATGCTCAGTAACAATGGCAACAGCAGCATCCCTCCAACCGGAACAGTGCTTCGGCATGCGTTAGTCCCTTTATCACCACAAGACATTTTGAGGTCACCAGGGTGTTCTTTATCAGTTCCACTGTGTACAAAGAGCAAAATGACAATTGTGTGTGTGTGTACATGTGTGTGTTTGTATGTGTACATGTGCATGTTTGTGTGTACATGTCCACGTTTGTGTGTGCACATGTGTATGTTTGCATGTGTATACAGTATGTGCATTATTGTGTGTGTGCGCGTGTGCATGTGTGTGCTTGTAGAAGCTGTAGGGCAACTTCAGGTGTCATTCTCAGGCAGAGTGTACCCTGTCTTTGTTGTCGTTGTCATTTGTTTACTTGAGACAGAGTCTCTCTGCTGGTTTTAGGCTCACTGATTAGGCTAGGGTGGCTGGCCATCAAGCCCCCGGAATCTACCCGTCTCCACCTCCCCATTGCTGGGATTATGAGCATGCACCACTCACTATTCTGGGTTCTTTCCTGTGGGTTCTGAAGGTGGAACTTGGGTGCCTGATGCAGCAGGCACTTTATCTCCAGCCCCAAAGTGACAGTTGGGAGGGGACACACAGGAAACAGTGGCTTTGATCACAAAATGCAAGTTTAGAAGTTAGGTCGCCCCTGAACACACAACTCATCCTGCAAAGGTTAGCGGCCTCCCCTGCAGCCCCACGCGGCCACACGCGCTCACCCTTTTCCATTATCGTTGAGCAAGCAGCTCGTCTGCATGGATAAGTGAGGGAGGGGCCTTTGCAGCCGGGCATTAGTGAGCAGGGTGCGGGGCTGCTGATAAGGCAAGCCAGCAAAAGGATGTTTAAAAATAACTGGTTCCTGAGCAGGATGGAGAAGGCTTGGCCTGTGGACAGCACCACTCGTCAGCAGGGCTAGTGTGCAAGTCCTGGTCGGTGCAACCATTTCTGTCTTGTGCTATTAAAAAATAATATATTGATTCCTGGGACTTGGGTTGATTTGCTTGGAGGAAGCTGCTCATTTTTAGAAAGTGCCAAGGCTAGGAAACATCTCCCCTCGCTGCGGCCCAGGTTGCTAGCACCTTTTGTGAAATCTCGGGACCCATCCTCCACCCCTTCATCTGTCCTTGCGAGGTTTGGGAGGAAAAGGCACATGTCGGCTCGATATTATTTTAGCAACAGAAGCTTCTGCTGTGGCTATTTTTAGCATGTCAGGTGTGCTCCGCCTGCCATGAACCTAGTGTATTTGAGTGTTTAATTCAGCGGCCTCTCTCATCTGAAAGGAAGCCTGTTCCAGCCCTCTGCCCACCATAGCGCCACTTAGAGCTGCACGTCAATTTCTGAACATGCAGGAACATCTTTAGCTGTGACTCCAGATACTTCCTGTTGGGCTGCAGGACACAACCCTACAGTGCACGGCACTAAATACGCCCTCTTGGTCCAGCACCCAGCCACGTAAGCAGGAACAGCAGCAGGATTTGTTTTTGTTTTATTTTAATCTAATACCGATCAGTTTTTGTTTGTTTCAGTTAGATTAAGAAATTTTGTTAATTTTGACAATTGAAGTCATTTCCATTACCCCCAAGCTTTCGACACCTAGCCACATTTCTCCTCTGACTCAAGACCTGACCGAAAGCCCTGCAGTGTGGACCAGCATATTTTAATGCCATATACATTTTGGATTGTCCTGTTAAACAGATGGCCTGGCGGTTGCCAGCTCAGAACCCACCTCGCTCATTCCAAACTGTTCTTTGTCAGGCCTGGTGCCTGAGTCACAGTAAGACACCCCAAGATCACCTTCTGGGTCTTGAACTAGGAAAAAAAAATGTTCAAAGGCTTCCCAGGCCTTAACCAGTGGGAGGAGAAATCTCTCCTGGATTGGAGTCCTCCCTGATAATGACCTTGGATTCTCAAAGAAAGATCTGCTGTCCCTGAAGCTTCAGAACAAGGAATTTACATCGCGCTCCACTGTCTTTTTTGCCTGGTTGGTTTTCCAAGTCAGGGTTTCCCTGTGTAGGCCTGGCTGTCCTGGAACTTGCTTTGTAACCCGGCTGGCCTCAAAAACTTACAAGATCTGCCTGCTTCTGCCTCCAGGAGTGCTGAGATTAAAGGCAGGTGCCGCCCACCACCCAGCTGCTATTTTTAAATGAAAAGGAAAGGGGCAGGTGATGGGGCTGTAGTTCGTTGATACGGTACTTGCTTTTTTATGCACGAGGTCCTGAGTTCAATACCCAGCAGCACCACCATCCCTAAAGATGTACACGCACAAAAGCAAAGAAAGCTTAAACCAGAACGACAAATGGATAATAATGGTGATGACCTTCACCTTTCCAAACTTGCCGGGCACAGGGATTTCTCTAAGCACGCTCCAGGTAGCTTCAGGAAACCTCACCAAACCCCTGTGAGGTTGGATCCTTCCTGTTCCCTCGTGTTTGTTCTGCAGGCTCAGCCTAGAAACAGCAGCACAGCAATGAGTTAGACAGGGTTCCTGTGCCCGTGAGCGTATCACTCAAGCAGGGTGACTGCTATGGTTTGGCTACGTCTCCTTCAGAGGCCTGTGTGTGAAAGGCTTAGCCCCAGACCTGTGGTGTATTTGGAGTTAATGTATCCTCTAGAGCCTGGTTCTGGTCGTTAGGGGTGTGCTCTCTAAGGGGTCAGTAGGGCTTGGCCCTTCTTCTTCCTCTCTGCTTTTGGCCTCTCGTACAGTGAGCAGCTCTGCATCTGCCATATGCTCCCACCCGTAACATACTGCCTCACCAAGTTCAAAAGCTGCGAGGCCAGGCAACCATGGACCAAAACCCTCAAAACCACAAACTGGAAAATGCCCATTCTCTGGATAGATTGAGTATCTCCGCTCTTGGACATCGTGATGGACCACTGGCCATCAGAGCCACTAAACAAACACTGAACAAATAATTTCCAGACGCTAGTTGGAAGGGCAGAAGAGAGCGTCCTCTCCACCCACTTCGGTTCTCCTGTCTCTCATGTAGGCTCTCCGAGCAGCCTGCTCCTCTGTCCGCTCTGCTGGAAAACCTCTGCTTTTGTTAAGCCAACCTGGCTAAAGAGTTTTTTTAAATTCTGCCTTCTAGAGCAGCGGAATAGTGCTGTTCTGTCTTCTGTGTAAAAGCTCGTTGAAGATCTCAGGAGAGCTATGGCCTGTGTTACCCTCATCTTTCCCTACCAGATGTGTCCAGTTTCTGTCACGTCACACGGCTCTGGGTGCCCTTAGGCCTCCTCACACATCTTAAAGCATTAGTACCCTGAGCTGAGCGATACTCACGTGGATTCTGATCAGTATCGGCCGTGCATTTTCCCCTCTGAGTCTGCAGCGTAAGGTCAGACTCATTGGTGTTACAGCCTCCCTGCCTCTTCCATTCTTCCTGCTCTCATGGTCATGAGAGCTCTTGGTGTTCTACATACCACAAAGCCATGCCGGACCACTTCTCATGATTATAATAGCAGCTGGAGGTGTGCATAGTCGCAAATCCGCTTGTCATCCTAGCAATTAGGGGGCTGAGGCCAGTAGATGGCAAGTCCAGGTCAGCCTGGCATAGGTAGCGAGACCCTGTCTCTAAAAGCAATGATGACAATAATAATATCCACTGGTTGTTCAGAATGCCCTATGCCCATGGCCCAGGTGCCCTGCTAAGCATTTACTACCGACTTTCCTTAGTTCTTCTGCTTACTTTGAGGCTAAGCTTAAATAGTTTGCCCAACGTGCTGCCATTTAAACCTAGCTCGTTATTATCCAAAACCTGTATTTGGTCTAATGTTCATCCCAAACTCACATGCCTGGTATTTTTTCACCTAAATTCTGAATTAACCCTGCCATTGGCTGAGGTGTTGTTTTTTGTTTTTTTTGTTTTGTTTTTTGTTTTTTGTTTTTTTGACATTCCAGCATCTCTCCAGTTCCACAGACAGGTTTCTGTTTCTTCTTTTCATCGTATCTGCCACCTTCCTACTAGTCCACATCACTCATGGCCTCATCCAGAGAACTGCAAGTCAGCATCACTCTGAGGACCAGAATTGAGACAGTTCATATGCGCGCCAGACTGACAATGCCAGGGAACACGACCCCAGAGTGGCGTCCTTCTTTCCTACACTTCCACAAATCCTGCATTTAATCTGTGGCCCTAAAACATTCCAGAAACTGAGCGCCTCTGCTTCGTATTTGAATGTGGGCTGTTACCGGGGCTATTACCTTGCTCTGTCTTTCTGGTTTGCTCTGATCTCCCCGTTGCTCGTCCATTCTCAACATCAACTTTGCCTCCGTTGCCACAGATGTAGATTGCTAAGTCCTGGATCATTTTCCTCTCCCACCCTCAATATTAAAGCAATGCTTACTTCTTACGGGAAGTAGGAGAAAAGGTAAAGAAAATTCAGAACGAAATTGTCCCGTGGCCCTAGAGATAGCCCCCGAGTACTGCAAGTCATTTTAGTAACTGTGAGGTTGCTTGCCTAGCTGCCTAAATAATGATGGCAAGACCTAGGCTTCGTTGCCCACACCTAGAGCAAGGGCAATAGCCCGATATCAGCTATGTTTATGAGAAAGGCATGCCGGCTCAAGGTAGGAAGGAAGCCTGAGCCCCAGGGAAAGGACAGGGTAAGCAAATATGAAGGGTGGGAGGTGAGAGTGTCCCCACCATATGAGACTCCGAGAGCATCTCTGTGCTTCAGTGGGTTTAGTCTGCTTATTTTGCATACTTCGCTGTGTTGATATTCAAGGCAGTGCACGGTTGTACCCCAACCCTCTTGATATTGCGTCCCTAGGGATGTAACTGGACCACGCTGCTGTTGTGGGTTTTCTTCCTCTGTCATCCCCACTGGGCTTCGTCTCCTGCCTGAGTTTTGTCTGGACACATTTCTCTCATCCCTTGCATGTCATTCTGAACATCAGGGATTAGAGAGGAATCATATGAGCGAGAAGGTTCTCCCTGGGTGACTGTGATGTGTTGGACATCTGTCTCCAAATACATCATGTTCCGTTTAGAACCAGTCTTTCAACCCATCACAGCGATTTTTTCACAGATGGATGGATGGACAAACATCTAACAAAACCTCCTGTCTGTTCTCATCAAGAGAAGTTCAGGTACCACACTGCCCAGAGGTCTCTTCCGGCTCAGTCATCCTATGGATGGATGATTGATATTTTGGAAACGGGTATCACTTGGCGTATTTGTCAGTTCATGACAGTCTCCACGAGAGTTTGGTTTTGTCCAGCAAAAGCCTGGAGGGAGACGTAAATCACATGAAGGCGCCGAGGGAAGCAAGTCAGCAGATAGCGTAGATGAAAACGTGAAAGGAGAAGCTGCAGAGCGAACCAGAGGGTGGGTAACATGGAGGACATGAGATGAAGGAAACACGTTCTGGCCATGGCACCCAGGACTTGCTCTGAAAGGGCCATTCCAAGAAGTTCAAATCACAGATCCAAGTGTGTGTCTGGTGTCAGGAGAACAGCCGAGCACGTGGGAGTCCCTCTCCCAATCTCGGAACATGCAGATAGGTAGCCACATCTTAAAAATTGTAGCAAAAACAACGGAAGATTAGATTCTGTGTTTTGGTCATTACACACGCTTTGTTAATCCGTTATCTCCTGTGTAGCAGCTCTGCTTGAGAGACGGTCAGTGGCCGTGGTTCTTGGTAGCCATTGTACCTGGCATATACTGACATCAGCTCTGTGTAGACAGAGGGGAGAGGGGGCCAGTGGGTGGATGGGGAAAAGGATTGAACAGCCAGGCTGTAAGGGTGGCATCTTTTTGCCTTAAACATCCTTGTGAACGGATTACTTCTGACCTCAGTTTCACAGAAGTGAGTAAGGGAAGCCTATAAAAGGTCTACAGGTGCCCCCTTCTCCCTTGGTCACTTTGTAAAATTCTATTTATTTTCACGATAAGTTTTAGGTTCTGCTGGAGAGGCCCTTGACAGTAGTTCACGTACAAGATTCGAAAACAGCTTTAACTTGCACTGAGAGTTTTTTTCCCATCATGCATTTCCCACATTCCTTTCCAAATTTATATCCGTACCCATAATAGCAGTTAAAATGCTTTTAGAAAAAAAAAATAGAAGCTGCTTAATATGTACAAAGTTTCTGTTTGGATGGGTGAAAATGTCCTAAAAGTAGAGGAAATAGTTACAAAGTATTGTGACTCCACGGAAAGTTATTAAATTGTGCACTGGAAAGCAGCTACAGTGATAGATTTTATGTTGTGGTTATTTTAACACTGTGAGAAGGGAAGGGCGATGGAAGTCGAATCATGTGGCAATCTTTCTATACATATGGTTTTTCCTAGTTGAACCTCTTCTGAACTAGGCTCAGACTGTCATGTCTTTGTGAAGACAGAAGGGATCAGCTCCTCGGGTTTGTAGCATAGCCCATTATCCTGACCTAGCGGATGGGTGCAAAACAGTCGCACAGCCTCCGCATCCCTTGTCCCATTTTCTCTCCTTCCTGAGGCCTTGGCGTGCCTCACCATAAGGAAGCAGCCGGGGACACAAACAGTCTGAGAAGGATGATGGGAAATGTGGAGGGCCGCTGTCCCAGCTAAAATCGTTGCCTGCCTCTAGCTTTTTTGTCTTCTAGAATCAAGCCAGTGTCGTTGTAGGGCTGGGTCCTCTGAGTAAGGAAGGCCACATCTTTTTCCTTGCTACTTCTTATCTATACACACGCTCTCTTGGAAGAAATATGTGCAACATTATGTTTGGGCTTTTGTGTTGTTTCACTATCATTCATAAAACTACAGTTGTAGAAAGTTTGCCTAGCGTACAGAAGGTCCTGGGTTTAGTCCTCAACACTTCCCAGAAGAGAAAGGGGAGGGGAAATACAGAATGTGGTTGTGCCAAGCACTGCTGAGTGCCGCCATGGAGGGAGAACCTGGGCTTTGAAGTGTCCTGGGGACCCTTGGTTCCTTTCCACAGTTGCCCTCTCCTCAAGGTAGGAAGTGGTTACCATCACTCGGTGCCCCCAGAGGTGTCTGGGAGCTGGACAAGAGCCAGCCTGATCCAAGTGTCCCCTGCCACTCTGGGCTAGTTGGTGACTGGAGGTCAAGCCCCCCAAAAAAACCTTGGAGATGGTGATGCTTAAAGCCCATCTCTAAGTGACCCTAAAACACTCTCTTCACCGCTCTTTTCAGTAAGCCTCCTGCGGTAGATGGTATGCCATAATCAGAGGTAGCCTTTTCTAGCCGTGTATAGTGTGTGACTTCAATTTCATGAGGCTCAGAGCAGATTAAATACGATGTGCTAGGGAGGCCCTAAACACGGCCCTCTGTAAGGTTTTGAAGAAACCTGCAAGGAAAGTTTGAACATGAGCCACCTCCGAGTCACAGACCAGGAGGAAGACTCTTCTTCTTCCAGAATCTGGCAGAAAATGGAAAGCTTCCGACTTCTGCTCTCTGAGCCCAGACCACAGCAATCAAGGCGAGAATGCCCTCCTTTTACAGCAGGCTCCTCGGGGGTCTCTGCATGGAGTGGGCACCTTTATTTATCAAAGAGAGCTAGACGGTAGCCCTGTATGCAGAAACCAAGAATGGATCTTTTGAGGGTGAAATGGTTGCTTGGGTGGGGTTTAAAGTCAGTATCTACCTCAACCATCCCACCCTTCCCTGCCTACCCCACCCATCCCCACCCACATCTTGTTCCCAGCACAAAGCCCTATCCCTGGGTACCTAGAGCCTATCTTCTTACATTCCAAGTAGCCTTTGAGGTACGACCATCTTCTGAAGGATCTAAATACATTTGGAGAAAAAAAAATCTTATATTAGGACAAAGATGTGGGAGAGGAATTTAAGAAGCATTTTTGTTAGTCAGGCATGGTGGTGCACTCCTTGAATCCCAGCACTCGGGAAACAGAAGCAAGATGATCTCTGAGTTCAAGGCCAGCCTGGTCTACCTAGCAAGTTCTGGGATAGCCAGGGCTACATAGAGACCCTGTCAAAGGAAGGAAGGAAGGAAGGAAGGAAGGAAGGAAGGAAGGAAGGAAGGAAGGAAGGAGGGAGGGAGGGAGGGAGGAAGGAAGAAAGATAACTGTAGAAGAAGCAGTTTGTTATTTGGTAAGTCATAATATGCTCACATTTAAGATTCACCCTCAGCCTAGTGTGATGGCCTTCACCTGCAATCCCAGCACTCAGAAGGCTTAGGCAGGGAGGTCAAAAGAGCAAGGCGATATTAGTGAGAGACCCTGTACCCTGTCCCACCCAAAAAAAGACACTTGTCCTTAGTCTAAACTCCATGGCAACCCAGAGTGAGACCCTCAGATCTGAGGACATTAGAGGTCCTCACTTTCCACATCTAGAGGTGGCTGCTTTGGGGAAGAAGTTGATGAATCACGGGAGAAAACTCAGGTTGTCCCAAACTGAGGCAGGTGCCTTTTCCTCTGCCTGCCCAGAAACACTGTTTCCATCTGAAACTGAGACCAGCAGCAAAACAACCCTCTTCACTTCAGTCTTCAGACAAATGAGGCCAGCGTGGCAGCCCAGGTCTATAACCCCAACACACTGGAAGTAGAGACAAGAAGGATCAGAAGGTCAAAGCCACCCTTGGCTGCCTAGCAAGTCGAGGCCAGCCTATGCTAAGTGAGCCCTTATCTCAAAGTAAATAAATAAATGATACAATAAAACTTTACACGCTGGGGAGGAGTGAGCAGGGGCCACTGAGGCCAAGACGTGAGAATTTCTGGTTTTGAGGTGCATTGCCAGCTTCAGAAATTCAAAATACACAGGTCTCAGGGAAAACTTTTTTCTAGGGAACATATACAAGGAAATTAATGAAGCCTGAAGAGGACCCAACTCCCTCTTTAAATTTATTTTCTTATGGGCTCCACAGATGGAGGCGCTGGGGTCAGAAGAGTGAGCAGAGGGGAGAATTCCAGGGGTTCAGGTTTCATCGCGGGGTACAATCTGGCTTAGCCGTGGTTCATTTGCTAAGTCTGAGGTTCATCTCGGATGTAAGGCTCGCTGTCTCTAAGGAACAAAGAGAAAAGAGCCCCAAACCTGCCCCAGAGGCCATGTCTAGAGCAGGCCTGGTTTGAATTCAGTTGGAATTCAGAGGCGGCAAATGCTGACAGGCCCTCAGGAAAGCGAGTGACCTCCACCCACCCACACACAAGGCCTAGAAGGTTCTCCTTCCCTCCCTTCGCTGGTTTTTATTGAAGCTGGGTGGGGGGGTGATACACAAGGGACACCCACATTAAGTTGGTAAGCTTCTAATGGAGTCTAGGGCTGGACAGTTGTCTTCCTCTCCTCCCAGTCCCGTAGAGCTGTGGGGGGACCCAGGCTACCTCATCTTAACGAAGAATAGTTTTTGCAGATGAATTCCAGAGTGTTCTGTTTCTTGGGCTCTTCGCGGTTACGTTTGGCTTCCTGTTGGCACTTCAGGCTATAAACTCACTGTCACTCTGGGGACATGACTAATCCATCCATATTGTTTCTTTATCATCTAGCTTTTTTTTTTTTTTTAAGTAACATGAATTCTGCTCTGGAGGGTAGGGGCATGCAAGGTAGGATAACGGTGTTCTCACTCAGCTCCACTGTGGGGGTGCATAAAGAGATCATGGAATGACAGCTGTAAAATACTTACGTAGCGGCTAACGGCTCTGTAGTGTTCATATTCAAGGACCAAGAGCTCCTGATTGCTACCACAGTTGAGTGAAAACCTCACCAGTTAACACCATTGCCTCAGGTGCGAGGATCCCACACGAAGACGGTACTTGTTCAGAAGTGCTTGTACAAATTGTGGGACATGAACATTGCCTCAGTGCGGAGTCCTCTCCTATGCCCTGATAGACTCCTGACTTTCAGATTCCCCCTACGGGCACCTCTCTATCCCATAGATGGTAGCCAGAGCTCATGACCCAGAGAGAATCGTTCCCGTTGCCTTCAGGACAAGCGTCTGTGGGGCCCAGGTCTAGAACAATGGGAGTGCCGCTTGGATCCGTGAGAAAACAGCTGAGGAAGGAGCCGTGAGCACTTCACTGTTCAAACTGCCAAACCAATGACGTGGCCCTGAGGTTCTTGAGTGGTAGCGTCTCTTAGTGAGAACGTTCCAACATTTTAGCGTCACTGTTTGCTTCTTTTTTAAGAATCTGTGCAATTGCAAGGAAACCTCAAGATTGAAAGCAGAAGGTCTGGAGGGGGAGGTTCAGCAATTAAGAACACTTGTTGCTCTTCCATGGGACACAAGTTCAACCCCAGAGTTAGGGAATCTGTCTGACCTCCATGAGCACCAGTAATGCATGGGATACACACACATACATGCAGGCAAGACACACACACACGTTAAAAACTTCAAGAGACCAAATTAGAAACATAAGGCTGGATTCAAACATTGCCACTGTTTTTATAATCAGGACTATATTCTTGTAAATATATAGAAACTATATTTATAAACCATTCCTTGATTTTTTTTCTCCCACTCTGAGGAAATTTCTTATCGTTTCTGGAGCGAAAACTATTTGTTACGGAGCTGGTAACGTGGTTCAGTTGGTATAGTCCTTGCAAGAGGACCTGAGTTTGATACCCAGGACCCACATAGAAAAGCCACACATGGTGGCATGAGATTGCAGTCCCTGCTCTGGGATGCGGGGTCAGGAGGATCCCTGGAGTTCACTAGCCAGCTTGTATCTTGATGAGCACCAGGCCAATGAGAGACCCGTCTTTAAAACAGAAAAGTGGGCAGTGCATGACAAACAACATGTAAGGTTGTCCTCCAGCCTCCATACACACATGTGAATCTACATCTGCATGTATGTAGTATAAATGTATGTATATACAGACATGTGTGTGTGTGTGTGTGTGTGTGTGTGTGTTACATTTGAGCTGTGTGTAGAAATGCTGGGTTGTTGTTGACCATTGCGGGACCCAGACAAAAGCAGGACCAGAAATGGTGTGCACACAAAGTCACCAAGACGCGCTGTCACCTGAGGCCAGCCAAACAAAGCCAGGTTGTGTTTGCAGTCTTTCGAAAGGACTGCTGGCAGAATACCTGGATTAAGACCATCCGAGTTGTCTTCCTCAGTGGTACTAACAGTGTGGGTTTACTAGGACCTTTGGGACTTAGGTTACCACTTGCCTGCCTCCTCCTTCAGATCCTCAGGATTTCTGAGAAGGAGTCCATAATACAGACGTCATGTTTAGGCGCTGTGGCCCATACCTGCAGTCACAAAGAACCACAGGCCCAGGGCTGGAGAGATGACTCAGTGGTTAAGAGCATTGCCTGCTCTTCCAAAGGTCCTGAGTTCAATTCCCGGCAACCACATGGTGGCTCACAACCATCTGTAATGAGGTCTGGTGCCCTCTTCTGGCTTGCAGAATATTGTACACATAACAAGTAAATAAATAAATTAAAAAAAAAAAAAAAAGAACCACGGTTCCACATGCCGCAGGGTCGTATAGCGAGATCGTGGTTCAGAGAAAGGAATGAAGCAAAATCACGTTTGATTTCCCCGTACATTTTAAGGGGAAGCCCCTTCTTTTCCCGCTTCAAAACACAGACTAGGCAGAACACAGAACAGAAGAGGCTCATTCAGACAAGAGAGGCTATGGCTGCTGCCAGCCCCTGGCTTCTGTGAGGGGCACGGACAGAATACACCGTATTAGAAAGGGAGGGTGGGAGGAGGGGGAGGGGGAGAAGGAAAACAAATTGGCTGGAGTCAACCATCTGAGGAATTTTGCTCCTACAGAGACCAGTGTGGGAAAGACCACGGCAGCAGGGGCCCTGGGAACCTGAGAGAGATTTGTGGCTCCTCCTCTCAGAGAGCCGCCAGGCAGGTGCCGCCATCCATCTCTCAAGCAGGGGAATTTCAGTGTTACGAATGGCAGGCTCTGCTTCACCCCACTGTCATCCGAAGAAAGGAAAGATTTTTCAAACGGAAAATGCCTCGTGTGTTCAACAGAAGACACGAAACCACCAAGTTAAAACACAAACCAGGCTTTCACCTAGAGCCGCCTGCAGGTTCTCAACCTCACTCAGTTTTCAATGACCTGGTTGGCACCACGCTAGTCTCCTATCTAGCTTGTTCAAATGGTTTTTTAATCATCATCTCTAGGTTAGTTTTAAAAATTAGTGGAAAAGGGTAACACTATCCCGTAGAATATAGCATGCCACATGCTAGCTTAATATTAGCATGTGGCATGCTAATATATAATATATTATATATATAATATAATATTTCTGTTGCAAACAAGATATAGCAATAAGAACCAAGTACTTTTCTGGCTGTTTCTCTCCAAGAGTGAGCTTAAGCCTAGGAAGTAATTAGTTACTGCACTTGTTATGAAGACCACTTATTTAAACTCAAATTGGGCAGCCCCCAAACTGTCCTTAAGCCTTGCCAGGCTTTGAGAGACGTTAACCGAAGCATTGAGCATGAAGGAGAAAGTCGAGGAGCCAAGTGGAAGAAACACAAATTAAAAGTCACCCTCCTCTCGAATCAGTTTCGATCTTCTTTCCCGTTGTTTCCTGGCTTCCCGTCATCCCCAGGAAATACTGTTAGGGCTTTGAAAATAGTCAGGACGCGTGTCTGCTTGTGCTGTATCCTTTCTTAGTTCCTTTGAGAGCCACCAACACCCAGCATTTTAGACATGGTGTACTAAGTGTATATTGATATACATTAAGTTCTCCTGTCTCATATGTGTGTGTGTCTGGTGTGCAAACATGTGGTATGCATGGGTGTGTGTATACGTGTTTGTAGGTGAGAACCTGCGTGTGTGTGTGTGTGTGTGTATGTGTGTGTGTGTGTGTGCAGGTCCACATGCACTTGTGTGACCCACAGTAGACATGGAGGGTCTTCTTTGATCACTTTCCACATTTTTCATTGAGGTGGGGTCTCTTAGGTGAACCCAGAACTTGGCAAGGCAGCTAACAGCTAGTCGGCAAACTGGCTGGCCAGCTTGCTCTGGGGATCCCATCTCCACCTTCCCGTTGCTAGAATAGTAAATGAACCATGGCTCCTACCCAGCATGGGTGCTGAGGACGCCAACTCCATGGCTCTTGCTTACCAGCCAAGCACTTTAACCCTTGAGCTATCTCCCCAGCTGGGGAAGACTGGAAAGGATACGACACACTAGAATTGTTTCATCAACCTTTCTGCTTCATTTATTCATCTCAATCTGGTGATCCTCCTGCCTCAGCCTACTGGGTTCCAGGATTGCAGGCGTGGCTGCCGTACCTCGGTCAACACTTGATCTGTAGGTAGGGCTTATCATCCCTGCCAGATCTCTAGCATGGGCTTAAGCAAAGGGGAAATAACAGACTCGAAGTGAACATGCACCTGTATAATAATAAACAAACGAATCAGGCATGTAGTATGTGCTTTCATCTCAGCATTGGGGAGGCAGAGAGGCAAGCTGATCCCAGGGGTTCAGTGGCCGGCCAGCCTAGCCTGAATTGGCAAGCTGAAGTTCTAGGAGACACCCTGTTTCTAGAAAACAAGGTGGGCAGCTCCTGAGGAACAACACCCAAGATTGTGCTAAGCCTGCTCCTACATGCACACACTTGCGGCTGCACATGCGTGAACGCGCACAGAAGAACGCTAATTGACAATAGACGTAGAACCTTCTGGGTGAGTAACGGCGCACAGTGTAAAGTCAAAAGATGGATGTTATCTTTCAGTCTCACCAACTCATCCCTGTTGTCAAACCGCATGTACAGAGTATGTATAAAAATAAAACTTCAAGCCGGGCAGTGGTGGCGCACGCCTTTAATCCCAGCACTCGGGAGGCAGAGGCAGGCGGATCTCTGTGAGTTCGAGACCAGCCTGGTCTACAAGAGCTAGTTCCAGGACAGGCTCCAAAAAAACCACAGCGAAACCCTGTCTCGAAAAACCAAAATAAATAAATAAATAAATAAATAAATAAATAAATAAAACTTCAAAGGGTTTCCCATTGGAAGGCCCAGGGTCTGCACCCACCCCGGCTCCACCTGGCCCCAGACCCTCCCTGACATGTAATGGTCCTCTGAGAAGCCCAAGATGTGCGTGGGCAAAAGACTAAGTCCAGCTTTCTAGCTCCGCCCTCCTCAAGCCCCGCCCTGCTGCCCTATCCAGCAGGCTGTCCTTAGGGATGCTAGGAGCTATGGTAAGAGCTTTTCCAGGGATGGCAAATTTATTTATCCACACCCCTCACCAGGGAGCACCCACAACCAAACCAAAGAAACAATTCCACTCAAGGCTTGTTCGGTGAACCCATTAGTTTAATTAAGGGTGCTTGCAGGGGCAGGGCTGAGAGGGTTTCTAAGGAGCGTGGGCAACTTATAGGCAGCAGTTCCACCGAAGAAAGCGCCTCTCACTTTCCCAGCAACTGAATACGCGGCTCCTCAAGAGGGGTGGGGCCTTGTAAGTCCCACCCCCTGCGTAATGGAATGTTAACTGGTCCAATCCGAGGCGTGTTACCGTCTGCTAACCACAGCTGCTGAGTTCAAGAGGACAACCACCGTGGCTTACCCAAAGGGCAGCGGTCCACAGCAGCCCCCTCCTCAGCCTCGTGTGCTGGGCTAGGCTGCCTCCAGATGGGTCCCGCTGTCGCCAGGCCAGCAGAGCAGGCTGCCCTGACCATCCTGTGGCAGTGTTGGGGGAGGAAGGGGTCGAGTGGGTAGCTATTTGGAAGAAGTTGCTCTCAGATGCTTAGAACTAAGTCTCTTCAGCCGCTGTCCCCAGACTGGCAGCGGCACCTCTTTAAGGGTCAAGGCGTCTCTCTAAGCCCTGGGCTCCACTTCTTTCCTTTCTCCATCTTGTAGCCACAGCAGCACTGAGCTCCATTTGGCAGCGCGGCAGTGCTCTTGTCTATAAATGGAAACATTGGCCGGTCTCCCAGTATAACACAAGATAGGCCTGTGTATCAGTTATGCAACCTCGGCTTTGAGAACTTCATCAGAAGGCTGGAGGCTGGGAGAGGAAGGTCTGGATCAGGAGAGAGAGAGAGAAAAAAAGAGAGCTCAAGGGAAAAAAAATCCTAGCTGCGGACAACAGCTGAGACCATTCCCCTCCCTGTTTGTGAGTCAAAGAGAGAAAGCAGAAATTGGATGGGTGGAGACCCTAACAGTAGTTGTCAGTTACAGTCTGTGTATCCTGACTGCGGACGGCAGCCTCTTGGATGGGGACAAAAGCTGGGCTGGCCTCCTTTGAATCATTGTCCTGATCCCTGGTTCTGTAGGTCCTCTTACCACCTAGAGAAGACTTGTCCAGTGGTTGCCTCCTGACCTTGAACTAACCAGGTTGGCCCCTGTGGTAGCTAATGTTGATTTTCAGTTTGACCGACTTTGGGATTACTAAGGTGACAAACTTCTCAGCTCATCTGGAGAGAGAGTTCTTAGGTTGGGGTCATTGAGGTTGGAAACCCCATCCTGAATTTGTGCTAGAATCCCATAATTCATAAAAAAGAGAAAACAAGACGACTATCAGTGTTTTATATGTCTACCTTCCAACTATGGACGTGGTGTGAGCTGCTACCTCAGGCTCCTGCTGCAGTGACTTCCACACCATGATGGACTGTCCCCTCTGACTGTTAGTAATAATCCCTTCGGTGGTGTTTGAATGATAATTGCTCCCATAGTTGCATATATTCGAATGCCTCATTGCCAAGGAGCGGAACAGTTTGGGAAGGATTAGAAGGTGTGGCCATGTCAGAGGAAGTCTGTCACTAGGAGTGGGCTTTGAGGTTTCAAAACTCCAGCCAGGCCCATCTCTCTCTCTCTCTCTCTCTCTCTCTCTCTCTCTCTCTCTCTCTCTGTCTCTCTGTCTCTCTGCCTGCTTCCCATTTATCAAGATATAAAACTCTTAGCTACTGCTCCAGCACCATGCCTGTCTGCTTCCTGCCATGATGATCATGGAATAACCCTCTAAAACTGTAAGCAAGCCCCCAATTAAAAGTTTCTCTTATAAGTTGCCTTGGCCATTATCTCTTCTCATAGAAATTGAGCAGTAACTAAGATATCTTCCTCCCTTCCCTCCCTCCCTCCCTCCCTCCCTCCCTCCCTCCCTCCCTCCCTCCCTCCGTCCATTGGTCATTTTGTCATAGCAGCAGAAGGAAACTGATACAGCCTGGAGCTCTTAGATCCACAGCCTCCCAAGCACAGGGATCTCAAGTGTGCAGCATGCACCACCATGCCCAGCTCACTCTATGGCACTAGCCATCTCTGTGGTTTTCAGCTTAGCTTGAAGAAAAGTCCCAGAGAGTGGAGTAGTTCCACTAAAGGTG
This sequence comes from Alexandromys fortis, assembly GCF_014885135.2. Taxonomy (NCBI): domain Eukaryota; kingdom Metazoa; phylum Chordata; class Mammalia; order Rodentia; family Cricetidae; genus Alexandromys; species Alexandromys fortis. Next base: position 17,097,824 of record NW_026067911.1, on the reverse strand, counting down.
AATTGGGCCTTAGAAGATGTTCCGTGTCCTTCTGAGCTTCCCTGGCACTTGAGGGCTTTCCAACGAAGCACTAAAAGCCGGGCTGGATGAGGATCCTGTAATTCAACCCAGCTGCCCCTTCCTTCTAGGCCTTAGAAGCTTTCTGTTGCATTATTCAGAGCAGAAAGTAGACTCGGGGAAGTAGCTATGTGCCAGACATGACCCGGGTCCTTCGTGAACTATGTTCTGCCCCGTGTCAGCTTAGACTCAGCCTTAACGAGCTTGTCAAACTAGGAACGCTTAAGTGGGCACGGTGAATCAAATCTGTGATCTCAGTGCTTGGGAGGTGGAGGCAGGAGGATCAAGGTATTCCTTGGCCACGCAGCAGATTGGAGGCCAGTCTAGGCTACACGAGACATTGTCCCCCAAACAAAAACAGCATTCATTTAAAAATCAAATACATTCACGCTAAGGAGACATTTGTGTGAATGTTTGTTTAGCGTTCATTCAGAAATCAAGTACATTCGTATTCAGCAGGTCAAAGTGCTTCGGCTAAACTAGCCACCTGAACTTAGTTCTCAGCACCTGTGTGTGGAAGGAGCGCACTAACCCCTGAAAGGTATTTTCTGAGCTCTATTTTTATGCCTTGGCTCACAGACATCTCAATATAAACGTATAATAAAGGCACAAACAAATAAATAAATAGGTAAAGTAACTTAAAAATTAAAAGTATCATACATTCATAATATAAAAAATTAAAGTATAAAACTTGAAGCTAGGGATGGTGAAGCATGTCTTTAATCCCAGCACTCAGGAGGCAGAGGCACGAAGATCTCTGTGAGCTCAGAGCAAGCCTGGTCTACGTATCGAGACCCAGGCCAGCCTGGGCTACACAAGACCTATCTCAAAAAAACAAAGTATAGAAGTTGCTTATAACCTCTGACAATATCATGGGTGGCTGGTGTCTCGAGATTTTTTTTTTATTTCTTCTCTGTCAGCTGCATATCGTAAGCTTCCTCTGTGTGATTAGACAGACCAAGAGGCATGATTTTTATTGACTGCCTCACATTCATGGTATGGATTGCCATAATTTATTTAATCAAGCTGCTATTGTTGCACACTAATGAACTTTTAACCAATTTAGAGTTGCTTTGGTGCTGGAATTAAAGGCAACAAAAGGATCAAAAGGACTCTGTAATTTACATCAAAGGCAGCAGAAAAGAGTCGTTCTCAAACTTGTGTTTCCACTACGGGGAGGGATTGTAACTTTGGTCAAAGCCCTGATAAGGAAAAACTGGTATTTGTTGTTCTTTATGCCCAAGAAAGTCCTTGAAAACCTGACCTTTCCCTTGGTGGTGCAGGCTCACATCTTCACAGAGTACTGCCAACTTTAACCCTCTCCTTAGTACTCATCGGATGCTCAACGATGCCACCTGTCTATAAGGACGGCTCTCCTCCATATTGGGTTAGGCTAGAATTCACCATGCCCAGTTAGCTGAATTCAGCAAACATTTAGCTTGTTGCAACTGTGCCTGTAACTGTGCTGGATGCTAGAGGCAAAACACACACACACACACACACACACACACACACACACACACGCTTCTATCCTCAAGGAACAAACACCCCAGCAAGAATGAGTCAATAAGATACTATCCTGTCAATAAATTGTAACTTGTAAGCATTTGGACAGTTGGAACTTTCAGTTTTCTCATTTTGCAGAGTTTGACTTGGTAGGATGACTTGGTAGGATGACTTGGTAGGATGGCCATACATATGCCATGGTCAGGACCATGAAGATATGTTTTTACATGCTAAGGAAAGGAGGAGGGATGTAAATGTAATTGTAAGATTAGCATCAGTTATGTTGGAATTACAGTAAACAAGTGTTGCTTTTTTTTTCTACTTTCATGCTTTTCTTTTAAAACTTCTGTGATTGGGTTGGTAAGGGCAGGAGAATCAGCACAGCATGCCTGTTTTAAAGATTTTGTTTTAGATCACATATATGTGTGTATCTGAGCATGTGAGTGCCAGAAGGGGGCGCTGGGTCATGTAGCTGGAGTTACTAGTGTTTGTGTGCTACATGATATGGCTGTGGGAATTGAATTTTGGTCCTCTGAAAGAACAGAACTTGCTCTTAACTACTAAGCCATCTCTCCAACCTGACATGTATGTTTTCAATACAGTTATCCCTCAGAATCTGCAGGGGGTTGGGGTCTAGGACACACACACCTCAACACAGCAAAATCTATGGAATGCTCAAATCCTAAAATATCACGAGATCTATGGATGTTCAAATCCTTTATCTAAAATATCATGAGATACACATATGATTTATTTACACAAACCTCCCATATACTTTGAATCATCTCTAGATCGCTTGTATTACGTTAAAAGTATGAATGCTATGTAAATAGTTATTAATGTTGTATTGCTTAGGGAATAATGACAAGAGAAAAGTTAGGTGTGGTGCATGGATTCAGTTTGTTTCAGGTGTTTTCAATATGTAGATGAAAAACTTGTGGCTACCACCTTTTGCTCTTTGATGTGTTAGTAGACATCATTCTGCTCATTGAAATCTAGAAAGAAAATCAAGTTTAAAGTCCTGGTGTCTTTTTCTGTAGATCTAAGCTGGAAGTACAACACATACCCCCTCCTGGAAAATGGACCGCACGCTCAGGACACGGCAGGAGCTGGCGAAATGGTTCCCTGGATAAAATGGTTGCCAAGCAAGCCTGAGAACCTGAGCTCCATCCCCAGTACCTAGGTTCTAAAAAAGCTTGTAATCTCAGTATGGCGAGGCAGAGACAGGAGGGCCTTGCTGGTCAGCCGGTCTAGCCCAACCCATGAGTTCCAGGTTCAGTGAGAAACCCTGATCAAGAGATATGTGCATCTGTCTGTCTGTCTTTCTGTATCTCTCTCTGAATGTTTCTCTCTGAGAGAAAGCATGCTCCAGCAATAACCAGAGATGGTTTTTCTGTCATCATGTTCAGCCATGGGCCCATGGAGGACCTGAATTACTAGTCAGGTCTGTAGGTCTGAAGGAAACAGCTTCTCGGTTACTACTGCTTGAGTGAAACACTTCCTAAATTGATCCTCACAGTCTTAAAACTCACTTGTTTGGGGGATACAGCACCACCCATCCCACAGACATTAGGGGGCTTGCTGTGTAGTCCAGGCTAGCCTTCAACCTGCCTCGGCCTCCTAAGTTCCACTGCCAGCACACCCAGATCAAAACAAACCTTTCAGTGCGACCGTTTTGAATAGTCTTAGGAAAGAGAGGTGTTTGGGGTGGCTCTCTCTAAGCTGCTTTCCAAACCCACAGTGAAAAAAAATTGTTGCTTAAACAGGAAATCTATACGAGATCGCCACCATCCCGAGGCCATGTTTCTGCCCTGACACTTGATGGACTTCAGAGGGAACTCGGATTTTAATTTATTTTGTTTCATCTTCCCACTTACAGTTGAATGGCCTAATCTTCTGCCCTTGTTTTTTAAATGTCGAAGTTGATGACACAAAGACATCCCATCCCGATTTGGAGGCTCAGGCAATAATAAGAAAAAAAAAATGTCTTTTTGTTGTCATTTACTTTCATTCTTTGATTCTTTGAGTCTAATAGTTTCTCCCCTTTTATTCCGTGTCCATCCTTTTTCCTTCCCGTTGCTCTTTACTTCAGAGTCCTCCTGGGTGGCCTACTCAATTAAGACCAGATGTATGTTTTGGTGGTAGAAAAGTTCAAATCCCAAGGATGCCGCCGCCAGCTGCGGGATAATCAGACAAGTTCCTTAACCTCTCAGGGACGTGTGCTTTCTAATCAACGGAATGAGTTTGATTACATAGGTGAGCGCACCCAGCGCGCTGATGCGGGGGTGCCTCATACGCGCGTTCTTTATCATCTTCTATCGTGGCCCTCCGGTCTCCTCCTTATTTGAAGAACCCTTTCAAACCAAGGGACACTCGTCAAACAGTAGCTTTCTGTCATACTACCCTAGGGGGATTCAGGGCATTCTTGGTGCTGTCCCCCGGCAAGGGACGACCCATCCCTTAGTCTTGGCTACCCTTCACCTTCAGAGTGCAGCCAAACTGGAACGCCATCCTTCTAGGAAGAGTTACGATCCCTGGTTCCATTGAGGAAACTCTTAGGTCTTCGTGACAGACATCAGTAACCTGACCAACCCTGAGCAAGGGAAGGGGAGTTTTGTTCTAAATGCAGAAGATTTTGCACTAAAACCAGAGCCACCCCGCGTTGGGGCTAGATTTTGAAGATGCAAGTTTGCAGTCAAATCAGGACCAGGCGGCAGTCAGCCAGGATGACTCCCTCCAGTCATGCTCGATACTACAGGGTAACCTATCACCTGGAGAACTTGGTCTGCTCCGTGGGCCTGGTGGAGCCAGGGAATCTGCATTTCTGCCTCAGTGCCGGGGGATCGCTAATGTTGGTGAGCCTGGACCACCCTTTGGGAAACTGTGCCCTTGCCCGTTGCTGTACACAAATCGCTCCTACAGAATGTGGAGGAGGTCTGCGCACCGGCTTAACTCTTTTCATCTCCAAAGTTTTCGTTGCCAATGACCACTTATAAACGTGATGTTAATTTCAAGGGACTCTGGATCGAGACAAGGCGGCCTGCCTGTGCCTCTGGGAACCACAACCGGGGTCCTTTGGGTGATGGATTCATCCTACCTGCTGCTCACTGACATGAATGTGCAAAACCCTTGCTGGGCAGGTGTGACCTTAGCTCTCACCTTCCCTAGACCCTAGACTTCTGAAGCTTAAAATGTAACTTTGTATTTACTGAATATGAAGTCTTTTGATATATAGGATTTAGTCAAAAATTCATTTGGCTTCAAGATTGGTTGAATTTTTTTTCCTTTATTACTTGTCCTAGTTCTGTGTGTGTGTGTGTGTGTGTGTGTGTGTGTGTGTGTGGAGAGAGAGAGAGAGAGAGAGAGAGAGAGAGAGAGAGAGAGAGAGAGAGAGAGATTTGTTTTTCTAGGCATCCTTTCTGTTTGCTTACTGATTTCTTCCAACTCTTCCCTACCCACAACAGCCTACCTCTGTTCACATGTTTCTTCATGCGGTGTTCTCCAGGCTACAGGCACTCACAGAGTGGTGGCACTGGGCAGTGTGCCGGCCCCAGAGCGCAAGGCTGAGTTTCTCGGGGGCCCCAGAGTACCCACCCCGCCCAAGAGCTCCTGGCCTTTGTTAAGATCCACCAAGCAGTGAGGCTCTCTCAGGCCAGCCTGGAGCTCCTGCCCCACTCCGGCGCGCCTAGCCGGAGCCCCTGAGGACCTGTAAGAAGATAGGCAGGAGTTGAAGAGGCTAAATTACGCCCCGGGGGACTTTTTAACAAAAACCTAAATTTCATTTGGGCGACTGGTAGGCCACGCGGTTTCACAGAGTGAGCTGAGATCCCTTCCTTCCTACCCAGGCTTTGTGCCGCTCAGGCTAGAGGAACCCTGTCCCCGACATTTGCGAGGTGCCCCAGGGTCTGGCCGCCACAATCCCCCCAGCATCTCCTCCAGTTTCCAATCCTCCGTTTTCTTTTTACGTCCTCCTGCCCTCCTCCCCAAGTCCCTCTTCCCTCTGGCTGGAGAAAAGTCGGTAATAAGAAACCAGTTCGGTGTCAGTCAGAGCGTGGGGATGGGAGAAACCTCCGCCCCCACCCCAAGATGCACGACCATGGAGAGAGAACTCATTTTGTGCAAAGAGGGCCTTAAGCCACCAGGGAATTCCTGGATTGTCTCAGGCTGTCGTGTGTGATGTCCATCACGCCGTGCGAACACCATCTGCTCCGTATTATGCTCGCAGTTGCCAGGCTACCTGCTGTACGCAGTAACACTTGACTGCCTGGCTCCACGTCCGCAGCGCCGGCCCTGACGGGGCGGGGGACCGAGGCCTGATTAAGCCATCTGCGGTGGGCGGGGGGCGCGGGCTCAGCGCGAGGCCTGGAGTGCGGTCCCGGGCTCACACCACCATCTGCTGGGCTGCCGGCGGAACAGCAGCTGCTCGAGAGGGTCCCCTCGGGGCCGCCTAGAAAAGACTGAAGCCCAGGGGCCTCCTGGATCCAGGTACCCAGGATGTCGCATCCTGTCCCTCCCAGGAACCCATGATCTTCCCTACCCGCCGCATCTCTGGCCACTATCACCCAAACGCTGCGTGTTCTTGAGAATAATAATAATAATCCCTTCAGAGAAAGCAAGTTTCCCCACAAGTGGGTTTATAAATAAACAGCTGGCTGTTCTCGGAAGATATTTTTATCGCCTCTGATTTTTGAAGTCGGAAACTGCCTCTTTGGGGGAGGTTAGAGTGTTTTTTACATCCTCCCACCTCACTCGAGCCCCGTTAGAAAGTTGTTAAGCTCTTGTCCCTGGAGCGGAAGGTATGCATGTGTAAGACGCATTCTTTGGTTTTGATCTCTTTTTTTTTTTCCTGCCCCCTTTTTTACTGAAGAGTGCAAGTGTTTGGAGAGGCACGAAGATCTGCGTAGCAAATTGGATGCGACGGGAAGCGAGTGTATTAAGATTCTGGGGTGGAAAGCAAGGGAGGTCGCTGGGCTGGGAGTGGAGAACAAACCAGTAATTAAAACTAAAAATACTGCATCATTTGGCTCCCAGGCATTGCATGTCGCGTGACGAAAGCTCACTCTGGTTTTCTCTAATTGCACAACGCAGTGTGTCCCCCTCCTTAGAAACAAGAGCAGGGACTTGGAATCCTCGAATTTGACAGGCTCTTTCTCATTAAGCCCACTTAGAGTCGGGGTTAAAAGAAGCCGTGTGTCATAAACAGCCAAACAACCGCCCACGGCAGCTTGGTTTGGGAAGCCAGTCACGGTGCGCTTTCACACTCTGGGACCCACACCTGTGTGCTGCTTGCTGGGAAGCCCCTAAAGACGTTGCCTTTGGAGGACAACATTATAGCCATTGGGTCTTGAGGTCTGCATCGAGAACCCTAAGAACTTTGGCAACAGGACCATTTTGGGGAATGAAAGTAACCCGGAGGTGATACCTTCACTGTGTCTACAGGGACAAAATGTGGCTGGCAGGCTGACCATCATCACCTTATTTACCTCACGTGTTTCCTCAGGGAAGAGAAGGCTGGGAAATAAGGTCCTCCACTCCTGGGCCCATTCCTCGGCTGTGCATGGGGTCGCAGGGACAATAAAATCACAAAGTGAGGGAAGAGAAACAAGGCCCTGAGGGCCACCCTTTCACAAACAAGCCTAAGAAAGTGTTGTCTTTTCTTCGGTCACATTTCCCCCTCAGATCTCTTCATCAAAACCAGGAAATATTAAATAGACTGAAATGCAAGAAAGAAAATCTATTATCGGTCCTTCTGCCAGTTGGCCAGCTCCACTCAAGTGTTGGCTCGTTTGTTAAGTGTTAAGTTGGTCAGCCATTTGTCTCTCAAGGTGTCAAGAAACAACTTGATCCTGAAGGAAGAAGGGCTTAGAGACAGGTAGCCAGAACTGGAAGGGAAGGGAACTCGCTCGTGGACCTAGATCCCCACAGCCATGCAGAGCACCCATCTTTTAGCATAAGGCCTTTTATTGACATTAAAAAATATCTCATAGCTCTCAACCTTATTATAGAGAGCACGCATAAATAAAAGCATGTATCGTGGATTATTGAGATGGCTCAGCAGTTAGGAGTTAAGCGGATCCTCTCAGGCCAGAATTTTGTTCCCAGCACCTACATCAGGAGGCTCACAGCTGCCCATAACTCCGGATCCAAGGGATCCAACGCCCTCTTCGAACCTCTGTGGGGGCCGGTACATAGGATCACGTATAGACACATAATTTAGCTAGCACAACACGGTATTTTTATGAGCAACATATTTCATATTTAGTCTCCAAGCTGTTCTAATATGTGTGCTTGACACTCTTCAGGGAAGGCCAGAGTGGGAAGAATATTTGACGTAGACTCAAAGTCAGCACCCCAGTTCTCTTATGACCTGTCCTGTTACTGGTGCAGCCTGAACCACACAAACGAACCATAGCTCGCTCGGCTCCTGTTTCTGGGGCAATAGAACTGGTACAGTTTGTTTGGATGCAGGGAGGCGGAGAGTCTAGAGATGCAGTATAGGAGGAACCCCGCCAGGAAGGACCACCTGCCTGGGTCGGCACCGGGAGGGCCAGCCAAGCCAGGATTGTGGGGAATCAACCCCACACTGGCCTCAGAGAGGCAAACGTAAGCGTATGTCTGTATTTTGAGATAAAATTGCCAGCACGATCAACCGCATCTATATTAAAACAGTAGCGACTCTAAAGCGGAGGCTATATGAAAGTCCAGTTTGGATTACACCTTAAAATAATGGTGGCTTTTCCCAGTGATTCCTCTTATTAGGCCCCATGAGACTGTCTCGCGGTAGGGCAACTTCTGTCCTTATGTGAGTGCCATTACCGTGGCGTGTCTCTGTGCTCAGAGACCGAATTTTGTGTCTACAAACCTTCTGTGCCCGTTAGCTTTCTCTCCTTGGTGGTGGCCACTGTCCAGCTACGTAGACGTCCCTTCTGGGGGCATTTTCCAGATAGCCCCTGGGCTCTGTGGGATTAGCTGTTTGCCCCATTAACTCTCTTCCCTAGGGGCCGGTCCCTAAAAGTTGCTGTCAGCTCTCTGACAAGTAATTATAGAATCAAGAGTCCCCGTCCAGGCCCCAGTGCTGAAATTGTCCCGGACACATGAGACACAATTCTATTTTTAAAGAGACTGGGAGATTACATTGCTTTTTAAAATGTTTTCCTTTCACTTCATATATATATTATATATATGATATATATGAATATTATGTATATGAATATATAATATGTTATATATAATATATAAAATGTGCTTTGATCACATTTCCTTGCCATTATCCTCTCATGTCCTTATGTCCTTCCCCCTCCAAATGAACCCCTTTCTTCTCCCAAGAAATCCCTCTTTAAAGATTATATAGCTTTGGCCCGGTGTGGTGACACACACCTTTAATCCAGCACTCAGAAGGCAGAGGCAGGTGGATCGCTTGAGTTCAAGGCCAGCCTGGTCTACAGAGTGAGTTCCAGAACAGAACAGCTAAGGTTACAGGGTTACAAAGAAACCTTGTCTCAAAAAAACAACAACAAACACAAACAAACAAAAAACAGAGCAAAAAAAGGATTATATACTTCGATAAAGATAAAACATTCCAGTTCCTACTATCAAAAGCCTGACAGAGTTTAAAATGGACACGCAGGCACACATGTGAACGCGCTCACTCATACACGTACGAAAGCTGGTGTTGTGGTTCGATAAACTAACATCCAGCATCAAGTCTGTTTGTTACTGTGCTCCGGCAGTGTGTGTCTTCCTGTATGTCACTCCTGTCTACTAAGATGTCCGCTGTAGCAATGTAGACTGGAAGAGGTAGGGTTATCAGGAAAGGCAGGGATGGATGTTGCCTTTGAGCCTTACAGTGAGCCCAGGCTGAGGCTGTATTTCCCTTCTTTAGAGAAATCGAGTGTCGAAATCTCAGTGCACAGCCACCATGACATCCCATCAGAAGCAGACCCACTCTCTGTTACTGTTCCCCGCCTCTGTCGCCTCTCCGGTTCTGCTATGGTGAGGCCGGCACAATGGTTTTCATGCAGAATTATAAGATGGTTTTCTGGCAGTATAATGGATACCCCCTCAGGACCCCTAGAATCCCCAAGCTAGGACCCCGTTCCCCTCAAGAGAAGTTTCCCATGAAATGACAGGAAGCGTCCCAGCAGAATTTCTAAATTGCTTTCTTCTGGTCCTTCTAGGAGCAGCATGCAGCTGGTCTTCCCAGGACCGCGGGCCCCATGCAGAACTCTGTGCCGCCGGGGTCAAGCAGCTTGGTCTCAGGAGCCAGTCCTGGGGGACTTGGCTTTCTAAGTGGCCAGCCACAGGCAGCCATCATGAAGCAGATGCTAATGGATCAACGAGCCCAGCTGATGGAGCATCAGAAGCAACAGTTCCTTCGGGAGCAGAGGCAGCAGCAGCAGCAGCAGCAGCAGATCCTGGCTGAGCAGGTAGATGACACCCTCCCTACAAGGTGTTAGCCATCAATTCAGCGAGCACTTACTTGGCACCTGTGAGGAAGGCACCTTGTCCCTGTTTAGATGCTCATAGACCAGTCCTTCACAGAAGCCTAGAAGAACCTGTGGAAGTTACGCCTTTTCAATTAGCTAGGCATCATTAATTAGTTTGTTCTTTAAAGGCAGGCTTTAACCATCAATTTGAAGGCCTGTTTCCTGAAGACAATTCTTCCATCCATACCAACCCCCTTCCTCCTGATTTCTGGTACAGGGATTTTTATAATCAGCCTGTAGGTAGGGGCTAGCTCACAGCTACCACAGGCCTTGATATTGCTAGTAGCAAGCTAAATAGTAATCATACAAATAATTCGTGAGCTAGGGGAGGTAGTTCAGTTGGTAAGGGGCTTGCCATGCAAGCAGAAGGACCTTGGTTTACCTGCAGAACCTGTGTAAAAAGCCAGGCATGGTGGTGCTCCATCTTCGTTCCAGCACTGGGGAGGTGGATCCATGGGGTGTGCTAGCCAGGTCCTGTCTCACAAAACAAGGTAGATGGTCCCTGAAGAATGAACTCAGAGTTGATATCTCTCTCTCTCTCTCTCTCTCTCTCTCTCTCTCTCTCTCTCTCACACACACACACACACACACACACACACACACACTTATAAAACAAGGTGAATGGCCCCTGAGGAATGAATCTGGGGATGGATCTCTCTCTCTCTCTCTCTCTCTCTCTCTCACACACACACACACACACACCAAAATAAAATAAAACAAAAACAAATAATTCAGAAGGAAAGAGTGGAGAATTCTACTGAATTGGTTGTAAATGGTAGCCTGGCGATATTACAACAAGGTGGAGAACTGTCTGGGAACTTGGACAGAGTTGAGGAGAGGATGCAATTGGAGAAAATCCCAACACCTTTCCCTATAGCTCAGGCCATCTGTGAGTTAAAGGAAGGCCTAATACAAACGTGCCCTTACCCTCGGCCGCCTCGTCGGCCCCAGCCACATAACTCCTCCAGCTCTGGAAGAAAGCCTTCCCTGCAGACTGCCCCTGTAGGCTTTGATTTGTTTTGTTTACAGAGACGCTGGTGCCCTGATTTAGTGTTATCCCAAGGAATCGCCTAGGACTGTCCACAGGAGATCCCCTGATGGCCCCTGTGCGCGTCTCGTAAGGCAGGCAGGCTCTGTATCACAGGTGCGAGGCTGTCCTGGGAGGCCCAGCATGGCTCCAACTCTTGCTCATTCTTGCTCCTAGTGGAATTAGAATTTTGGAATTTCCTCTTCAAGGCGCTGAGTAGGACACAGGTGCATCAAGGTCCCTACCCACCAGGAGCGGCAGTCACAAACACCACCAAAGAGAAAAAGGTGTCCTGTTGAGTGGCGCGGGCTAATGTTCCTCGTTATTTTTGCTTTTGTTCCCGAGCAGCTACGCAATTATCTCCCTTTTTACCAAGGTCAGCCGGCCACCTGGCAGCCATTGTACAAACAACCCTCTATCCCGCTCACCCCGCGTAAGGTGGGTGACAAGGAGCTGCGCTAATCTCTCTCCAGCAGTGATAAATGGAGCTGCTAAGGGACTCTGGGCTTTGTAAATCTCTCCTCCCCCAAACCCAGGACATTTTCAGGTGTGCCTGGTGCCCTGAGAAGTGATTTCTGACGTGCACGCGGCAGCCAAGGCCCAGAAGGAGGCAGGGTGGCCAGGCAGAACTCATCTGTACCCCCCCAGGGGTGCGCTCCCAAGTCACGGCGCAGTCCACTCGGCCGAATCCTGGGGAAGGAATGAAAAGGGAAGGGAAGATTGCAGGAGGAGGTGTGTCAGACCCTTGCCTGTGGGCGGGGAGACAGAAAGCCCTCAGAACTAAGGCGAGGTGGGACTCTCTGGAAAACAGGGAGGGAGCAGGAAACCGAGTTGCCTTAGCAGCTAGAGGCACAAATTAGGAGTTGAAACCGCTCAGCTCAGGGTCAGGACTCTGTTCTTCCGCAGTTAATGTGATTTTGAACAAATAAATAAATCAAGTAAGGCTGAAGAGATGGGTAAAATGCTCGCTGTAGAAGCATGAAGATGTGCATTTAATACCAGGTGTGTTATTATAATATATAATATAATACAGCACCCATCTGCAATCACAACATTCCTACAGTGGGGCGGGGGGGGGGGGAACACGGGGCCCCTCAGAAGCTACCAGGTCAGCTAGCTGGCACATTGAAGCAAGCAAGAGACCCTATCTCAGACAAGATAGGAGGTGAAGATGAATATCAGAGGTTGTCCTGTCCACATTAGTGCCTTGGCACACACCACACACATGTATATGTTCATGTGTGTGTGTGTCTGTGTGTGTGTGCGCACACGCAAGCACATGCATAATTTCCTGTCTTAAAGATGATTTGAAATAATGGCCTGCCAACTGCTTGGGAAACCGTGTGCACAGATGTATATGGGAATGGCTCATAGGGCACACGACAGCATCAGGGATTGCTGTAGAAAAGCTGCAGCTGCGCGTGCCGCCCACGTCAATGTAACGTCTTGCCTGCCTGTGCCCTGTGTGTTGATCATGCGTGCAGGTGATTTGGGCTGCTCAGTGGCTTTCTCCTTTGAGATTTGTTCCCTGTTGTAGTTGGCAATGCTGCGAATGGAACCCAGGGCCTCACACATGAGAGGCAAGTGTTCTGTGCGGAGCTGCACCCCAGCCCTGAGAGTAAATTTGATTGACACATCAGCAAATCTGTGATTTTCCTCAGTCTCTGCATAGCAAGCATGCCCCAGCACCTTCAGTTCTAGGAACGGTACATTGGAAGCACTCGTGTTTCCTGAAAGTCCGTGTGAGGGGTAACAGGGGTTTGAGAGCCTGCCTGTCTTCAGGAACTCAGCTGACCTGGCAAGCAGAGCGAGAAGGTTCAAAGCAGGTGGGGACCGAGGCTAACGCCTGGTTCTCGGCAAGCAAGGTAGCATGTCCCTCTCCTCCACTCAACACGGGTTGAACAGAACTTCCCATTTGAGGTTCTAGTCAAGGGGTCGTGATAATGACGTCCCATCCTTTACAGGCGGGAAGACTGAAGCTGGGGAGGAGCTCCTGTGGTTGGAGACCACAGACTTAGAACAAGGTCGAGCCAAGCCTGATGTCGGGCCACACCCTAACCTGAGGCAGATGTATTCCTCCCAGTAAATGAGGCCAGAAACCTTGGAGACTGTATAGGAAATTTCACAAGGAGAAACTGTGTGTGTGTGTGTGTGTGTGTGTGTGTGTGTGTGTGTGTGTGTTTTATACATGGAGGCCATAGATCAACCACAGATAACATTCTTCTGGCACGCTCCACATTGTTTATTAACACAAGGTCTCTCCAGGCCTGGAGCTTTCGAAGTAGGTTAGACTGTTTGACCAGAGAACGGCCTGCTTCTGCCTCCCCAGCCCTGGGTTTACACTATGGCTGCGTGGATGCTTAAAAAACAAAAACAAAAAAACAAAACAGAAACAAAAACCTGAGCTCCAGGACTCAAACTCAGGGCCTTGGCTTCTGAGGCCGTTAATTGTTTTGCTGACTCAGCGATCTCCCCAGAAACTTTTGAAAGCTCAACTAGCTCTCAATAATGTCCTTGCATTGTTGCCTGAAAGGGTTGCGTGGTCTCTGGCCTACGCTCATAATGGTCTGTGCATTGATTAATCTCTTTTGTGTAGAAGCCTACGGTAGACGCACAGGCTGGGGTCAACAGGCCAGAGGCTGTTTCTGGCTGGGTTTTTTACCCCCTCTGGATGCCAGAATGCTGGCTGGCCTTTAGAGGAAAAGAAAGAAAAATGGAAAATTACAGACCTGCCCAGGAACAAACTTGAGAGAGAAAATAGAAGAAAACGCATGTGGTAAGAAGTAGCCGATGGGTGTTATTTTTATAACGAACCCTCTAAAGAGCAGGGATCTGGTTGCATGTTCTCTTAGCCCTCATATATGAGGAGTACTTAGTGAATATTCAGCAGCTGCCGAGGTTAAGTGGCCTCGAAGGCCACATGGGTACTTGATGGCCAACAGAGAACTCGAAGCCTCCGTCCCTGCTCTTTCCCCTTGCCCTGTGTCTCTCCCCTTTGCACATGGAAAAGATCGAAACAGCCTGCCCGGGGTTAGTAACTATGCTTCTAGCACAGACTCCCCCTGCGGCAAAGAAGAAAGACTAAAAGGTGGGCCTCCGCCTCCTAGAACAAGTGGAATCTCACTATTGGCTTCAGAGCAGCAAACTCAGAGGGGTTTTTTGCTTGTTTGTTTTTTAGCTTTTTGAGACAGGGTTTCTCAGTGTAGCCTTGGCCATCCTGGAACTCACTTTGTAGACCAGGCTGGCCTCGAACTCACAGAGATCCACCTGCTTCTACCTCTCAAGTGCTAGGATTGAAGCGTGTGCCGCCCTTCCTGGCCAAATTCAGAGTGTTTTACTTGTAGACATGTACCGTACAGGTGATGTGACTTCATGGGAATAAGATTCGTGTGTGTGTGTGTGTGTGTGTGTGTGTGTGTGTGTGTGTGTGTAGGAACCTATTTTCCTGTACCCACAGCATCTACTTAGGTCATTAAAAAGTCATTGTTTGGCCCTTTGAGCCAGGTCCCCATAGTGCTAAGGAGAGCAGTCAGGCCGATACTGGAAAATCAAATTAAAATTGCTTCAGTTGGTACGTGAGACAGCAAGGTAAACACCAGAAATTTAAGGACACATCAGCAGAGGCTACGTCGCAGCAGCTCTAGCCGCCGCAGCCCCAGACCAGCGACCCCCTAAATGGCTGTCTCTAGCAGAATAAGTAAGCTGTGGTCTGGCTATACGGTAGACTCCCAGGCGGTGGCGAAGATGGGCTGTACAGCTCAGCGCGAAGGAATCCATCTTCTGAGAAATGGAAACCCAAGCTACACTTGGGTTCAGGGAAGTACAGACTCCGTGAAGAGTAGTCCATGTGGGTCAAAGTTTAGCAAATGGAGCTCTCGGCCAAGAGAGAGGAATGACGGGAGCTTCTGGCGGCATCCTTTTCCGGAGTTTGGGGTGGGACTAGTTTTCTTGGTGTTTCCACATCGTAAAAATCTGCTCACTCGTTCACTTTCTGCAGCCCTTGCCTCCATGCATGTTGTTTTCCCACACAAACTTTAGTTTGGGGAAACCATACTATACCGCCTTCATCAAAGTTGGCAGGCACTCAACCGTGTGCTGCCCTGGCTCACCTCCCACCTCTCTTGTCTTCTGTCGTTCTAGCAGTTACAGCAGTCCCACCTGCCCCGCCAGCACCTCCAGCAGCAGCGGACACCGTACCCAGTGCAGCAGGTCAATCAGTTCCAAGGTGAGGCCACTGGGTATCTCCTGGCCCCGGACTCCCCACGGGTCTGCGGCCAGTGAATTGCTTTGCAAGCTCTTTATATCCGGGTATTAACCAGCTAAACCGAATAACTGGCAAACTAAAAGAAGCAACCCTAAAGGATTCCTGGAGGACCCCTGTGATGCCTGCTGATCCTTGGTGGTCACAGAGAAGCTCTAGCTAGCTCAGGGTGAAGTGGAGTAGCAAGACTCAGACCGTTCTGCTTTGTTGAGGCTACAAAGTATTTTGATTGTTGAGCAACCTTAACAAGCGAACGCTTGTCGGCCCCAATATCAGTCTTGTTTACATGACTAGACAGTCATCTTAGTGACAGAGAGGAGGAGAAGGGAGGGGAAGGAGGGACAAGAAAGGGGATGGGGTGTGGAATGATTCCCAATCCAAAACAGTGAGCTTTGCTGTAGAAAGATGTGAGATTCTTTGCCAAGTAACAAGAGACAGGATGGCCTCTTTTTCTGGCTGCAGATACGCTCAATGATGAGTCGGACACGAACGCTCATAGAGAGCTACAAAGTGGATCTAAAATCTGTCTCGTTGGCCAGATGGCTTGTAAGCAGCGGTAATGACCTTCTACCCCCAATCCTACTCAAGTCCTAAAGGGCTAAAAACAGTCAAATGGGGACTTCATTGAATGGATTCTCTACTGAACTGAATTCCGCTGCATACAGAGAATATGCGGCGAACAGACATTATTTATTCTTCCTCCTTCTCTCCTCCTCTTCATCCCCCTCCCCCTTGCCGATCCAGAATCCCACTATATACTTCCGGCCAACCTGGAGTTCGCCTGTGGCCCAGGCTTGCGTTCACAATCCTCACGCCTCCCTGTCCTCCAAGTTGATAGACTTACAGACATCTGCCACCACCCTCAATTTAGCCCATGGTACATTCTCTGGACACCCAAAGAGATGGTATCCCACTGACTTGATGGCATAAAACCCAAAATAGGAAATGACTTGCCTCTGAACGTGAACAAACAGAACACGGGGGCATGACCTCAATTTTCTGTCTCTATTTAAATATAAATAAGAGTTGGCAGGGATCGTCTCTGGATGCTGGGATTCGGGTGACTTTAATTTCTGACTTTATACTTTTCAATACTTGGCAAAATTTTCACAGCTCACATGTTATAGCCATGTAAGTAATGACCTTTTATGAAGATTTATTGTTGCAGCAGATCCTTTCCTATACAGGGCTGTCATTCCCAAGGAAGAGTCCAAGAACACCTTGCAAGATCCTGACACAGAGAATAGCAGGTGATGGCTGTCCTTTCTCTCCATGTAGGTTCACCCCAGGATATAGCGGCCGTGAGAAACCAGGCAGCCCTCCAGAACATGCGGACATCAAGGTTGATGGCACAGAACGCAGGCATGATGGGAATGGGACCCTCCCAGAACCCAGGGACAATGGCCACAGCAGCAGCCCCGTCAGAAATAGGACTGACCCCTTATAGTGCCCCTCCACCCAACCAACCCGGAATGTACAACATGAGCACAGGAATGACCCAAATGTTGCAGCACCCGAACCAAAGTGGCATGAGCGTCCCACACAGCCAAGCCCAGGGACCCAGGCAGCCTGCCTCTGGCCAAGGAGTGGGCATGGTCAGCGGCTTTGGTCAGAGCATGCTGGTGAACTCGGCTCTGACCCAGCAGCACCAGCCATTGAAAGGACCCGTGGGCCAGGCCTTGCCGAGGACCCAGGGCCCACCAAGGCTTCAGAGTGTCATGGGAACCATCCAGCAAGGAGCGCAGAACTGGCAACAAAGGGGCCTGCAGGGAGTGCCTGGGAGGACTAGTGGAGAGTTGGGACCATTCAACAATGGCGCCAGCTACCCGCTCCAGGCTGGTCAGCCAAGACTGGCGAAACAACACTTCCCACAGGGACTGAGCCAGTCAGTCATGGACGCTAACACGGGCGCAGTGAGAACCCTCAATCCAGCGGCTATGGGCCGTCCGATGATGCCACCACTTGCAGGGCAGCAAGGTACCAGTCAAGTGAGGCCGTTGGTCATGTCTGGTCTGAACCAGGGTGTCCCCGGCATGGCAGCATTCAGCCAGCCCCCAGCCCAGCAGCAGATAGCGGGCGGCAGCTTTGCCGCGAGCAACCAGGGCCAGGCCTACGAGCGGAACCCCGCCCAGGACATGTCCTACAATTATAGCGGTGAGGGTGCTGGGGCTTCGTTCCCTGGCCTCCCGGATGGTACAGACCTGGTGGACTCCATCATCAAAAGTGGCCCGGGGGATGAGTGGATGCAAGAGCTTGATGAACTCTTCAGTAACCCCTAGTCGGGAGGGGTCCGAGAGCTGTAGTGGCGGAAGCCTCGCAGGCGGGAAAGAAAACAGGATGGTGCCCCATCCTTGTTTTTTGTTTTTTGTTTTTTTTGACCCACGTAAACCGAGAAAACGACAGCCAGCTGACAGTAGAGAAGGTACGGGTGCCAACCCCCAGCTCCATGGGGCTTCATTCCACCTGCCTTCCACAGAGCAACCAAGTAGAGAGGTCATGCGGATACCTGCGTGCAGAGAAGAGATGTGGGGAGCAGGGGAGTAAGTCGAGGCAGCAAGAGTTCCTCTGCTAAGCACCCCGGGACCCACTGGTCCAGAAAGAGTCGTTTCGACCCAGAGAGGGACCGTGGCCCAAGATGAGGTCCCCTCAGACCTGCCTGCCTCAGTTCCCGAGACCTCGGAGATGGAGCCTCAGCCAGAGGAAGCCCAGCCGGAGGATGCTGGGAGACACACAGGCCGTGTGCATAGGTCAGAAACCCTCTGAATGCTGGATGGAAAGAGATGTCTACTTCCAGACGTGTTCCTGGGTTTGGAGGCAGGCACGAAGAACAGTGGACTCGCCTGAGCTGGCCCAAGGGAGATAAGCAAGGATCCTGCAGGGCTATCTGTCTCCTGCCCAGCGATGACCCTCAGGAATGGTAAGGTGTTGCTGCCAGCCCCCTCACCAGGATTGACAACTATACTTGAGAAGGGCCCAACTAGTAGCCCTGAAGGTCAACTTCTGCCGGTGGCCATGGTGGCCATCGCTCTAGATTGCGCTGAGCTTCCTGGAGGCCCCATCTGATTCGACGTATCTGTTTTCATCTGTTTGTGATCATAGCGTGGAGAGGCCCCTGCTAGATTCAGTGTCTGCCAGCCCAGCCCCTTCCTCCCTCACCACTGTCTCTAGTCCTGGCCTCTGTGCCAGCCTGCCTTTACTTCTCCCTACAGGAAGGGAAGCCCTGGGGCAAAGTCAAAGGAAGTACAAGAAGAATTTAGACGGAGATCTCCGCAGGAGCCAAGTGGGCTGCACTGATAAAAAGCTGCAGGTTTATGAGTTATACCCACACTTCAGATATCCCCGGGGAAGAATGGCCTGGCGTCCTTTCAGATGATGCCAACAATGACACTCCAGAATCAATCCCATCATCAGAAAGGCAAATATCAAACACTAGAGATGGAAAAGCTGAAAACTCATAACTCCACCTTAACCAGTTCAGATGCTAAAGAGAGGGAGATGCGGCCCCCATCTTGAAGGCTGTGCCGCGGTCTTCTTGGTAGCGCACATAACCTGCCCGACGTGAAAACTAAGAAGGAATTAGCAGCCTCTGTGGTCACAAGCCTTGTCTCTCGCTCTGTACCTCCCCTCCCACAAGCCCATCTTGGAGGTCAGGTGGCATTTTCCCATGGTGTTTGCACATACCACACGCACGCGCGCGCGCACACACACACACACACACACATCCCACAAACTGGCTTCCTTCTCTGTCTTCATGTCCATCTCACTCCAGAAGACAGGAGCCTGTGGAGACTGTACCAGCCATACCCAAGAACATCCCGAGAAGGTGTAGAAGGCTGCCGTGGAGCACCGTGGCTCTGGTCTCCGTACCCCGAGAGGTCCAGACCTGCTCTGCCAGGAAGTAAAGCCAGAGGCACCAGGGTGAGGAGCTGTGCGCCTCTCCAAAGAGGTGGTGGCAAGGTGACTGTGGACTCCCAGAATAGGGGGGGGGGTACTGCCGCTAGGGAAACTGAGTGGAGACACGTGGAAACCAAAAAATGATTTAAAAAAGATAGTAAAGTGAGAAATCAGAATTCAGGTGTATCACCTTTTCCTGCCAGGTTACAGGAAAGAAATATATAAGCAATGAGGAGAAACCGGAGGTGGAGAGAGTGGGCGCCATTGTCCTTGGAAAGCCTCCAGCAAGTGCTCAGCCTGGGGACCAACTAATATGGTAGATTTTAATGAGGTCATTTTGTTTTGTTTTTACTACGGTGCTGATGTATATGTAATGTCTAAAAAAAAGAAGTTATTTGTACATAAGTTTTTACAATGCTACAGATATCACTGGGTCTACTATATGTAAAAAGTATACATATAAATATATATATAATGTTTGTTTAAAATAGAGTATTTTTATTTCCCCCCAACTCATCATCGAAGAGGTGGTGTTAACTTCGGGTGACGTCTAATTCCTGGTTTATACCGTATGACCTATTGGCAACTTCCTCCATTTTATCCAGATTTTTCTAGTTTTCTGTTTTTACTTTGTCCATCAAGCACCCTTTAAGGAGTGTGCAGAACTCTGGAATTTAGAAGCGAAGTGATGTTGACACACCGCTTTTAAAGAAAAAACAGCCCACGGAAATCAGATGTCACTCTCTGAGTCAGTCCATAGCATAGCTCGCTTTGGGATCCCCTCTCGGGCCCAGCCCCAGTTACTCAGATGTATCATTCCCGGGTTTTAGTGGAGTAACTGAAGATTCCTTTTTCGGCATTGTGGTGTCGTTATTTAAACAATGATTTAACAGTAGAAATCAATCACTCTCGAGCCTTTTTAGTTCAACCACGCCACTGAGACTTTCTGAATTTGCTAGAGTACCCTGAGGGGTGTGGCGGAAGGGAGAGGGGTCTGACGTGAAGAAGTCTGTTTATAGATCCAGGGCCAGAACGATTCAAAAATTAGCTCAGCCCGAGCATTCAGAAAATAGCGGGGCCAGTGGAATGATGCCACAGGGGAAAGGCGCTTGCCACCAAGCCTGGAGACTTGGGTTTCACTCCCTGGAACCCACAGGATGGGAGGAAATATAATGAAGAGAAAAATGGATAGTAAAAATTTGATGGAAATATTTGGACTGTATTGGGAGGAAACGATTCGGTAGTCTTGCTCTCTGCCGCAGGCAATTTTGACACCTGCACTTCTCCGTGTCCCCGGTTTCTGCTAGCCCACTGTGCCTCTGTCAATGCAGGGTCTGACCCAGCTTTCCCCGTACCTACAGTGAGCTGAAAATGCTTCAGGCTTATCCTCCTCTGAGTCCAGCCAGTAGCTCACTACTACAGGATAGTAAAAGGCCAGTGAACAAACTCTGCAGGATCAGGCAGAGGCTGGGCCTTGGAGGCTGGGGCATGGCTGCCACTTGCTCCTTTGCTTGATTTCTTCCCATCTTCCACCCGTGGCCCCACTTTCTTTCCCCCCCCTTCCTTCAGGCCTGTCATTAACATATTGCACACATGGGAATCCATTTCTCCACTTCGAGAAGACCCGCCCTTAAGATCTCCCGTTAAACTTAAAACACAGTAAGAATGGCATTATTTCAAAACACTGAGTTAAGCAGGTAATAGACCACAGAAAAACATCATCAGTAGAAACGGTTCCAAAACAAAGATGAGTTTTAATATACATGCTCCAGGAGAAAGAATGAACCCCACTGTGGAAGGAGAGGCTAGCCCTGCCCACTGTGGGCTGTGCTTCCAGGCTGGCTCACAGTGCTGTGGAGGAAGTAGCCTGCCACTGGCTGCCCCTGTAGAGCTCAGACTCTGCCAGATAACGGGGTGGTAAAAGTGGATCTGGTCTGATTGGAAGGGGGATGAGAGAGGGAATTGACGACAGGGTAAAACCATGACGCTCTGAGAAGGATGATGCTCCTCACTTTAAAGTTTATACTGAAATCTGTTGGGCGCCGGATCTCAAATGGGATACCTTTCTTCTTAAGAAAAATAAATAAATCTATAATTTTATTAAGATAAAACTGAATGTGTGGTATGCAGTTCATGTTCAACCATTTTCACAGGTGCCTACCATGGGCCTAAGAGGATTCTACGAGGTGATTGTAGATGCCAGTCCAGACGATGCCCAGAACTGATGGCTCTAGGGAGTCAAGCCAGGATTGGGGGTGGGGCCAGGATGCAGCTGACTCCTAAGATTTGTCAAGGACCAAGGTGAAAGCTTGTCTCCTGAGACCAGGGCATTTGAAAACATTCGACCCATGAACAGTGACAAACACGGTTGCCATTCTCCCCTTCCTGTAGCAGCAACCACCCCGGGCACTATAAACACCCTCCCCTCTGTCACCTACATTGCTGCCATGGCAGCTGTCACTGGCACCGCGAGTCTACCTTTTCCTTCCTATGTGTGGTTCATATCCAAGTCACAGAAGTATTAATCCTGCTAGTCCAGCTTTTTGCTCTCTTGTTGGGCATCTCTCTCTCTCTCTCTCTCTCTCTCTCTCTCTCTCTCTCTCTCTCTCTCTCTCACACACACACACACACACACACACACACACACACACGCACACACACACTACACCCTTACTCCCAGCAGCAAGTGGATCTCTGAGAGTGTAAGGCTACCTAGTAAAACCCCATCTCAAAAAAAAAACAAAAACAAAAAAAAAAAGCCTTCCTGTGCGTGGTCCTGGTTGTTAAGGAATCCCAAAGCAGCTATGCCTGAGGGGACAAAGAGGCTGCGGTTCTAGATTTCCAGGAAGTCACCGGGCACATGAGGCTCGTGTAGCTTCTTCATGGATTAAGGAACGTTCCCAGACTCAGGTGAGTTGTATCAAGGACTGTGTCTGAGAAAGGCGGAGGTGGGGGCAGGGGACAAATGGGGTGATCTTTTTCTCATTAGTGATATTTTTGATATATCTTTTGAGGTCTAACCATGGAAACAAAGCTTCCTAGGAAGGAACAAGACTATGGCATGTGACCTATGGCTTACTTTCTGGCTTCTGTTTGATTTACTGTCTTCTTTTTTCTTTCTCTCTCTCTCTCTCTCTCTCTCTCTCTCTCTCTCTCTCTCTCTCTCTCTCTCTCCCCCTGTCCTCTCCTTTCCTCTCCTCTTCTCCTCTCTCTTTTGTTCAGTTCAAAGGACATGAGATTCTTACCCTGATACTCTCTATGGCCCATCTCACTTCCAAGGGCAAGCAGGAGGAATGACTGCAGCTCCCTCGTGTCCCCACCCATGCACTGGCCACCAGGGACAGACCAACCCTAATGGGTTCAGCAAAGTCACCATGTCCCCCCATCACATCTCTCACACAGAACAAAAGAAACTTCCCAGCTATGGAAAGCCTGCGTTGTTTGTTTGTTTGCTTGTTTCAGCTTCTCTTTAAGAGGTTAAAACTTTAAACACCTCCAAACCATCGGGGAAGCAGAAAGGGTGCATCCACGGTCATCAGATCACTTTAACCGTGTTTAATATGCAGAATTTGGGGAGTTTTTCAAAGCAAATCACGTGCCTGTGACTACTCCCCTGCCCCCTCCAGCAGTACTTCAGCATACAGTGGTGGAGAACATTCTCTGCCCTAAGCACGGTGTCATTAAAACAACAGTTAGCATGTGTTCCCTTGTGGTTTGTGGTCTCATTCCCCATCACGTCCAGGTGCTAGCGGTTGTCTCTCAGAGGTCTCTCTATCCAGGATTTATCAAGACTCTCGTTACCCTTCGGCCTGCTCTCCTTCTGACACGTCTCTAGTACATGAAGGGGCTCCTCTTCCGCCCCTCTTCTCATGACATGGTCTTCAGGCAACAAATCTGATTTCTAAGTGTAAAATGGGTCGCATTTACTCATCAAAACATGTTTGTACAACTGTCAGGCTAAGCAGACAGTGCCTGCCCGGCGCTGGGAAGGTTGGGGCAGATGGATCAGAAAATCAAGGACCCTGTCTCAACAACAACACAAAACCAGCTTTTTGTCCAGAAACAAATGGAATCTACTGTGGAGGAGGCCGGCTCTACCCAGAGTCTTAGGGTCCAATTTAGTAGTGATTAAATTAATGAAGAAGTTTTCCGGTGGCAATGGAGTAGAGCAAAAACAAATCCCTGTTTCCACGTGTGTTTAGCCATCCGTGTGCATGTGCATAGGTGTACATGTGTGTGCATGAGCATACTCAAGTTAAATACAAAATAGATGCTATTTTGAGATATTGAAAGTTTGGAAAAGTTTTTTTTTCTTCTTCCAAATGACGTGTAAATGCAGTAAATATGATGTAAGGCTAAAAAAAATTATACGTAGCTTGACATTTTAAAGGATTTGCCCTATGAGAAAATGAAGCTCAGAGCTGCCGAGTGCTGGGGTCCTATGCTGTGTCCAGCAGGTGACAGGATAGACAATGGTCTTGTGGCCCTGGAGTGCTCTGTATCTGCCATACAACTTCCCACTGAGGGATACCTTGTCCACAGTCACCTAGCAATGGGGGGATGGGACTTAAGTCCAAATATCCCCTTTTCAAGGCAATGCCTTGTGCCTTAGGGTGTCCACTGCAGTCCAGGCAATTGTTAGCTCCTCCTGCTGTTCTGGGAGGGCTGTCACTTCTTCTTTCTTGTCTATTATTCATATTCCAACACAGTAATGGGCATCTGGAGGGTGCCGATGCCCAGCTGACAGGGGACTCTGCCCAATGGAGGAGCCTGGTCCTCCCTTCCTAAGGTCTCTGAGGCAGTAAGCAGAAGTCACTGCCAGTTCTCAGATGAAAAACTGAGTTATCGAGTGGATGGTGCCAGGTAGTGACTGCACATCAAGAGAGAATGGCCACTCAGCTTCCACTGTGTCCTCAGTTACACTGCAAGTCCCACGGGACACAGGTGTGTTGAAGGAGCTGCGGGCTGCGTTCCTGTCCCAGCTCCCTGCCGCCTCGCTAGCTTATGCCCCGAAATAACAACAAACTGTATTCTTTTAAACACTGCTTGGCCCATTTCTATTAATGTATGTAGCATCACAAGGTGCGCTTACCAGGAAGATTCTAGCTTACGTTCATCCTGGGTCGGAGCTTCATCGCCTCTGCCCTGGCAACAAGCGGCATGGCGTCTGAGCTCACTTCCTCTTCCTCCCAGCTTTCTGTTCTGTTTACTCCACCCACCTATGTTCTAACCTATCAGGCCAAACAGGTTTTCTTTATTAATTAACCTTCCTCCATCACAGGTGTGCAGTGGAAGCCAGATCAAATGCCACCACTGTCAGCAGGACCTTCCTCCCTCTGCCAAGGGGAGTGAACACCCAGGTCTCTGGGTGGATCCTTAAAATGATGCTTCTTTTTTCTCTTTTTCTTTGTTTTTTTTTTTTCAGATTCTTTTTAAAAAAAAATAATTTACTTTTATTTTATGTGCATGGGTGTCTTGTCTGTGTACATGTCTGTGTGAGGGTGTGTTGGGTCCCCCTAAAACAGCCATGTGAGCTGCTGGGAATTGAACCCGGGTCCTCTCGGTGTGCAATCAATGCTCTTCACCACCAAGCCACCTCTCTAACCCCTTTCTTTTGTTCTTTATGAAGTACACATTTGTCTCGTGTGGTTAGTCGGTGACTCGCCTCTCTGGCTAGCTCAGGTGTCAGACATCTCTTACTCCTGGCATCTGTTGCTCTACTATAGCCAATGCTGAGGGCCCATCTGCCTGAGCTGCTTCTGTCTGTACCTCTTCATCGAGACAGAAGCTGTGTCAGAGGCTGTAGCGATGAGCCCCATCCATACCAGCACACAAGTCAAGCTTGGCTCTCGCTGAAACAGTCCCGCTTCCCACAGGCCTTCTAAAGCCTGAGCCAGCACGGATGCCCCCCAGTGGTGTGGGGGGGGGGGTCGCACACCAGAAACACACTTCTTAAGCAGCGTCAGCAAAGGGGCTATTTCCACAAAGCCACAGCCAGACAAACAAATGAGAAGTTCGAAAGTTTTATTTAGCACATTGTCTTCAGACTGGTGACAGCCTCAACGAGCGTGGGAGGGAAGAGAAAAACTTAGGATGTGTGTCTCAGTTTCTTGGTAACATGGAAGTCCAGGTATTCGTCCAGGAATCTGTTTGCTATCCCCAGGACAGCTAGGACAGCCAACAAGGCCGAACTACCCAGGCTCAACTTGAAACCGGTGATTCTGCAGGGATGAACATGGAGGGGTGACGTGACTAACTGGGCTGCCATGTGGGGGCCCGGCAAAGGCTCGTTGTTGGAACTGCCCGGAACTTCAACAATAAGCCATTTGAAATATTTAGGTCATCATAAAAAGTAAAGGGGATGCCAAGCCACTGAGGTCAACCAGCCCCCTGCACACATGGCTACCCCACCTAAATATTCTAGAAACAGTGAAGAGTTCTTGCTGGGATCTGTAGCGCTTGTTCAATGCGCAGATTCACGTTTTTTATTTTCTCATCTTATGCCTGATCGTGTGGTTTGATAAGACTGGCCCCAGGCAACGGGGGGGGGGGGGGGGGGGTGTCACTTTGGTCACCAATACTGCATGGGTTCTTAATCCCCTCAGGAACAGAAGATGCAACCTGTTGCACCTTGCACACACACACACACACACACACACACACACACACCATTATTTGGGTCTCCTTACCTTTTGTCAGCAGCTTCTGCATAGCCCCAGAAGTACTTGTGACGGGCATACAGGTACACGAGACCCAGACAAGACGCCAAAACTACGCAAGGGATAAAATAAAGAAAATACGTAGAGTTTCATGAATGTTTTCTCAAAATAAAGTGTGTAGGCTGAGAAAGCGTTTTAAAAATATTTTCCTGACAAAAATGTACGTGGCCAGAAGGAATAATACTTACAACAATCAAAGAAAAAGAGCTTGCCTAAATAAGTGAAATATTTGAATACACAATTCACACAAGAAGATAAAAAGTGTGCCAGGATCATGTGGAAAGTGTTTCGACACAATTCAAAGTCAGCCAACTCCTAATTAAAAACTTTAGTGAGAACCAGTGAGTCGACTCAGTGGGTAGAGTCAAGGTTGCAGCTCAAACCTGGCTACTGAGGTCAAGCTCCAGGGCCCAGAAAAGGAGGAAGGGGAGAGCAGATTTCACAGCGTTGGCCTCTGGGCTCCATGTGGCCCAAAATGCCCAGAGTAGCGCGCGAGCGCGCGCGCACACACACACACACACACACACACACACACACGTAACAATAATTAGTAAAAAATAATCCATTTTAAATGTTTTTAGACTACAGTGAGAGGCTACCTTCAAGTACCCAGCAGAATGGCTAGAATTTACTTTATTGTTTGGTTGGTTGGTTTCTTAAGGCAGAGTTTCTCTGTGTAGCCTTGGCTGTCCTGGAACTCACTTTGTATACAAGGCTGGCCTTGAATTTAGAGATCCACCTGTCTCTGCCTCCTTGAGTGCTGGGACTAAAGGCATTTGCCCCACACCAGGCATGGCTAGAATTTTAAGACCAACCATATAAAATGGTGAGGCTAGAGAGGAACGTTCATGAAAACTATGATTGGTCATCACAATTATGAACTCTGTATTCATAGTAACCAAAAGCTGGAATAGTCTGGAAGTTTATTATCGGGGACTTGATCACCCAACAGTGTAGTCCTTCGCCATTCCACAGTGAGTAAAGAGAAATGTATTCGTTGCGCCCCGGTGGTTCTCAGTAGCGCTTTGCGTGGACTGATGTGTTACACCTCGGTGCGTTCTCTATTATTCCAATCACAGGAGGTACTAGAATGGGGAAAGCCAAACTGTGGGAAAGTCAGTCATGGAAGGAGTGAGAATGGACGGGTGCAAGGGCAAGAGTAGACTTTCTGAACGGTGGCCGCGTTACATACCTTGATAGGGAACTGAGTCACACGAGCGTTAAACTCCATTAAACACCCAAGATCTGTACATTTTACCGCACATAGGTTTTATCCCCAAAATACAAAGCACAATGTTGATGTTGCTAGCACCCTGACCAGTCAGAATATTGATATCTTCTCTAAATGAGGCCTCTCCCTCAACACCACAGATGCAAACGGGATATCTAGAGCCTCTGTCTGGGACTGTGACATGCTGTTAAATTAAATTCACTATTCTACTTGGTCACCAAGATTTTTTTTTTAATTTCCTGTATATGCCAGGTGTTCCTAAGGATTTGATTAGCAGCTGCTTGCCTTTATGAATTTATTATTCTAGAGATGGGGCTGTAGCTCAGTAGAGTGCTTGGCCAGCATGCTCATTTCCTTGGGTTTAATCCTGGGCACCCCAAGAAGATAAAACGAAAAGGAAAAAGAAACCTTCTTGTCTACCCATAACTGATCCTTTGTATGATAAAGAAATGTGTGTGTGTGTTGCATGGTGTGCATGTTCATGTAAGCATGTGTGCGTGTGCTTGTACCACACATGTACATATGGAAGCCAGAGACTGATGTCATCCTCAGTCATGACCCCACTCCTTTTTTTTTTTTTTTTTTTTTTTTGAGCCAGGGTCTCTTTTTGATCTTGGAGCTCATTGGCCAGGTAATGTGCCTCTGTACCAGGCTTTCTGTGTGGATGCTGGTTTAGAACTCAGGTCTTTATAGCAGGCACCCTAACGACTGAGCCATCTCGTCTGTCAATGAAGAAGACAAGAGACAGAGACAGGAAAATTGCAGGCTTGGAAGCATTGTGGAAAAGTCAAAGGGGGCAATATGGGACAGGAGGGAGCTGGAGGAGTTGCTGTCTTCTTAGAGAGGGCTCTAGGGGACACTGTGGAGGGAACAGGCACCAAACGATGAGAACAAGGGGACCCGGAGTAATGGCAGAGCTGCCTAGCATCTGAGGATGTTAAGGTAGATTCTGAGCATGCTCCCTGTTGAGAATTACTATCCCAACTTACTGAATTGCTGTCCCCAAAGCCAGTGAACAGCCAGAAGCAGTCTAGTAGGCCACTTACTTTAGGCAAGAAAAGAATGACAATACCTAAGAACCCTTTTCTGCTTAGGCAGTCTACCTCATTCCGCCCATCGTGGGGAAATCCAAGGGGTCAAGTGACAGAGACAGAATTCCATTATCTAAAGGCACTTCCCTTATTAGTTGTTAATCTGCCCTTAGATGGAAAGGAACAGCCACTTTCGCTCGTGCCATTAAGGAACAAAAGTGTGAGCCGAGTGAAGTTTAAAAGTCATTCTCTAAAGGTCATTGTATCTGAAATCCCTTGGTTGACAGTAAAAATTGCAAGAAAGAGATTGATGAAAGGTTCTTTTGAAGCTGCTGGCTCTTAGTTTATTTAAATCTTAGCAATCAGATGCATACCCAAATGAGGCCATTACAGTTACCAGGAATCAAAGGGGATTCTATTTCCCCAGCTAGGGTGTCCATTCAGGTCCAACCCCCAAATACGTGGGTCCACAGAGCCCTCAGCTCACCAAGGAAACTTCAGCTAAACAGAAAGGGCATGCTTGCAGACTTGCTCCTCCAATGTGCAGCACCACGTCCTTCTGGGCCCTTGGAACAAATTCAATGGACCTGCTATGTCCTTGAATGCAAGATTTTCTCCACTTTGGTAAAGACATTTGTGTGTCTTAGTTTCCTCATATGGAAAGTAGAAATCAATTGTTGACTCTGTTTCATATGGAAGTTTTAAGTCCTACAAATCTATGAGTTTCAAACAATGACTTGACACACAGTAAGTTTCCATAAACATTGCTGTCAAGGAAGCGAATTGCTTTCTGTGTTCTGATCCTTTGCTTAAATCAGATTATTAGATTTGGAGACAAGGTCCACGCTACTTTTATCCTTGGGTATCTAGCATATAGTTTTGTTTCAACTTGTGTATGGTCTACAGCTACACGACCTTGAATGCATCCTATTCGTCCAAGATACTTATGTTGGGGAATAGGAGGATGCTCAGACCCAACCCCTTGGCCCTGTACATTCCAGGCAAGCATTCTTCCACTGAGCTACGTTAACCTTTGCTTTGTTGTTGTTGCTGCTGCTACTGCTACTGCTGTTGCTGTTTCTTACATTCCAGTCAAAGTTTCCCCTCCTTACCCTCGTCCCAGTTCCTCCCCCCTGCACCACCCCATCCACTCCTCCTCCACTGCTTCTCTTCAGATACAGGCAGACCTCTCATGGATATCAACCACTCATGGCCTATCAAGTTGCAGCAAAACTAGGCACCTCCTCTTCTATTAATACTGGATAAGGCAATACAGTAGGGAGAATGGGTCCACAAAGCAGGCAACACAGTCAGAGACGCCCCTGCTTTCACGGTTAGGAGTACCACATGAAGACACAACTGTCACATAAATGCGGAGGGTCTAGGCCAGTCCCATGCAGGCTCCCTGGTTGTCAGTCAAATCTCTATGAACGGCTATGGACCCCTACGAACTTCTATGAACCTAGGTTAGTTTTAACCCTTGCTTTTTGAGACAGAATCTCACTATATAGTTCTGTCTCTAGATCCTGAGTGTTGGAATCGCAGGTATTTACTCCTGTATCCGACTGCTAGTGTTTGGGTTTATTTTTAATTGTTGAACTGACTTACATTGAAGCCATGTGAGCCCACCTAGAACTTGGACATACACGGGCATTGCTTCTTATATTTAAAGTCATTTCCAGCATCGGTAGCAGTGTGGCCAGCTATCTGCCCCTTAATCGTGTTTAAACACCGCAGTCATCTTTGGGATGAGATGACGTGTTCTCATAATTACCTTGATTGAAGTACCAACCGGCCAGCCACAGTATTAGGATGAACACGGGATAAGACTCCAAAGAGTTTTGTCTGCAGGGAGAAAAGAATAAAGGTGAAGTTGAATTCATGAAGAAACACACACTAACGCACTGGTTTTCCTTCTGCAGGCGAGCGTTCAATCCATTCAAACAGAAATAATACAAGAACTTACATAAGAAATCTAAAGGGCCCTTCCACTTAAAAAGAGTCCTTCGAGGTGAGACTCAACATTGCTCAAAGCGCAGAGTCGGGGCAAAACCTTCTCCTATACGCAAATTTTGTCATTGGTGGAGCAAGTCATGGCTCCTTTCTAGAAGACAGGTCTCCTGAGCCTGAATGTCGTTCTTCACCTTATCCGAGTTCCCCAAGAGGCTACTCGGCTCCTATTAAACAGGTTTCTTCTTTAAAAGTCCCTGACACCCATAGCTTTTCACTTGAGTCAGTCGGAACATTCAGGTTGTCTTTAAATAATTCTCCTCAAACCTTCTGAAGTCGAGAATGGACGCATTTCATTCTCATTCTATGCAGTGGGAAATAAGACCCGAGAGCCAGTTGCCTGACAGGATTTGACGATCACTGACAGCTCTTGCAGAGGCCGCGAGTCCATTTCCCAGCATGCACATGGCAGCTCTCAACTGTCTGTAACTTCTGGCCCCTGTGGGCCCCAGGCTCACGAGTGCCGCACAGATACACATGCAGGCAAAACAATCATAGACCCAGAGTAGAAAGTAAAACTAGCAGACAGCAGCATCGAATTGCCTCTACTTGCAGGAAGCTCAGATGGAAATTTTGATACTATTTTAAGCACAAGGGAATAGTTCTCCCGGAGCTACAATGAACTCTTCTCTATGTAGCAGAGAAGGGGAAAGATGAGATGGAATCGTGGTCAGGTTAGCTCTGTGTTATTACCAGCACAAGCAGAGAAGACAGAGCTCTCAACAGTCATTTCAGCTTCCCTTGAGGTCACGTAAGAACAACGTGTGACTTCTGAGGCCTGGTGACACACGCCCGTCATCTCAGCTGTTTGGGAAGCTGAGGCAGATGTGTACCTTCAAGTCCCGCCTGAGCTACCAAATGAGTTCAAGGCCAACCTGAGCGACTTAGTGAGACCGTATCTCAAAATGAAAACTATAGAAATTGGGGGAGGGGAGCTGGAGAAGATGGCTCCTGTAGAGGACCCGAGTTCAGTTCCCAACAGCCATGTCAAGGGACTTAACTACCTGTAACTCCAGGCCCAAGACACTCAGTGCCCTCTTCTGGCCTCTGTAGGCACCCATACGCATGCACATGAGACACACACATACACATAAATAAAAATAACAATAAAATCTTTTTTAAGACCTGGGTTGTTTCTTAGCATTGGGGTGTTTTCCTAGCATGTGCAAGGCTCTAGATACAATCCCTACCCTTCAGTAGAAATAAGGAAAGGGAACAAGTGACACACCCTGCCCACGCACACAGGCCATGGCCAGTGCAGCATCCTGAAGCACAAGGAGAAAGCCCTGACCTCACCAACAGAAGCAATGAGGACCCTTTTACTCTCTAGGAGCCTGGAAATGGCAGGTGAACGGTACTGATGTAGAGACGCTTTCTTCTGTCTCATCTCGTTATCTCTTTAAGGCCCAAGGAAGCACTCCTCTGGAGCGTAGCACAAGCCAAAGGTGCGGCCCTCTGGTGCTCAGAGAAGTGACTCAGCTGTTCTTCCTCTGCGTTCTCGGCTTTGCTTCTGATGGTTTCGTAAGTTTGTAAGGAGCTATGATAGGGTAAGTGAAAGATACTTTCTGCATTTCCACAGGAAGAGTAATGGCAGTTAGCTAAAAGTAAGAACCTATTTCTCCGCATTTTCCTTTCCTTGGCTAGATCCACAGAACCTTTCCCTGGGAGCAAGAGGGAACAGCACACGCAGGAGTGTTCTAACCCTTGCCCCGTCAGTGCAATTTTCTGGCCCTTTTTTGGAAACATCCCACAATTGCCCCATCCTTTTTATTAGGTTTCCTATACCCTAAATTATTCCAGACACGGTTTTCCACGTCTTCTTACTCAGATCAGCTGTGACGTTTTAAACACCTCTGAAGCACCGGTCACAGAAGTCTCTTTGAGGACTTTACTTGGGGTGAATTAACGGCCTCGGTGTTGCGTTTGAGGGGCAGAGGTACCACACAGAGCCTCCCAGCCACACCCTGGCTCCACTCAGGAGACCAGCCGGGGAGCCTGTGGTCTCTTTAGGGTTTGTCCACGGAGGCTGACACGCTGAGGTGTTTCTGCACCCCTGCCTGAAAGAGGAAGAAAGACTCGGAGAAAAAGAGAGAAATGAGAATGGTGGGGCTGTGCGGGTCTTTCCTTGCAACTCAAGCTGAAGAAACTCCTTAGTGGAGAGCAGCCTGGGTGTGGATGCCTCAGCTCCGTGAAGGGCAGTAGCAGGTGTCAGGTGGCAGGGTGAGGGGACTCTGAACCTCACCTCCTTCCACTGCAGCACCCAGAGCAGCCCCGGGATTTGGCCCGGTGTCTTTTCTATTACTGCGGCAAAACACCAGGACCCAGAAAGCAAGTTGGAGAGGAAAGGGTTTATTTGGCTTCCACTTCAGCATTGCTGTTCATCGCTGAAGGAAGTCAGGACAGGGACCCACACAGGACAGGATCCTGGAGGCAGGAGCTGATACAGAGGCAGGGAGGGGAGCTGCTTACTTGCTTGCTCCCATGGTTGCTCAGTCTGCTTTCTCATAGAACACAGGGCCGCAACCCATGATAGGCTGGCCCCTCCTGCATTGATCACTAATTAAGAAAATGCCTCACAGGCTTGCCTACAGCCTGATCTGTGGGAGGCATTTTCTCAGCTGAGGTTCCCTCCCTTCAGATAACTCGAGCTTGTGTCAAGCGGACATAAAACTAGCCAGGACACCCACGTACGGACAACGCTCCAGCACCCAAGGAGAGAACCATGTGCCACACTGAGGTCTACCATTTAGCTGATTGAAGCTGGGGCTGGGTCACTGGGAACACCCCAACTTCCAGAAGCAATCAAGAAGATGGAAACGTGGGTGCTAAGACACAGGGGGTGGTTAGAGGCCATGGAGATCAGACAAGAATTGATTGCAGCTTCATGTGTGGTCATGGAAAAGAAAAGCCTGGAGTACGGGTACTAAGGCAGGCTACTCTATCTTCTGCATCTTTATCCCCCAAGAAATGGGTCCATTGTCCTTTTACAAGCAGGAGTCACTCCTGAACTCACCCAACCTCATGTCCTTCTTTGCAGACAGGCCTCAAGCTTTGCTTCCTCTAGAGTGCAGGGTGGCATTTAGTCCCCTTGTAGCCACGACAAAGTGCCTGGCAAAGCAACTACAGGGACGAAGGACTTGTCTTGTGTCACAGCTTGAGGGTAGAGCCCGCCCACCACAGTAGGGAAGACCTGGGGACAGGCGTGGAGCCGCTGGTCACATCGTCCCCCCCGCCCCAAGCCAACAAGCTGAGAGAGGTAGGTGCTACTTGCTCAGCTGGCTTCTTCCTTCTTTGCCTTTAATTTAGATGAGGACTGCATCCCATGGTGCCACATACATCCAGGGTGGGTCTGCCCCCTTCCATCAGACCCCTTGAGAAATAGCTTCAAAGGCAGCTCAGAGGCGTGTCTCCTAAGTGAACTCGAATCCAGGCCATTTACAAGGAACAGCCATCATGTATCCTCGTCGGCCTCCCAGAATCATCTTTCAGACATTGGAAATACTTCTCGGACTGCCGCTTGTGGTCCCTCCTCTTTGCTGCCTGTTACATGGTTTTACCTGGAAATACCCGGAGGCCACCCTGTGCCCATACCCTTCTCCCACCAGCAGTACCTCTGAGTCCCCGGAAGCACCTGCAGCATGATGGTCAAGTGTGGTGTGCCCCACGACAGCCACCACTGTGAACTGTCAGTGGATGCATTCAACTTAAGGGGACCAAGTCCTGAACACGCCTTGCCTATGCCAACAGCAGCTAATTATTTTTGCTGACAGGACAAACCAATATGGAAACAATTTTAGCCTCTTTCTAACCACCTGCAGAGCCACACCCGGTCCTCTCCTTAGAGACATCCTGAGGGAAAGTCCTGTGTCAGCTGCCCTTCACCAACACAGTCGGTGATGACTGTCTATGGACTATCTCCTCCCCTACATCCACGTAGGGAAAAATGGGCTGTGCAGAGTCACTTTCTGGCCACAGCACCACTGCGCAATAGCCATGACTTCTTTGCACACTGCTACCCCTATAGAAATACGGGGAAGGGGGTCGTGTTTTAAGCAGATGACACCAAGGACATCCATCATCAAATTCCACACCAGGGAGAGAAACTGAAAAGGTCTTCACTAGATGGCCAGTAGGGGGAGCAAGTGTCCTGACCGTGGAATTCCAGACCGTGGAATTTAAGATTTGAAACCAATACAGACCCTGGTACAATGCCCTGATTTGTCTGGAGCCAAAATGTTTCAGGATACATGAGGCTTAAGGGAGAAAATGGGAAAAGCCTGAGAAGAACGGAACCCGCTGGGCACGGTGATGCTCGCGCGTGTGCCCTGTGTTCCTCGACACTAACGAGCACCGGCTGCAGGCTGCACCCTGCCCAGGGTAATTCCAGCTTGCAAGCAGCCTTTGGCCCCATGTCAAGTGCACACGCAGAGGAAAATAGCTCTAGGTCCGCCCACGGACACCGCCAGCTGTCCAGCTCCAGCCACGGGGCACAGACTAAAAGCAAATTCAGCCTACAAGTGCAAAGGTGGCACTTTTACATTATCAAAATAAAACAGGAGCGCATGGGTGCCTGGGAAGAAAATACAGGCCCAAGGACTTACCAACTGCACTAGACCAATGAAAGATATAACACCCTCACCTGGACCCCATAAAAGAAGGACACCTAGGACGGCTTTATAGCCACAGCAGAGAGGAGACTGAGGACCTGGGTGGAGAAGCCTGGACCTCCATGACTATACCAAAGTCACCCCCGCAGGGACACCCAGAGAGGTCAGGGACCAAGCAGTAAACCTCCATCGTGTTAAATCTCTGAGAATGTGGGACACTCAACTAGAAAATAACGTTGTGTGTGTTATAGAACACACAGCACAGAAAAGATGAAATTCTAATGACAAATATAAACACAAGTGGCAATACTGTCCCCTCTCCGTGGGTTACTTAGAGGCAGGAACTAGCTCACTGTCGGTAGTAAGAGAAAAGAACCTGTAGTGAAAAGCTTGTCTTAGTAACAAATATTATGGTGAAAACAGAGAAGGGGCACAGGAGTAATATAAAGATTAGGCTTAAAACAGTGACGTTAGGACCACTGGGAAAGAAAAAAAAAAAAAAAAAAAAAAAAAAAAAAAAAAAAAGAGGGCTAGTGACTTAGAGGCAACCGTGTCCACCAAATGAGAGGGACAGGGCTCTGAGCCAGTGTCCGCAGGCCTGCTGGCTCCCCTGATGCAACAGCTCCACCCTATTCCTTAAAGAACATATGCAAGGCACATTTGCCCTTTCATATAACAAAGCAGCTCGTGGAGAAGAATGGCTTCTGGAGAGAAATGCTCACCTAGTCTAGAAAGGACCACCCCAGAGCCCCCCCCCCCCCCCCCCCCCGCGCGCACACACACACACACACACACACACACACACACACACACACACACACACAAAGGTATAGCCCTGCCCGTGAGCAAGAAGAAAGACTGTAGACACATCCTGGCAGCTGTGAATCAAGATGCTCGTGAACTATGAGAACAAAGACAGCACGATTTAATTAACAACCACCAGGACACCTGCAAGGTCCGTGGCTAGCAGGCTAAGCGCGATCAGACAGCTAAGGTCAGCAGCTAATAAAGCGTAAATCAGAGGCGAACAAAGGGAGGGCTTTGGCCACCCTTAACTGGGCAGACAGTGAGCAAACAGCGTTATTATCTCCCTGGTTGGGTCATGGGGAGGCAGGGGGGGAGGGGACTGTTGACTCCGCCCATGAAAGCCCAGAAAATTAACCAATGGCAGCAGAAATTACATGGGTCATTGTTTGTTTCTACCATAAGTCCTATAGAAACAAAAACAAAACTCCTACATAACATAAAACGATTTGATGATTTCTTCTCTCTCCTCTGAGAACTGCTCCCACTCTGAAGAATTTCTCTCACTTTCTTTAGGGACCCTCAGTAGAGCTCACTTCCCTTTGCTAACCCCTACCCGTCTGCTTTTTAATCTTCATCTGTGTGGAACAAGGAACTAAAGCATCACTGTTTCAGGCTGACTTTTAGTGACCACTGACGTCCCCACACCCACTGTGGTAGTTTTCAGTAAACAGCCCCCATAGGATCATCTGTTTGAATGCTTGGTCCCTAGTTGGTGGAGCTGCTTAGGAAGAATTAGGAGGTGTGGCCTTGTTGGAGGAGGAATGTCACTGAGGGTGGGCTTTGAGGTTTTAAAAGCCTGTGCCAGGCCAGTTAATCCTCTCTGCATCCTACTTGTGGGTCAAGATGCAAGCTCTCAGCTGCTGGCCCAGCGCCATGCCTGCCTGCCTGCTGCAGTGATCCCCACCATGATGGTCATGGGCTCAAACCCTCTGGAACCGTGAACCCCAGTAAAGTCTTTCTTCTATAAGTTGCCTTGATCATGGTGTCTTATTACAGCAATAGAAAAATAACTAAGACACCCTAAGCCCCTGGCCAACTTGGTGCCATCATTCTCCAAAAATATATCACTTAGGCTAACCCTCTTGCTGCAAGGAAAGCCCCTTGGTGTGAAACTTTTCTCAGTGCCTCCTCTAGCTGACAGACTCCTGTGCATACTACATGAACTTCTGTGTACTCCAACCTCATTCCAAACAGTTGGGGATGGAGACATCCTGGCCGACCCTAGCACCTTCCCAACCCCATGTTCATTGTAGGAGCGCTTTTAAAAATAAAAACAGGCCAGGCATTTCAAGGAAGCTTTTGAAACCGTTTCTCTTTCAAGTCTCTCTCCTCCTCCTCCTCCTCCTCCTCCTCCTCCTCCTCCTCCTCCTCCTCCTTCTTCTTCTTCTCTCTCTCTCTCTCTCTCTCTCTCTCTCTCTCTCTCTCTCTCTGCTTCCTTTTCTCCCTCCTGCTTTGCTAACTTACTTTGACTGAGCTGCTGCAAATTCACAGGTGCCTAACCCCAGTCTGAGGTTGAGCAAGAAGACCTTTGAGTTATGACCCTAGCAGAATGGTCAGAGTAATATCCATCATGCCCGGAGCAGGCCTCTGGAGTGAGAAAAGAATTGCTGGAGGTGCCGTATAGGCTGATAACTCACTATCTTGCTCAGTACAGGACAGTGGTCCAGGTGGGAGTTCCAGCACTGAAGAGGTTGGAGCAGGATATTTCAGGCCAACCTGAGCTACATAGTGAGAGTGTCAAAAAACTTAAAATATCAATTAATTAATTAACCAATTAATTAATTTATTTGTTCCTTTTAGGGGAAGTCCCCTCTGGGAATACAGCAGGAAATGGAGCCTGGTGGCGGCAGTATTGAAGTCTAACTGCCACCCAGCAACTGAGCCTGCTGGTAGAAGGATGGACACATGAGGGCCCAGACTTAGAGCTGTCCAGACTTCCCCCTGCCTGCCACTGAAGTCACCAGAGGCATTCAGTGTCTTGGGCACCCGCTTTATGTAACTCAGTGGGTAAAGGGCATTGTAGGGCTTCCAGCTGAATCCAGGATTGTAAGCCTCCTGGGAAATGCTCAGGCCAGAGCGAAGACACAGCTGTGGCTATGTGCACCTTAATGTCCAGCAATGTGAGGGCCAGGGGTGTGGTCTACTGGAGCTTGCTGGCCCCCAGCCTAGGTCTGGGGCCAGTGAAATGCTCTCTTAAAGGAATAAAGAGGAAAGTGGTGGGGCAGGGCACTGATGTCCTCCCTTGCCCCCGTGTGTGCGTGTGTATGTGTGTGCGCGCACAAGCATGCTGTCGCACATACACACACACAGAGAACAGGATACCTGATTCCTCCCCTGTCTTCATGTGTGCACACAAGCATGATCTCACACGTACACACACAGAGAACAGGATATCTGATGTCATCCCCTGCCCCCACGTATGTGTGTGTGTGTATGTGTGTGTGCACACAAGCATGTTGTTGCACATACACACAGAGACCTGTGGACTTACACACAGACATACATAGACACACACACACACACACACACACACACAGGCCTGTGGAATTACACAGACACACACACCCAGAGACATACACACAGACAAACAGACACAAACACAAAATAAATGTAAAAGAGCCACGATTCTCCCTCCGAGTCTGTCTCCCCAGGGAGGGGAGATGAATACCTGACCAATTCTCTCCTGTGGTCAGGCCACACTATGGAGCATCTTTCTTTTTCTTGCGATAGAGGAAAATAAGCTCCAATCTTGTAGTTTCTCTAAGTCTGTGTGTCTGTCTGTCTGTCTGTCTGTCTGTGTGTCTGTGTATGTCCGTGTGTCTGTGTGTTAAGTCCACAGGCCTGTGAGCATGTGCACTTGCCTGCCACAGCACACATCAAGGTCAGAGCATTCAGCAGGCATCAGTTCTCTGCTCCCATCTTGAGGGTCCTGGAATCAAACTTGGGCCATCAGGTTTATCTTTGCCTGCTGAGCCATCACTCTGGCCCAGGAAATGTTTAAACTGCAACTACCAATTTATTATTTTGACCTACTTTGTAGATTTTTACAAACGCCTTTACTCTAAAGTCATTGAGGCATTTGGATTAGAATAGAATTTTTTAAGTTTCAGCAATAACATAAAAATGGCCCTGGATAAAATCATAGTTGCCGTTCTTATGATTTTAGAAAAAATGTATTGCGACACAAGAAAGCCTCTAGTCACCTCCAAGGCTGCTCCCAGGATGAAAGGGAAAGGACTCAGGGAGGGAAGTCTGGCCAGCAGCCCTGGGATGCCAGGACACCATTGCAGCCATCTCTGCCTAACAGATGACTCCCAGCCTGAAGAGACCTGTGCAGGAGACGCTCTGGAGCTGCACTCAGAGGATCGTGATTCTGGTGAGATGGAATTTCTACTCAGAGAAAGACTGAGCAGTGGCTCTGGACACCTTGGCCATTCTGAGGGCTATGCGGTAGAGAGAAGCGTAGGAAAATCCAGCATCTCTGTGAGAGTCAGGATAGCTAGAGTTGATACGTGCTTCAGCCCAGGACAGGAAGAAACAGAGTGTGTTCCTTCCTCGGAATTCAAGGAAGTCAACGTGGAAGACACAAACAAACAGCCATGCTGGCTTTGCAAAGACTTGGTGAGCCCAGGGAGATCTGCCAGGCACCTCACAGAGCCGTATTCCTGACCAATGGAATCTGAACTAGCCAGAGTTGTCCCGAACCTTTGAACTCAAGACAAGAACTTGACTGGTGCTATAGAAAAATCCAAGAGAAAACACAGGGAATGAGATAGGACTGCTCTGCTGGCCCCTCCATCAAGCCCCAAATCCCCCTGGATATTACAAGGATTTGCTTTTAGTTTTTTGAAGTTTTTTAGGGAAATGGTTGGATGTTGTTGTTGCTGTTTGGTTTGGTTTGGTTTGGTTTTTGTTTGCAGGGGATGGGGGGGGCGTTGAGACAGGGTTTCTCTGTGTAACCTTGACTGTCCTGATACTCACTCTATAGATCAAGCTGGTCTTGAACTCAGAGATCCACCCACCTCCGCCTCTCAAGTGCTGGAACTAAAGGCGTGTGCCACCACTGCCGGCCATGATCATATTATGTTAACCCTATGCCTATCCTATTATGGTTAAGCAAAAAAAAAAAAAAAAAAAAATCAAATTAAGTTTTGAGAAATGAAATGGGCTTGTGTACTTGTTTTATAAATAACTTCAGGAAAAACATTTGGGAATAGTGCCCAACTTTGTTTCTAGGACGAAAGGAGCCCGGCAGAAGGGGAGGGAGAAAACACTACCTTGAAAGAGAATCAAATGTGAGGAGAGGATAAACTAGAGCCTAGAAGTGGCCCTCAGATCTAACCAGCTGGAAGCCACCTACGCCCACACTCAGTTCTCAGTTCAACAGAGGCAAAGCAAGGGGAACTGAGGTCTCCCCGCAAGGTGACTTTATAAAGGTGACTCTGTGAGCATGAACCCATCCCTAGCCCCACCTTCAGCCTCTGCACGAGCCACTTACTAGTTACTATAAATCAGTGGTTGGGGTTGGCTGGCTTGGGGTTTCTTTCGTCTCTTTTGTGGTTTTCTTTGGTTCGAGATCGGCGGTGTAATTTTGTGGCGCAACCCAAGGCAATCACTTCAGCACTGAGCTCTGTCCCCAAGTCTTGGTGACAGGGTGTCGCTGTGAAGTTCAGGCTGGCCTTGCTTACAGCAACCACCCCCCATCCCCCCACACCCCCGTTCAGATTGCGGTCTACCGCAGCTCAGGCGGCTGCGTCCTATCCCAGGCCCTCCTATGAGGTTTGCAGAGCGCAAACCTCTGCCAAGGAAATCCGCTTGGCGTTGACCTTTGTCTCCCTTGGCCGCACACCCCAAAAGGGTGAGGGCTCTTGGCTTGTTCACTGATATAAGATAAACCATAGTACATGGAGATACTCGTAAATATTAAATGTGTATTTTTGCTTAATTGTGAAATGAAAGACAAAGTTCAAGATAGATAATAACTTGAACATGAAGACCATCAGGACTTGGGAAATTGAAATAGGCAGGACTTACCTTGTGTGGTTTGATGTTATTAAAATTTGTTAGATATAATTTAAACCAAAATGATTATAGCAAATTTTTTAAGTTATTAATGAAACTCTCAAATGGAAAAGAACCAATTGTGCACATGAGGCCCAAGGACGTAACGACTTAACATTGTCCACAGCAGCAACAAAGAGCACAGAGTAAAAATAAGCTTCTGGATTTGGAATGATTATCTCCAAAACCTGTTCCCCAAATTTTACTGAAAGTATAAAGCTGTTCCCCAATTTTCTACAGAAAGAATAAGAGCACCCAAATATGAGAACTTGAGATAAAAGAAAATGAAAGACTCAACTCAAGAACAACCAGCATGTTTCAGAAAAGAATGGAAACATGAAGGAGAAATTGGAGAGAATTTTTTTTTAATCTGGGACAGAAGAACAAGAGTTTCTGGACCATAAGGAGACCTGCTCTGGGGTTCAGCATGATGTAATTCAGGAGAGGTCTGTAGGAGCACAGAGCACCCCAGAACCT
Source organism: Alexandromys fortis (assembly GCF_014885135.2). Taxonomy (NCBI): domain Eukaryota; kingdom Metazoa; phylum Chordata; class Mammalia; order Rodentia; family Cricetidae; genus Alexandromys; species Alexandromys fortis. The sequence continues at coordinate 17,056,650 of NW_026067911.1, read as the reverse complement.
CTCATCTGTTCCCACACCACATGGCAAAGCCTAGAAGACAAATATCAACAATACCCAAAGATGCTAGAAAGTGACGGAGCAATTATCTCACAGTTCTGAAGGCATAATATTTTTAATATGGAAATATGTACCTACCTAGGCCATCGGGGATGTGGGGCTGGGTAGGCTGTGTCCAAACAAGATAAACCTCAAAATTCTACAGACCTGAGATCTCTCAGTAAGCATCTAGACAGGGTGTCTTAGCATGAATCTGAAAGTGCCCCCACAGGCCGATGTGTTACAGAGTTGGTGGTGTAATCTTCTGGGATTGGGGTACCGGTAGGAGGGTGTAGATCATTGGTGGGACACCCTTGAAAAGGATGATGTGGTCTAGACTCGTTCTTTGCTGCATCTGCCCATAGGGTGAAGACGGTTTGCTCCACCACATGCTCCCACCATGATGTATGCGCCACCCATGTCCAAAGCAATAGAGCCGACCGAACGGGATATCTAAAGCTGGGAACCAAAGTAAATCTTTCTTCTCTGTCAGCTGCTGATCTCATGTATTGATCACTGTACAGAAAGCTAGCAAACGCTCCATGAAAACAAGAGACAAAAGTTGAGAGAGAGAGAGAGAGAGAGAGAGAGAGAGAGAGAGAGAGAGAGAGAATAGGTAGCAGGTGATCCAAATCCAGAGAGTATAAGAAAATTCTAGGAGGACGACAGGAAGACCCATGCAGTCGCTCTGAAGAGCAGCCTCTACACTGTAGCAAAGCAAGGGGGGATTCAGGCACAGTGACTCAAAGCCGAGAAAGGATGTTAGCAGATTACCAGTGTATCTGAAAGTGCTCAGAGGAGAGACTCGATTTCGTAGAAGAATTAAGAATGAAACTAAGGCAGCAAAGAAGCAATTATTAGCCCTAAGAAAAATAAAATCTGCACAAGAAGAAACTATAACCACAGAACACCATGTCGCTCCACTCCCAACATTGTTTCTGTAGTTACAAACGTACAAACCCCGGCTCTAGGTTTAAGGCAACAAGGTGACTACTGACCACCTACAGGACTAAGAAGAGAGAACGATGTGACATTGTTTCATAAAAGGACTTCAACTAGCAAGGCCTGAAACTGTGGACCAACAAACAGCAGTGAAATCACAGAGTTGGCAGGCACAAGGGACGGGGACTTGTAATAAGACTCATCATTCCTCTCTCTTTCCAGGCTGTGCACAGGCTGATGAAATAAACATTTACTTTTAGGTGTAAAATACACTGGCACCAAACCAACACTTTGCTACTTGACATACCAAAAGTATTTAAAGACAGCTAGGATGGGAATGACTTCTCCTTGTATGGTGTGATGTTACTTAAAATTGTCTTGTGGGCATCCCTGGTACACTTTGAAGCCGAGGGAGACAACAGTCTGTCAACTTCTGAGAGTAAGAGGGTAGCCAAGAGGCTATGCTATCCGTCAGGGGTCTTGCCTTACCAAATTGAATTCAAGGTGTAATTTTTTTAATAGCCAAAATGAGACAAGAACTATACGAGAAAAACATTAGATGAACCTTACTCATGGCCATAAAGAGGAAATCATGAATGCTAAGGAAAGAATGCAGCAATGAGTAAGTATTGATCAAAGCAATGGTTTCCAAAGCACTAGGCTTTAGGGGTGACATATGAAGGTTGCCCTACCTTCTCCAGAAAAGTGCATGGTGTTTATGGCAGAAAGCTCTGTGTGTGTCTGAAAAGGCAGGCAGCCCAGGACAACAAAACCACTGAGAACGCGTGTGTTTGGGGCAGCTCTGATTTCAGAAAATGGTTCTTTGAGAACTTGGCAGGAGGAGAAAAGAAACTACAAAATAGTTCCACTTGAATCTACTGAACCCTCCTGGGGCTGGAGACGTCTCTGAGCAAGCCACCTTGCTTGAGAGACACGGCCGCTCTTCCCCAGCCGCAGCCTTTTGGGTAAATAGACAGACCAATAGACAGACCTACTCAACCTGTACTGAAGTTGGGAAAGCGACATACGCTGGACACTCATAATAGTGGAGCCTGAGACTGGTGCACAGTGACTTGCGGCTGCCAACTGAAAATGAACGTAGGGCCTTCTCTGTGACTCTTTTCCTTAGTCAGAATCTGTCTGTCTGTGGCTAGTCTGCCTGTTTGGGAATATCTGATTGTACTGTGCACCCCCAAAACTGTGCTAAAGTCTACCTTGGATCAGGGGGCAGATCCAGCAACTAGTTAGAAGGCAGAAGCTGGATAGAGAGACACACAGGAAGGAGTAGGGAGGCACTAAAGAGCCATGGGCTTTGCTTTTTTTTTTTTTTTTTTTGGTTTGAGACAAGTGGAGAGATGACCTCTTGCTGGGTCCCTGGCCACAAAAGAAAGGTCATCTGGTTGCTTCTCAACCTCTCTGATCCAGCAGGCTTTCACCCCAACATCTGACTCCCGAGTCTAATAAATAGAACAACTTCATTAAAAACAATACCTGCCTGTTTGAGAAACATTACTTACTGTGCACGAAATATTCTCTCAAACTCCGGGGACCCCGAGACTGCCGGGGGTGAAATCTTGTATTTAAATCTTGCTTGTCCAACATTTACAGCAAAGTAAGCTGCAAAGGAAAGGAATGTCACGTTAAAGTGTGGCACATCCCTGGCAAAGTGTGAGTACAGGTGGGTACCACGGCTACACTAGAAATCATCAAATTAAACACACTGCCCAGTGAGCCCCAGGGACCCAGCTGCCTCTGCCTCCCTGGCATTGGGATTGCAAGCCTGCACCGCCATGTCCAGTGTGTTTTGTTTTGTTTTGACATGAATTCTGGGGATGAAACTCAAGTCCTTGGGTTTGCAAAGCAAGTTCTTTACCACCTGGATTATCTCCCGGCTCCCTCGTCTCCCCCTTAGTTCATAATTACCTCCTGGGGTCTATCTTTCCCTTTCCCATTAGCTCCCACGGTTTTGTGGTCCTTAATTGTTGCCTCAAACACGACCTGGTCTCGCTTTAGCATCTCTGCGTCTACTTCTGACTCACTGGTGTTCTAAAAATCCCACACCAAGTTTGTGGCTTCAGTCTCTCCAGAGTGAACACTCGGGGAGGTGCTTTTCCTCCGGACTCCGAATGCACCTGCCCTTTGAACGGGAAGTCAGGACTGAGCCTGGCTTAGGAAGGGCTCCTTCGTGGGCTCCTTTCCTTCCCTTTGGTGCCCAGGTAGCTGTTGCTTAGGAGTTAAACTGTGAAAATGGATACTCTAAGCGTGTGCTGGCTTGGTACTGAAGCAATCCAGAAGGCGAGGGGTGGGCACTGATTCTTTCCAGCCTTTCTGGGCAGTATCATGTGGACAAGGCAGCAGCTCATGGGCCAAGCTGGGGGACTCTATTAGGTAGAAATTGGAACTTGGCCTTTCTGGCCACCGCTGCCCACCCCCACCCGCGGCTTCTAATTTGTTTCACAGCCAGGAAGGAAACACCTAGGGTCTGGAAACAATGAAGGCTGTGTGTTCCTAGATTGACCAATGAGCACTGACACAAAACAAAGGGTTTCAAAAGGGCTTGTGAATGAGCAAACACTCCCCAACCCTGACCCCCCACCCTAAGCCTAACCAAGTCAGTTTCTCTTAACACCGTGAACTGTGGCCAGTAGGCACCTGTCTGCTCCACCAGCCAATGTGAAGCCCTTAATTGGTAAATGGGAGAGGTGTGTGAACACCCACACCGGGAAGGAATATTTGGGCTTGGTGCCAGCCTCTGGGCTAAAAGCCCCGTCTCATGGTTGTCGATGGCACACAATATCGGTGAAGAAGCCATTTCATATATTCTGTGGAAAGACTGAATCTCTCTTCTTACACACGTGGGCACAATCACCGTTGTTTCTCCCATCTTTCCTCTTTCCTGGGGTGGGGGTGGGGATGCTTGTGCACTAGGATAGTGAAGGGAGAACCCTCTGCCACCACCGATGCCCACTCGGTCCCAGGTGGATCCTTCCCCGGGAGGGCCACTTCTCCACCCGGCAGCTTCTCTCTGCAGGTAATGGGTTCAGGACAAGAGCAGTGGTAAGGACCTATTCCGGGCCAGTCACCATGGAGGCCCTTCCTATTCAGGATCCTGTTTGACTTTCTGTGCTGAGAACAGGGAAGGGCAGACCACCCTATCTGGGGGCTGGACCAGACAGATATGGGTGGGTCTGTCTTAAAAGCCTGAGTTGTTTGTACCTTGGTACAATGCATCCTAATTCTGTGAACAACAAACATCTGTTGACGTGGCCAACTCAACAGCAGCTCTCTCTCTGGGCTCCGTTCCCAACAATGAAACATTTTTCTATCACAGACATAATTTTTCCACTCTCTTTCCTTCCTGTCCTCTTCCTCTCTCTCCGTGGAACTGCCTAACTGCTGGTCCCAGTTCACAGTGTCCTTGGCATCAGACAGGACACAAAAGGCTCTCTGTGGGGAGAGAGCCTCTGGGTGGGGGCATGCAGCCCTTGCCCCTGCCCGTTCTGCAATCACAGGGTTGGAACACACGGATTGCTTAGACCCACGTTCTTCTGGTTCATAGCAAACACCTGCCGGTTCCACAAAGGCTGGTAAACAAAAGGTGTGTCTGAAGGTTTCAGAGTTTCCCTCATCCTCAAAGTAGACTGGCCAGGCTAGCCACACAGTGACTGTGAAGACTGGACTTGGTCACTGAGCATAATAACAGTCCCTTACTTCCTGCAGCGTGTGGCCTGCGCTGTCCCCACCTCTCAGACCTGGTTCCGGATACGTGCACCCCAGGAAGAATAAGCAGGCATTCCTGGTAAGAAACTCTGTTCCCTGAGCATGTAGGTCAGATAGGAGGAGTTGAGTAACTGTGGTTCTTGGAGAGACAGAGCCTCCATTTAACCAGGCAGAGGGCTGTGGCGTCGTCCCAGGAGGTAGGGAGATGTTGCAACGTTTAGAATTCATGACTGGATCTAAGCTGTGCGTTTCTGCAGAACTGCCACAGGCAGTTTCTCTAAGAAAACACACTAAATGTCTACGGCCAAGTTTAGAAACAGGAACAGTCTCCTGGTGAACATGCATAATGGATGTTTGTCATCGCCGCTCTCAGGGGCTCACGTCCCCGCCTGCAACTCCTAACGCTCCTATGCACTGAGACGTGGACTGTCACCACAGGTGACGCAGAGTCTCTGGGCTCTGAGGCCACCACAGCCCTGTGAGAACTAACCTCTGGAGCATGCATGGCAGGATGCATGCAGGCCACCATCAGCAATCTAGGCTCGGCTGGGCACCCAGGACTACAACCCAAACACAGGCATGAAACCCAAACACTAGAACATTCTCTCTCTCTCTCTCTCTCTCTCTCTCTCTCTCTCTCTCTCTCTCTCTCTCTCTCTCTTACACACACACACACACACACACACACACATGCGCGCGCGCCACACACAAGATTCCCACGTTCTTACTTTGCTGACAGGCAGAGAGAAGGGAGACGGCAGCCAGCAGGACTGAATCACCCATCGTCTCTGGTCTGAAGTTTTTGTCCGAACCCAGCTGAAGTGCACAGGCGCTTTAGGACCCTGGAGGGCTGATCTCGTTCCCTTACAGAGTCAACAGAATTGAATCGCCAGAGTTGAGAAAGAAAAAAAAAAAAAGAAAGGCGGGATTCAGGGCTGGGTAACAACCTTTGCCCTGGAACAGAAAACCACAAAGGTAGGCAAGGCCAGCTGGCACAAAGCCATCTCTGTTCCTTCCTAAACCCGCTCAACACACACACACACTCTCACACACATACACTCACACACCAGCTCGCCCTGCAGTGAGCCTTCCAGCCTCAGTGCCTCGGTTACTCTACTGCTCCGCTTCATCAGCTCTATGGTCCCTTTATTGCCCCCAACACCCTCCCCAAAATCTCCCTGAGATCTCGCTCATCTCTTGTATCAGTGTGAAGGGAGCATTTCTTAATCCCACAGAGACTTTTCTATGTTCGTTTAACCCTGAGCTGACTTAATTCACCCAGCAAATTGAAGATACAGAATTCAAGTGCATATGTATATGATCTGAACCAGCAGAAAGAGTGGTCCCAAGCAGTGAGGTATTCAGTGGGAGGACCTGCATGAGGAATAAAAAAGAAAAAGCAATAGCTGGGCCTGGGAGTTCTTGCATAAACTGATGACTTATGCCAAGAAAATTTATTAAGAAGTGTAGCATCATATAAACTATTTTCAGGGGAATAACAGCCAAGGTCAACAGAGAGCTAAGTTAGAGAGTGTTGGCAGTGAGAACACAGACACAGCTGCCTAAGGACTGATAACCACAGCCCAGGGGCAAGGGTCACAGAAGCCACAGCCTTGACTCTTCCGGGGCACTGGCTCTGGGTCAGTCAGGCACTGCCTAGTCCACTCCTGAGCAAGGACACAGAACTGAGTTCCTTTTGTCATTTTCTATTAGGGCCTTGGAGAAAGTCTTAGATTAGTCTGGCTTCCCCATGTGTGCATGTGTGTGTCTGTCTGTCTGTCTGTCTGTGTCTCTGTGTGTGTCTGTCTACGTCTGTGTGAACGTGTGCGTGTGTATATCTGTCTGTGTGGTCTCTCTCATTTGTATGTGTGTGTCTGTGTTTTTGTGTGTCTGTCTGTCTGTCTGTCAGTCTGGCTGTCTGTGTCTTTGTCTCTGTATATGTGCACACACGCGCAACACAACCCCATGTAAAGCTGGGTTTTCTCCTCCCACTGTGAAGTACAGAGAGTGAATTCGGGTCTCCCAGCTTGCATAGCAAGCCCTTTTACCTACTGAGTCTTAGAGTTTTGTTCCAACCTTCCCTGGATTGAAGGAGAAAAGACATTTTTCTGCAGGACACATCAATTTCTTTAGAATACGGTCCCCTTCTTCTCTTTGTTTTCCTTAGGGCTAGGTATTAAATTGGGTTCTGCCTAGGCAACATAGCAAAGCAAGTCTCAAAGCAAACATGGCTATCTCTGCATTATTCTGATACCTGGTGAAAAGAAAGTATATCTAGATTGAAGTAGAATCTTTCCTCACGAAAACATTCTCCATTGCACAACCCCCAGCTGTTCTATGGTCCATTCTCTCCCTTTTCTCCCTATCCTTCAAAAATAATAACAGCTAAAAAAAATAATAATAACAGCTTCCAAGGGATGACAGCTTGTCCATCACCCTAGAGCGCTCAGGGCACAGTGGCAGAGCTCGCCCAACTGCCAACGCGCTGTGTGGCAGAGGAAGAGATGGAAAATCATCCCCATCCTGGAGTTGCCCAGAAATAATCCAGGAGGCGGTTCTGTTGATGATAGAAAAAGATCCTGGTAGAAAAGTGGGCGTGGCTGCTCTCCTGATTGAAACGTGGTCGTGGCCGCGCTCTACTTGCCTCAAGTTTGGGCATGATCCTGAGGAAGTTCTGGCCAGCTGAAGAAGCCCATACCAACTCGGCAAGTTTTAAAGAAAAACTCAGATAAATGAAATAGGAATTATGCCCATGTCGTCACATCCTGCAGACACTTGAGGAACAGCAACAAGAGCGTAGATTACACCATCATTTATATAAGCGTTCTCCGAGGGGCCGTGTGTTGAAGGCTGGTCCTCCAATCTGTCGTACTATTGCGAGGTGGTGGGCTAATCTTTAAAGAGGTGAGGTGGTGGCGCACGCCTTTAATCCTAACACTCAGGGGGCAGAGGCAGGTAGATCTCTGAGTTCAAGGCTAGCCCGGTTTATAGAGTGAGTTCCAATGTAGCCAAGGCTACACAGCAAAACCCTGTGTCAGAAAGAAAGAAAGAAAGAAAGAAAGAAAGAAAGAAAGAAAGAAAGAAAGAAAGAAAGAAAGAAAGAAAGAAAGAAAGAGAGAAAGAGAGAAAGAGAGAAAGAAAGAGAAAGAAAGAGAAAAGGAAAAAGTTGAGGATTATTGGGAAGAAAGGTCACTGTGAGAGTGTCCTAAAAGAAATATTGAAACCTTGCTCACCCCCACTTACTTCCCAGCCATCAGAGGCCAACAGGCTTTCTGTGTAGCATCCTCCTGCCATGAGGCCCTGTGCTACCACAGGCCCAAAACAATAGTCATGGCTAAAACTTATCAGACCTCAAGCCAAAATGCCCTCTCTCCCTTTTAACTGATTTTTCTCTGGTATTTCGCTATAGGAACACAAAGCTAAACAATACAGAATATCTTTCTTGCCTTTCAGAAACAGAGGCATTTTGCTATGTCATCCTAAGTGGGGAAAACTGAACTAAAGAGAACCAAGACATTTTACCTGTTTTGAGGAACCGTCTGCTCTGGACATGGGCCTGAGAGCTTCCAGTCACCTTAGAGCAAGCTTTAGCGGAAACTGCCTGTCACCCAACACCAGAGTGTCATGTCAAAGCCCAAAGATAAAAGAGCAACATGTAAAAAAAAAAAAAATAGGCCATTCCATTGCAGTAAGGAAAAATGCCAGATGTGAGTAGTGACCTAAACTCCCGCCCCTGGGTAAGAGCTGCTGGCTGCGTTTCCCTGGACCTGTTCCCTTTCAAAGCAAGTGGTGATTGCGACCTTACAGGGCCCCTCAAATGTACAGATGAAATAACACGAGGAAGCAAACATGATGTCGTCCGCAGCTGCCACAACCTCATGGCTGCCAGCCTCCAACAGGGACAGGGAGACCAGTCTTGTACCTTGACAAGGCTGATATGCCAAAACAGAGGGTCCCAGAAGGCAGGCATAACCGTCAAGGCTCCACGGGTTCCCCCAGAAGCCTGGAAACAGCATTTGAAAGGCTTCAAGATGGCTTTGACAGGAGTACAAGGTCTCCACCTGAGTCATCTTAAGTTTATTGAAGGATTAGGAGAGGATAAGCCAAAAGAACCCAGGGGCCACGAAGAGCGGAAATCTTCCCTTCGACCACCCCTGAGCTTCCAGGGCCTGCTTTATTGCTTTAGTTCAAGAGACCAGGAGTAGACAGGGCCCTGGTAGGCAGGCAGACAGGGAGAAGGACCACAGCTCCGTAATAAAGGGGGCAAACATCCAAGATGGCCGACTTCCTCCTCATCGTCCTGACTCAAGACAGAAGCCTGCCGGTGCACTGCTTCAGCAAGTTCAAGGCCTGGTCAGGACATTGTCACAACAATTTATGGGCCAGTCAACCACCCTGTCTTCAAATTCAGCAACACTGAAGTAGGGGAGGAAGACTCTTCAGAGGCCTTAAAATGTACCCCCAGGTCTCAGCAAGAGACTGGATTCTTTTTCAGCTTCCTGGGTCCTCACAGGTGTTCTCTCTCTCTGTGTGTGTGTGTGTGTGTGTGTGTGTGTGTGTGTGTGTGTGTGTGTTGTATATGTGTGTTTCCCCAGCCCACAATAAATGCCTTCCTTAACTGCTAATTCTGTCTATGGTGTTTGAGATTTCCCTGCTACTCCCGAATTTTATCAGGAACTCACTCTGTAGACCAGGCTGGCCTTAAAGAGACCCGCCTGTCTCTGCTTCCTCAGTGCTGGGGATTAAAGGCGTGCACCGCCACATCCTGCGATGCTTTTTAATTCTTTAATTATCAGAGAAAAGAAACTCAATCGAGACTCCTACTGTACTATTGCTAGACTGTGCCGAGTTCACTACCACCCAGAGATGGAAGGTCTAGTGGAGTTGCAGAGGATGAACAAGTTGATAGAAGCCAAAAAGGGGGCATGACCGGTGTCCAAGAAGGAAGAAGGAAGTGTATAGAAGCTTCCGTCGTGACAGGAAGGAAGAGACGAGGAGAAGAGGAACCTCGGGGATGGTAACTCAGGGAAAAATGCTAGAGCAAAGTCCAGGTTCTCTTTGGAGGAACATCCGGGTATCTGATGGAGACATGAGGAGCAGACAGGCATGGGAAAGAGACCTGAGTCCGCACAGGCAAGTGTGGCTGTAGACAAAGTCTTAGCTCAACCCACCCGTATCCTTCCATCTGCTGGGTCTCGCCTTCAATTTTGGAAGGGGGAGCAGAGTTAAATAAGCATCTTATGGAACTCAAAGATCTCTTCAATTTTTCAGCACAAAAATGGCCAGAGAACTTCCCGAATCTTCTGTGTTTCGTTCCTCTGAGCCTAAACCAGTACTTCTTATTCCTTGTGGCATTCAGACTTATGTGTAATTTTGTCTCCTGTGAACATGTTGTCGAATCCCTTCACTAGGCATCCTATGTAGCCATGAAGACGTCTGTGAATGGCATCTAACAATGGCGCTAAGAAAGAAAACGGCGGGGGGGGGGGGGGGGGGGGGGGG
>NW_026067911.1:16989050-17046418 GCF_014885135.2 Alexandromys fortis | reverse complement strand
GGGGGGGGGGGGGGGGGGGGGAGGGGTGTACTGTGGTTTCCTCCATATCTCTGGGGGATGGGAGATGAATGTGTTAAGGCAAAAGGAAAAAGTCCTGTGCTATCCCCAGCCCTCAGGAAAGGTTGGCCAACAAAGAAGGAACAGGGAAATCAGCCAGCTCTCCCTCACTTTGAAACGCAGTGCGAAGCCGGAATCTGGGCCAAGGGGCCTGTCTACAGTTAATTGCAGCCCAAGCCTGTTGCCTCATGACTCAGGAAAATACCCATCCAACCAGACCCAGGTGGAGGCCAACCAGAAGGAACGCAAGCCTGAAAAACAAACATACCCACCCTGCCAGGAGGGGAGAGGCCTCGCCTAACACCGGAGGCCTGGCAGGGACTGTCCAGCAGGGTAGCAATGAATATCAAAGCTCAGACACCTGCTTTTATTTAATTTTATTTTATTATTCTTTTTTGTTCATTCTTCTTGATTCCCTTAGGCTGTGCCTGGGTTCTAGCCTTTATTTCTGAGGCTTTGGCAAAACATTCTCGGAATTTCAGTCTCTGACATTTTTCACCCCAAAATATCTGGGGCTGGAATTCCCAACAAAGCTGCCTCAATGCACCCTACTCCACCCTCACCTCCCTGAGCCTGCTTCTCATTTTCTTCTCAGCAGACTCGGTACACCCCTGGCGTGCCGGAGGAGGAATGAAGGAGTCGCCTGTTCAGTAGGGGAGCAGGGCTGTTCTGTCCCCTGGGTCATGCTAGCCTATTTTGTTAAACCACAAGGGGGCGACAGTCCCAGGAGTCCCAGGTCTCTGTGGCTGTCGCTTTGAGGCAAAGCCACTCTGATCTCGCAGGTATTGCTACCACTTTCCCACCGGCTCAGGTCCCCGAAGATGCGTGGCAGCAAAACTAGAACAAGTCAGTTAGAAAAGAAAAAGAAGCAAAAGCTGCTGGCATCATTTCCAAATGATCTATAAAAACGAAGTTCTTTTCAGAACTCCACAAAGAGATCATCTCCAAGAGGCCTTGACAACACACACACACACACACACACACACACACACACACACACACACACACACACTATTGCTTAAAACCACAGTAGGAAAATACAAAACTGTTAGGGCTGGATCCTTAACCCTCACCCTGTCAGAACTAACAAGACTAGACCAGACTAGCCACAGACACCGCAGAGAGACATCCCCTGAGAAGAGAACGTCCAGGAAACTCTACAGATCCGAAAGCCGCTGCTGGGGTCCGTGTGGGACAAGAAAAGAGAAAAGCACTCCGTGTGCTAGGTACCCGATTGCTTGAAAACGCTTTGAGGATGTGGACACCTCGCTGTGAACGTTGAGCTCTTGTTTCTAGACTACCTTGATTTAAAAAAATAAACAAATTTATTTTTGTAGCTCTGCTAGGACTTTTTATAAACCCAGTGGAGAGGAGCAAGGAAGAGAGTCGGGCAGTCTGCAGATTCCAGGGCAGACGGTGGTTGTCAGGCCTTCCCTCACACTAGAGGAGAGTCTGGCTTAAGGGAATTCCTTAAGCTGAGGAAGATGCAAGGTGGCATTTCAGCTAGCAGCAAGATGTCAGCTAGGTGAATGGCCTGCAAAGAGGTGTGTGTGTGTGTGTGTGTGAGAGAGAGAGAGAGAGAGAGAGAGAGAGAGAGAATATAAGTGTCTGTGTGGGAGTGTAAGAGTATGAGCGTGTATGTGGTGTGCACATGTGTGCGTGTGAGAGAGAGATTATGTGTCTGTGTGAGTGAGAATGTGTGTTAGTGTAAGAGTGTGCGTGTGTGTGTGCGTGCGTGTGTGTGTGTGTGTGTGTGTGTGTTGGAGTGTAGGCAGAAGGAACAGCAGTAAAAGGCCTAAGGAGGAAAAGGATATGTCATGGTCAAAGAGTCCTGGAGCTGTGGGAGGGCTGAGTAAATGAGGAGCCAGGCTGGACCTTCACAGGGCCACACTAAGCATCTTACCTCATACCAGAGACACTCAGTCTGGGGCCAGTCCACCTCCCTAGACACTGGACAATGTCAGAGACCAGCTGAGGAATGGGATGCTACTGGCACCTAGTGGGTAGAGGAGGGCAGGGATGCCACCCAATATCTTATATCGCACTGGACAGTGCCCAGCAAAGAATGATCACAATCCTGCTCGCAATCTCCGGGTGCTGAGGCTACAGAGCCATCTGAGGACATTTAACTGGAAGACTGAGTGAGGAAGTTTGCACTAAGGCTCATTGTGACATCAGTATGGGTAATGGCACAGTATTGTCACTGTACATAGGAAAGGGTCTGTTAGGAAAGTGTATTTGGGTACTCTGGCCTCTGAACTGTCAGAATGGACATGAAAGTGAATGGATGAGAAGGAGGTTTGAAAGACCACATCATGGGGATTGAGGGCATGAAGGACGTGGAGGGTCACATCGGTGGGGCTGGGGCATGAAGGATGTGCAGGGTCTCAGCTCACTATAAGGCAGCAGCCAGGCAAAGCTTAAAACCATGCACTGTGTGTGAATGACGTATCACCAGAGCAGGAAGAATGAGGGACCAGGAAGTCAGGCAGAACAGCAGGGGAAGCAGAGTGTGCCCATGCCAAGCCGCTGCTCAGATGAGCTGTGAGAGCCTGGCACTGGACAGGCATCCTCGGCTAGATGTTTGGACAGATTGTGTAGGGGAAAACGTCTGCAAAACAGTGCAGCCACAGCTTCCATCCCTAAGAGGAAAAGAGAGAGAATTCACATCCTGTGCCCTGCCTCCCACTGATCAATCTCCCTGTAGCGGCTTTAAAACTGTCTGCACCATGTTGGACATGTCTCTCGTTGTAAGTTTGAGGTTATGGAGACATCCTTTCTGAAAGTCTACACTAGCCCTAACTCACGTGTAACCACTGTATGAGACAGTGGGATGCTGTGTGCCTTCCAGGGCCGAGTAGCAACAGCATCTACTTTGCTCGTTGGCACACCCAAACGTGGAGCCTTCGGCTACAGGAAGTCAGCTGCTTCCCTCAAGCCACTGTGCTGAGATGAAGGGTAGGCCACGTGGAGAGCCATATGTAGTAAACGCCAGCCAATAGCAATCATGAACTACCTGCCCCTGCTGGAGATATTTTCCCATGATTCTCGTTTACCACTATGGAGTGGCTCCTAGCCAACTAGTGTCCCCAGCTGAGAGACGAGCCAGTCCCATGGACCCGCATAACCCATGAGCAGGATTAAGTGTTGTTTCCAGCCCTAAATTTTAGGTGTGCTTTGTCACCCTTGAGTGGTCATGGAACGGCCTCATTCCATGTTAGCGACTCAGGGATGCCACGGAAGAATGAATGACATTGCAAACAAGAGCTGGGAGCATCAGAAGTGTGGCTGGTGAGCCTCAAGAGGCAGAAAAGCTGAGTACGCCCCACCCACACACCCCAGACCTCAGGGAAGCCAATCAGCTACAGTGGAGCCAAGGAGAAACATGTGAGCTCTGGACAGAGATGAGATCAATAATCTTAAAAAGGATACTTTTGACGTGAATGACGGAGGAAGAAGGAAGGAAGGCCGGGCCTGCCGTTTCTGGTTTCGGCCCTGAGCAACTAGGTGGCCTGGTGACAATGCAACTTGATGAGGTGAAAGCTGGACCGTGACAGGTAGCTCAGGTAAGACAATAGACTTTCCTGGCGGTGGTGGAGCACACCTTCAATCCCAGCACTTAAGAGGCAGAGGCGGGCAGATCTCTGAATTCAAGGTCAGTCTGATCTATAAAGCAAGTTCCAGGACAGCCAGGGCGGTTACACAGAGAAACCCTGTCTCAAAAAAACTAACCAATTCAGTCCACCCAATCCACATCAAAGTCACAGGTCTTAACCCCAGAAGACTGAGGGTTTGTGTAGTCTCCTCACCCGAGTGGCATTTTCCATGCACCAGGCTGGGAATGTTCACAGCTGAGCTGTATATTTCAAAAGCAGTCTGTAGAAGGGAACAGAGGTGACAGCTACAGGAAGAGCAGGGTTCCTGCGAGAGCCACCCTCTGCAGACACGTGCCTAGATCCCAAAGCTCGCTGGGAAGAGACCGTTCTATTGTTTAAGAAAATCCATGAGAAGGAAACACTAATATTTTGTTGTTTCCGATTGGTAAGAATCACGTGTCCTCCCTCTGACCTTTAACCCAAATGGTAAGGTCTCCGTGTGTGCAATGCTCATCGTCCACAAATTATTCTGTCATTGGTGCCTTTGACTTTTGTTCCTGTAAATGTCGCTTTAGCTCATAAAATTAGCAATAGTCCAGGGCTGGAATTAGTACTGTAGCCAGGTATGGTGTCACACACGGTTAATGCCAGCATTCAAGAGGAAGAGGCAAGGTCCGTATGAGCTCAGGACCAGTTACAGCTACATAAAGTAATAATAATAATAATAATAATAATAATAATAATAATAAAACCTAAGAAGCACACAGCCCCAGGTTCAATCCCCACCATCAACCCCCAAATTTAAAATGTACAATTTCCTATGCCTGGATGCTTAAAATGATGGAGAATGTACCCCCCTCTTGACTGTAGGCAGCTAAGACCTTTTGTGAAACAAAAAGTCCCAGGAAGACCTGATGTTGCAGAATGGCCGGGCCTCGGTGGTGTCCCAGATCCACTGGGGGCTCCATGCCTCCATCCTGCTGTGGTCCAGGCAGGTTCTTACCCTTCCTGTTCCCAGCAAATTTCAATATAACGGTGCCTACAGCAGAAGTAACTTCTGACTGGTTACACAGTCACCTTAGGGAGAAAATACGGGTTGGGTGGTGGGGGTGAAGTAAAGAAGAGGGGTGACTCCTTTCCTGAGGCCACGCGGTCCACCGTCTGCTCTTCTGAGTGATTTTACCTTGGCACGACTTCCCAAGATCCTCCCAATAACCCACATTTTCTCCAAGAAGAAAGTGAGGTACAAAACGACGAAGCATTTCCTAAAATGGCCCAGTTGATAAGAGACGCCGACTCCGATCATCACGCACTCTAGCCCAGTGCTTTGCACCTCTGCTGTCCTCCAGGCGCGGCTGGCTACCTCTGTTTACTCCTGGTCGTGGAGAAGATCTCAGGGCTCCAGCAGCCTGCAGTTTTCCAGGCTCGCCACCAGATGGGGCAACGAGAGGCAAGCTCCCGCCTCTTGCCAGTGCTCTTGAGACAGACAGGCGTGGGGGAGCCGTAACAAAGAGAATGTCAAAACAGAGTTCTATTTAAGAACGTGAAGTCTACAGCCTGCCCTGTCTCCCACCGGGATACTTGGTTGGCTCTCGGCAGGCTATAAGTGAATTATCTTTTCTTCTTTCCGCATCCTACTGCTAACCCACATCTGATTCTATTTTCTCTCCGTCCCTCACAGGACAGAGCACTAATCCCACCCACGTCACTGAATAGAGTGTCCTGAAGGAAGAGGGCAGCGGCAAGCTGGGTGGTGGAGAGGCTCAAAGTTGCATGTCTCTCTATAGCTACCGGAGGGTCTTCTCGCTGGCACACCCATCCTGCAACCTACCCAATACACACGCATCACAACACATACAGCGCACACAATGCACACATCCCATCAAGAGACACACACCACATCACACCCCAGCCCCTGCAACACCCAACACAACACGTCACATTGCAGTACACCACATCATAACATACATGTGACCATACATTCAACACACACGGCGCAAGATAGGCGCTACATTCCATCACCTCATAGTGCAACACAACAACACACGCAGCACACACAGTACATCACAGTGCAGCATATCCGAACATATACAACTCACACACAACAAGGCATGCATCACATCACAAGGCAGAGACCACTTTATATCACAACAGACATGCCACACACAACACAAATACATTACAACATACCACTCCACGGTACAGCACATCACAACATACACATAACACTTACGACACACACATCACATGACAAGGCACACACATAGTACACATTACAACATGCACATAGTAATATGTACAAAGCCCACATCACAATACAGCACATAAAAGTACGACACGTTCCAACAATGGAGAAGAAACGCCAACCAGCCGTAAAGCCACCTGCATGCAGTTTTTGTCTCTTCCCCTGTGGCGGTGATAAAACACCCTGAGAAGGGGAACTGAAAGGAAAGGGTGCTGTGTGGCTCACAGGTGGAGGTACGGGCCATCACGATGCCGCTCACAGTGGGAAGGTCTTGCCGCTTCAGTTAATCTAATCAAGATTAATGGAGCTAATGCACACAGGCAGATGCCGAGGCCTGACTCAAATGGGATTCTAGATGTCAAGTGGACAGCCACAGTTAGCCATCACAGCTGATAAACGTTTACTGTCAGGACTGGGAAGATGGCTCAGCAGCTAAGAGCAAGTACTACCCCTGCAGGGAACCCAGGTTCAATTCCCAGCACGCATGCAGGGTGGCTCACAACTCCACAACGTAGGGTGCCTATAACTCCAACTCCGGGGGATCTGATACCCTTGTCTGATCTCTACAGTGGAACATGTGCACACATAATCACATACTACATAATAATGAATTCTAAAATATTTAATAACAACTTTCTTGAAAGGATCTAGAATCCCAGGCATGTCCATGAAACAGACTCCAGACCAGGTTAACTGAGGTGGGAACCAGGCATGTTTATGAATCAGTCTCCAGACCAGGTTAACTGAGGTGGGAACCAGGCATGTATATGAATCAGTCTCCAGACCAGATTAACTTAAGTGGGAAAATACAAGATAAATTTGGTGGCACTGGCTCCTGGATTCCAGACTCAGAAAAAGAAGGAGAGCAAGCTAAGCACTGGATTTTAGTTCTCCTGGCTTCCTGGCTGTGGTTGCAGCAGGACCAGCAGCCTGCCCCTCTGCTGCCATGACTTCCCGTGGTGATTGGCCATACCTACAAACTCTTCTACCTTAAGTTGCTTTTGCTAGGCATTTTGTCCCAGCAAGGAGAAATGCGACAGATGTAAGACTAGCCACACAAAGCTTGGGGAAAACTTCAGCAGCGGCAGAAGATACACAGACACCACCGACGTGTAAGCAGGAAGCCACAACACCAGGAGGCGTGAGCGAAAAAGAACAGAGGTCAGAGCTACAAAAAGGTAACAAAAACACGGCTGTTGAGTCGGAAGAATGGGAAGGCATGGTCGTAAGTCATGCATCTGCTAAGACGACGCCATTCCGTGTACCCAACAAACTCCTGCAACTAAAATACCTATGCGCAACCTAATTTTAAAATGGTTAGAGGAATTAAACAGATTTTTTTTTCTCCAAAGAAAACAATCAGCCCTCAGTGTCCATGACAATATTTTGTTGTGCACCTAGAACATGTCAAGCATTGCCCTGAGACTTGAGGATACAAGACAGCTGAGACAGGGAGCCCACATTCTGATGACAAAGATGGACAAGGGAACCCATGATTAGAGGCCCTCTGTGGAGTTAACTGCGAGTTGTTTGCACTGAGTGTTGAGGAAGAGGTGGGAGGGGCAGTTATAAGAGAGGGAGAAGAGCAGACAGAAGAGGCATTAGCTCAGTGTTTAAATCTGTGTGAAGATAAATGAGGAGAAGAAGGAACAAAAGGAAGGGGAAGATACTGGCAGGGCTGGGGAGATGGCCCAGTGGGTGAAGCTCTTGCCAAGTGTTAGCACCTAAGTTCGTATCTCCAGAACCCAGAGTCAGTAACATGCACATCTGCAATCTTGACACACTTTGGCCAGATGAGAGGCCAAGCCAGGGAGTCCCTGGAAGGTCGCAGGCCAGCCAGCCCAGCAGAGGCAGAGACCTCTGTCTCAGTCAAGGTGGAAGACAAGGACTGACACCCTAGGCTGCTCTCTGAAACACACACAGTTTGGAGGGGGTTTTGTTGTTGTTTTAAAGAAAGATCACATGAAAGCATGTGTGTGTGTGTGTGTGTGTGTGTGTGTGTGTGTGAGATGTGGTGCATCTGGGGCTGAGAACTGACTCACTGCTAATTGCTTCTAAAGCCTAGACTTGCAGGTCTCACTAAGTTAACTTCCTAGGTCCCGAACTTGCCCTGCAAAGGTGAATATCTTACTTAACTTGAAGATGGCTATAAACAAAATACAGGTCTCAAAATACAGGTCTTTGCTTCCGGCAATAGAGTGACCCTGAAGCAGGGATCCAGGTTATCCAAGTAACATGTTCAAAGATGGAAGCAGTTATATGTGACAAAGTAAGTCATAAATCAAAGCATTTGTAAAAGGCGGTGGTAGAAACAGCAGGTAGGTGATAGCAGAGTTAGGGAAGCCACTGCTTATAGGTCCCAGATGCTGCCGTCCCTAGCTTTGGGGTGGACAGAGGCCAATGGTCTGTTAGTTCAGTGCATCCCAAAAGGATGCTGGGTCAGATCCAGGTGGGTGCCAAATTGCTGTTAAGGAGACTACAGGCAGAGCAAGATAATCTGGTTCTGAACCTGCAACCCGGCAGCTCTCCACAGTCATCAGATTCTAATCAATCAGCCTGCCGGAATTGGTAACCTAGGGAAAGTGTCTCTCCTGGGAACTTCGGTTTACTGTGTTATCTAAAACATCTCCATTGAAATGGCCTCTGAAAGCTGAGCTTCCTAAAAATACTGTTTGTGTTAAGTTTTAAACCCTGGACAAAGGACAGAGGTGCCTATTTACCATATCAAAGCTGGAACTGGCTGCCAGGTTCTCCCAGCACCCCTCAGTCCCCACCTGTTACAGGGTGTGGCATGCATACCCCACCCTCTACCCCGAACTCTCCAGTCCAGAGCCTGGGCTGCTCTTTCCCAAGAGGCTCTTTCCTATATGATCTAGATATTGCAGTTACCCACCCCTTTTTGGAGCTGTGGCCTTTTGGCTGCTGCACTCGGTCTCCCTCTTTCTCCCTTCCCTCTCCCTTTCCACACATGGCCCCAGTTCAGGCCATGTCCACTCTGGACTCCCCCAGACCTCCCTGCCTCTGACTATGCCCTCCCACGTATTTACAATAAACTTTCACCTCCGCCATACCTAAGAGCCATCAGGTCCTTCCTTTCCTTTTTATTTTTTTCTTTTCATTCAATTTGTATAGCACTATTCTGGACTCGTCATTAGGGACCTGGCTTCTGAACCAAAATAAATAAATAGAGAAATAGAGAATCATTATCACTCCTCAAACTCTGAAAAAAATGGAAAAGAAAGCAGAGCTTCCTGTCACAAAGTCAGCATTTACTAGTTCACTTTTAGAAACAGGATTCTGGGCTTTTTTTTTTTTTTTTCATTTTCTCCTTCAACAATCCTTCAACAAAGGATGGAGCATTTCCTGGGCAGAATCAGCTCTCTTTCTAGGTGCTGTTGTTGTTGTTTGGTTGGTTGGTTTTTTTGTTTTGTATTGGTTTGGTTTTTCAAGACAGGGTTTCTCTGTGTAGCCTTGATTGTCCTGGAACTCACTCAGAGGGTAGAGACATTTCTACCAAGCCTAAGCACCTAAGTTTGATCTCCAGGACCCACGAAGGTAAAGGAGAGAACTAAGAAGTTGTCATCTGGGCAGCGGTTCGGGGGTTCAGAGCATTGGCTGCTCTTCCAGCGCCCCTGGCTCAACCCCAGCTCCCATATGAAGGCTCACAACCGTGTGTAGCTGTAGTCCCATGGGATCCAATGCCGCCTTTGTGTGTGCAGATGAAACACTCATATACATACGGTGCATAAATAAATCTTTTAAAAGTTGTCATCTGACCTCCACAGGCTCACTACAGCATGCACACACGCACACATGCATGCACACACGCACACACACAATCATCAAGAGTGATAGCATCTCTCTTACCATGTCTTTGGGAGTCTGGCTTCAGTAGCACACCTTGCTCCATTCTTCAGAGTCCTCCAGTCATAAAGACCTCAGGAGTTCACTAGCACACACAGAGCACCTGTGACCTTTCCCTCACACCCCCTAGAACTTTCCACTAGCTCATCCCACCCCTAAAGCCTCTCCATCCCTCTGCTTCCACTGAGCTAAGTTCCCAGTAAACCCTGGTCTCTGTCCTCCAATGCAACAGCCCTGACTTCTCGTTCACCTCCTGTTACTTTTGCCTGATGGAATTGTTGCTCCTACACTGCCTTCTCGTACATCTGAGACCTGGGCCATTCCTTAGCAGCAGTGTCCTAGAAAGTTCAGCGGTAGCTCCGAACTGCCTTGCTGAAACAGTTTCTGGAGGAGTGTCCCAACCAGTGGGAAATGAATCGGGATCCCAAACCCTGAAGGGGAGGAATGGAAGGGACAAGAGACGGGAGAAATGGACGGCAAGTCTGTATTCTGATCAAGCTAACTTTATTTTTTCCCAGGAGCATTATATAGCAAAAAGGCCGGGGAGGGTAGGATGCTGGAATGTCAGGTCTGGAGGCATCCCTAGCTATAGGAAGAGATAAGGAGATGCTGAGGGTCTGTAAATATTTACAGGGTGACTGTTAATTACTTCTGGGTCCTGGGACCTGGGAGTCTGCTGGCATTGTTAACTCACAGGGGGAGATAAGGGTTATTTTCTGGGCCCAGAACTTGCCCTACAGAGCTGAGTATCTCACTTAATTTGTGAAGTAAGATGGCTATAACCAAATACAGGTCTTTGCTCCTGGCAGAGGAGTAGACTCAGCAAGTTTCCAAATGACACATGATTTACTTGGGGAGCCACCCAACCCATAGTTTACATAGACTGTCTTAACCTTCTGAAGGCCGGTCAGTTAAAGAGGACCTTGCCATCCTGTGATAGAGCCATGCCCACTGATGAAGAGACTTGTTGAGGGACACAGAGGTCATTAGGGAAACCAGGAGCACTGAACACACAGGGGCCTCTCCTCAGTGGAGAAGGTAAAATAGCTGTTTTTCCACCCAGAAGGCTGGGAGTGGATTTTGTTAATGACATGGTGACCTTTTTGATATCCGTGGAGGAAAAATCTCACTCCCCTTTTGCTGTAGAGGCAGACCTCACTCACTTCCCCAGAATGATTATCCGAGATTCTTCCCTCCCTGAACTGTCACCCATCCTTAAGGGAGATGTCACATGTACTTTATACCATTCCCACCTCCATGCTGTCTGGGTCAGAGGCCACACTAGATTCTAGGCCTTTTAGCTATAGAACCCACCCTCGTGGTCACACGTACTTAGTAAAGAGTTTCTATGTAGTCACCCCTTAATGGTGTGGGACAAATGTCTGTATTCTGTCAATTATATTTTAAATAAACTCTGATTGGCCAGTAGCCAGGCAGGAAGTATAGGCGGGACAACCAGACAGGAAGTAGAGGCAGGTCAAGGAGAACCGAGAATTCTGGTAAGGAAGAAGCCCATTCCTTGGCAGTTGTGAGCCGGCCACAGAAGAAGCAAGATGTGACTGCCTCACTGAAAAAGGTACTGAGCCATGTGGCTAACACAGATAATAATAATGGGCTAATATAAGTTATAAGAGTTAATAAGAAGCCTAAGATAATGGGCCAATCAGTTTATAACCTAATGTAGACCTCTGTGTAATTTCTTTGGGACCTAACAATTGCGGGAACCAGGCAAGACAGGAAACTCAGTCAACATCGTAAGCTTTATTGTCCATCAGGAACAGGAATGACTGTCACCTGGAAACCTTCCCCCAAACTGTACTGTGCTTTAAATATGCTGACAACGGACCACTGTCGTTAGACTCCCCAAGTCAATCTACACCGGGTTTCCATTCTCCTCCCTTCGCGGTTCCTTGCCTGCACTGGCGCCTGCAGAGCCCCCTCAAACCGCGGTGGTGAGTTACATTCTCAATTCCGCATGTCTATGAGGATATTTCCAGTGAGGGGCTTGGCTGAGGGAATACCCACCCTGAATGTGGACAGCACCCTCTCATAAACTGGATGCTGAGACCAAATAAGAGAGAGGAAAATGTGAAGGCCTAAAGAACACCCAAAGCCACCTCTCTCCACTTCCTATTTCTCCAGGAAAGGAGACAAGAAGTCCCAGCTGCATGCCCACTCCCACCACCGAGCCACCCTGTGTCCTCACTGCCACCGTCAACTGTGTCCACTTAAACCGCAAGCCAGGGTGACTTTCCTTAAGTGGCCTTTTCCAGGTATTTTGTCACAGCAATGAGCAAAGTAATGAGCTAATGTTTGCTGCATCCTCCATATGCATATATGTGACGTGATTGGGGGGGGGGGGGAAATACCTGCTCCTTCCTCCTCTTTGTCCTTATTCTTCTTTTCCTTGCCTTCCCTCCCCTGTCATAATTTTCTAGCACTGAACCTTCTGGGAAAAAAATTTATTTTCCTCCCTAAGGCAGCACATTTTTGTTTGTTTGTTAATATCCAAATCCCTCTTGGAGGCCCCTGGCACTCTGTCTGCCTGGGGAGGGTAATTTCCTCAGCCTCCTTGGTTGCCTAGCAACGAGTCTGCTTCCTGACAAGTCACCACCCTTAGCAAGATGCCAGCTAATGCACACAACAAAGAAAGGGACATTACCCTTTGGGTTTTCCTGATCCTTTGCACCGTGATGACTGGCAGGCTGTGGGCGGGTCCCCCAAATCTCCTACCCTAATGAACCTGCTGCTGTTCTCCTTCAGGGATCTTGGGGTGATGGCGACTTTCCAAGTTTCCTATTGCTGGCTATGGACTGGGAATTTCAGATTTAATCCATATTTCTACCCAGCCCATCATCTTTGTAATCAGACCCATAATAGACTTCCATTATCTTCTTAGAGCCACTGGGACGGTGTGCAAAACTATATCCATATTCTTGCATGTGTTTTCTCTTGTACTGTGACATCCTTTTCTTTAGTCTCCAAAACAATAGGGTGGATTGTTTTCCTTTTCTTTTCTCCTACCAAAGCCTTTCTGAAAGGTGCTTTTTAGCAGTTTCAAGTTTCCGTCTGGCATCTTTGGTTCCTTCTGTGCATATTCTCAGAGCCTCTGCTTTGGACCCAGGAACGCTACATTTGACTTCATCACGGAGGACAAAGGTGCCCCCAGGTTGTAGGGCCCTGGTCTCCCTTATTCCTGGGGTGCATTGGCGGGACAGTTTGTTATTTGTTAACTAAGCTTCCTGTGTGTTTCCGTGCTATCCCTGCCCCACCTGGTGATTTAGTTGCAGGCAATCTTCTCCATTGTTAACTAAGTTTCCTGTGTGTTTATTTCCCACCTCCCTGGGTGGTGAGATCTTTGTGCTGCAGTTAGGTAGAAAAGGGCTTCCCCAAGTCTGAATAAATGGCATTCGCTTGATCTCCTATCGAATGACCCTGGTCTCTGTGTCTTGTGTTCAATCTCCAGGCCCTTGCCCGGACTCGCATTCGGTACAGCTGCGCGCGAACTGTACCGAGGGTGTAACACCAAAACCGGGTGTTACACCAGGTGAGACGTGCTTACTGGAAAGCAAAGAGATGTGAACTCCCTTCCTGGACCAACTATGGAAGGAAGTTTCCCCAACCTCACTTTCTATAATCCTAGAAAAGAATAGGAGACAAGGAAGTGAGAGACATACAAAGAGAAAGAATCAACTGTGCTCTAAAGAAAAAGACGTTCACGGCAGTATGCTGATGCACATAGTTGCCATAGTAATGCAACGAAACAATTGCATCAATGGGCCATACCTGTTACAAGAGTAAATATATGTTAACTATGTGTAATGCATGTAACATGCAAATACATCTGGCAAAGGTGCAGATAACTGTCGTGGTTTGAATGAGAACATACTGCATAGGCTTGGTATTTGAACACCTGATCCCAATTGGTGGCTCCCTTTGGAGGTGGAGGAGGTGTGATCATGCTAGAAGAATAACACTCAAAGCTGGATTTGAGCCTTTCGTAGACTTTCCTCACATCCGGTTTGTTTTCTCTCTCCGTTTCATACTCTCATTTCAAGATGCAATCTCTCAGCTTTCCGCTCCTGCTGCCCTGCCCGCCACTCCCAGCCACGCCCCCCTGCCATGACAGATTCTTACTCCCCTGGAACTATAAGCCAATATACTCTTTCTTCCCTAAGTCGCTTTCAGTCATGGTTCGTTACTACGCCACAGTGTCTCACGGGAAAATCCAAGAGTGTGAAACTGCTCAAATGAGTTACCTTTCTCGCTATTGTGTAAAATACCAGAGAAAAGAAGCAAGTAAGAAAGGGTTTATTTTGCCTTATGGTTTGAGGACACTTCCATCATAACAAAGAAGACGCGGCTGCAGGAGAGGCAGTTGGCCACACTCTCTGCAGGCAGGAATCAGGGAGAGAGAAATGCGGCTCTTCTGCTTGCTCCTCCTTGTTTTGTTCAGAAGGGGGCTCCAGCCCATGAAATGGTGTCACCCATACTTTGGGTGGGCTTTTCCACCTTAACACAATCCAGGAATTCTCCAACATATGTTGCCCAGATATCTGTTTCCAGGGCAATCCTGACTCTCACCACAACTGGAAAGAATTGGGACACACCATTTGAGTCAGAATTTGTGTGATGATGACCCATACAGAGCTTGACATCCACTGTAATACACACTTGGCCATGGGGCTGTTGAGTACTTAGACATAACTAGTCTGAACTGAGATGCACTATGGGTGGACAACTGGATTTCAAAGGCTCAGTATTGAAAAAGAATATAGGGGCTGCAATGGGTGAGTGATTACGAGCACAGGTTGCTCTTCCTGAGGATCCAAGTTCAATTCCTACACACACTGTCTGTCTAGTTCCAGAGGATCTGACACCCTCTTCTGACCTCCTTGAGCACTAGGCACACACATGGTTCATGGTCATATAAAGCACCCATACACATAAAAAAAAATCCCAAATCAAAGTGGACTGTAGACAAAGCAAATGGTGATATGTAGTACCTCAGACCACGTCCTAATGGGCCGGTACCCAAAAGGCTGTTGGTTGAATAAATTCTTACAGCACCAATGCTTATCACATCAAGTTGAAATTAATATGGTTTTCCTCAAACCTAACTTTATTGTGAAACCATGGTTGGGGCCCTCTAGACATCAATGGGTCCCAACCAAATCAAATCTTTTAAGATGTTCTTTCTCTTTGGGTAGTGCTTTATAGGAGGGGTACAAATATACCCAGGAGGAGTGTGAATGTCCAGGTGCACAAGCATTGTGGTACATGGGTACATGGAGGCTACAACTGTTTCTTAGAGCTTTTCCACCGTGTGTGTGTGTGTGTGTGTGTGTGTGTGTGTATGAGTATGTTGACATGGGAAGCATATGTGTGGGGATGCACATGTGGATACATGTGTACTGAAGCCCCAAGTTGATGCCAGGTGTCTTCTTTAGCTGTTCTTCACAGTGTTTATTGAGGCACGGCCTCTCACAGAACCTGGAACTTGCCGTTCCAGCTAGTCTGGCTATTCAGCTTGCCCTGAGAATCCTCTCTCCCTAGCTCCCTGGGATGGCACTGGGATGACAAGTGCCCACCACACCTGCTGCCTCTCTCTTCTGTGGTTTGGAGATACCCCAACTCTAGTCTTCACACTTACACAGTGGTGTGGGAGGTCCTTCTGTCTATGTGTTGCTTTTGTTGGTTAATGAATAAAGAAACTGCCTTGGCCTGTTGATAGGGCAGAACTTAGGTAGGCAGGGAAGACAGAACTAAATGCTGGGAAGAAGAAGGGCAGAGTCAGAGAGATGCCATGGGGCCGCCACAAGAGTCAGACATGCAAAAACTTCTCTGGTAAGCCACTGCCTCTTGGCAATGCACAGATTAATGGAGATGAATTAAACTAAAATGTAAGTTAGCTAATAAGAAACTAGAGCTAATGGACCAAGCAGTGATTTGATTAATACAGTTTCTGTGTGATTATTTCGGTTCTGGGAGGCAGGGATGAACAAGCAACCCTCCTTGCAACAACGCAGCAATCATATTATCCACTGAGCCATCCTTCCCAGCCCTCTTTTTCCTTCCACCTTGCTTTTGAGATTGGGTCCCGCACTGGGACTTGAAATTCATCTATTTGACAGGCTGACTGGACATCGAGCCCTGGAGATCCTCTTGTTTCTACCTCCTCGGTGCTAGTACTGACCAAGTGAGCTATCGTTCTAGTCCCACACTTATCTTTTTTAAACCACTAACAAAGGAAGGGAGAAAGTACTATGATGCCAAAGGAATGC
This sequence comes from Alexandromys fortis, assembly GCF_014885135.2. Taxonomy (NCBI): domain Eukaryota; kingdom Metazoa; phylum Chordata; class Mammalia; order Rodentia; family Cricetidae; genus Alexandromys; species Alexandromys fortis. The sequence goes on along the minus strand of NW_026067911.1, from coordinate 17,030,372 downwards.
ATAACAGATAAAAATGTCGATGCTTTCCTACACAAGAGTAGGAGTGTGTGGATTTTAAGAGTTCCCAGATATTTTCTGGATCGGGTTGCTGAGATCTTGACAGCTTTTCAGCCGAGGAAGAGGGTCACATCTGCTACCCTAATTGTGGCTGTTGGTGCCACTATATAATTTTACAAATGCTCAGCTTCAGACAGAATGACTTCCATAAACATGCAGCAGACGGACACAGGCCAGATTTCTGCAGTTTATTTTACACCAAGAAATTACATTTAGCAATTTCCAGACACATGCTATAAATGAAACTTCAACAGGAAGCTTCACTTCCTTTCCACCCGACCTATATTTCAAAACTCTGTGAGTGGGTCATAGCCATGAGCGTCTATCCCCCAGTACTGACTGCCATTATTCAGACTGTGCTTTCTGGAGAATTTTTTTTCTTCCCTGTGACTCAAATGGCCCTTGAGGGAACTGTAGACCCTGGGAAACTTTATATAACCCTAAGAAAAATGGTAAATGTTACTAATGACATGGCCAATTTATATAGCTGTAGGTCATCTAGATCCATCAGGAGGACAAGAAAAGGCAGGTTTCTTGCTCCTATCATGGACATTGCTTTTATATCTACACAACTCTAGATTGTGTAGGTCTTGCCTACACAACTAATGAGGCCTTGTCCATATCATATACCACCTGACTATCCAATGTAGTTAGTAAGTAGATGTGGCCCTGAGAAAATGGTCAGCCAAGTCTAGACAAATCATTTTATTCCAATCCAGTGAGAGACCCTGTCTCAAAACAAGGTGTGCTGTGATCGAAGATCATTCCCTGACATCAACTTCTGACCTCCACATGGATGGATATACATGTACCCGTGTGCACACAGACACACACAGATATATAAACACACATGAAGAAATAGCTAGTATAGAGAAAACCCCTATTGTTTGGATGTATGTCAAAATTTAAAGTCAAGGTGAAGATTGGGACCTTTAATAACTGAAGAAGTCCTGAAGGGCCCCACTCTGATCTAGGGGATCAATTCTTATGTGAAAAGACTCAGGGGGATTAAATGAGCTTTGTCCTTCTGCCGTCTACCCTGTGAGCACAGAGACCTTCTGGTGCCACCGTGTAAGCAGCAAGCAAGCCCTCACCTCATACTGAATCAGCTAGCACGTTGGCCTTAACTTTGGCCTCAACAGCCCTCAGAACTGTAAGAAATAAATATATATTCTTTACTCAATTGCTTTGGTACAGCAACATAAACATACTAAGTATTGCTCGTGTTTGGGAGAAGAGTACCATTTCAGACACTTCTTTAATAAGGTAAGACCCGTATATACCAGTTTATGTAGACTTGATTTCACTCCAGGCAACAATAAATATGGGGCATTTCCACATCCCTCACTGGCACCTGAGAAGCTTCGGGACTCAGAAAAGAGGTCAGGATGCTGTTCCAAAATTCACATGTGTGGTTCTGGGCCCGGAAAAAGAGGTGCTTACCGAAGTTCTCCATTCCTTCTCACAGTGGCCTCCACCTCCACCCCAGGTCAGTGACTGGGGGCTTATAAGCCAAGCACGTACAGTTCCCCTCTTTGTAGATCAGGTGCCACTGGACGTGAAGGAAAGCTGGAAGCTCGCTTATGTAGTAAATAAGTCCATTTTGTTTAAGAAACAAAAGTTCATGAGCAACTAGATACAGAAACAAGGGTGCCTACAGGCTCTGGCAGTCTCTAGCAAGATTTAAAATCCCGGTTGCTTCTAGAAGATGGACAAGGTAAGCGGCTAAGTGGATAAATGAAGAACAGAAGGGTTGATGAGTGCAAACCCTGTGCCTATTCTATTTTTAATTTGTTTTAAGGTAAGCTCTCACCAAGATGACCATCACCTGCCTCTGCCTCTGCCTCTGCCTCTGCCTCTGCCTCTGCCTCTGCCTCTGCCTCTGCCTCTGCCTCTGCCTCTGCCTCTGCCTCTGCCTCTGCCTCTGCCTCTGCCTCTGCCTCTGCCTCTGCCTCTGCCTCTGCCTCTGCCTCTGCCTCTGCCTTCCTAGTGTTGAGATTAAAGGTGTACGTCACCACGCCCAGCAAATGTTAATTTTCAAAAATGGACTACTGAATAAAATGTAACAGTTGGCTGGGCAGTGGTGGCGCACGCCTTTAATCCCAGAATTTCGGAGGCAGAGGCAGGCAGATCTATGGGAGTTTGAGGCCAGCCTGGTCTACAGAGCAAGGTCCAGGTCAGCCAGGATTGCACAGAGAAACCCTGTGGCAGTTGATGAATATGAGCTTGTGTAAGCCAGCTCAGAAGGTGGCTTTTTAAGACTTTAGGTATTTCACTAAAGCTGCACTTTTTTTCCTTTTCCATCATTTTTCTTTTGGTGTCTGTATGTTGTACATGTATTGTGCTTGCACACTTTTGCATGTGTATAGACACAAGTTGTGTGCAGTGTGACTGTACCAGTGCACATGCACATGGAGACCTGATACTGGTGTTTGGAATCATCCGTGGTCATTCTTCCACCTTATTCAATGGTCTCAGTAAGCCAGGCTGTGGTGCTGCACGCTTTTAATCCCAGCATTTGGGAGGCAGAGGCAGGCACAACTCTGTGAGTTTAAGGCCAGCCTGGTCTACAGAGCAAGTCCTAGGACAGCCAAGGCTATACAGAAAGTCCCTGTCTTGAAAAGATAAACCCACAAACAAGACTAAAAAGTCTGAGTAGTCAGTTTGTCCTGAGGAGTCCCCTGTTCCTGCCTTCCAGGCTGGAAGTACAACCAGGCCACCGGCATTTACATCGGTTTCTTGGGATCTAAACTCCTGAAATTGAAATTAAGAAAACAGATCTGTTTACAACGGTCTCACCGAATATTTTGGCTTCTTTTGCTCCTAAGTTTCTTAACACACACACACACACACACACACACACACACACACACACACCTGCTTCCCTCTTCTCTTCCCTCTTGTATAATAAACCATGTCACCCCCATCATCCTGTCATGGGGACTTTCGATCCCTGATCAACTTTCTTCCTATGGAGGGATTAGCCCTGAGGCTGCCTGCAATCTCCTCTTTCCTACAGACTCTCCCCATCAGCATTAAGCATGGTTGTTTTTACTCTGTGGTTTCCTTGGTTACGGCTTGCCTATGAAAAGTGCCCCATAGGCTCAAGTCCCCAGCTAGTGATGCCATTTGGAGAGGAAGAGGAACTTTTAGGAGGCAGGGCTTAGCCTCCTCTGAAGGTTGTAACTGGTCCCTGGTCCCACCCTTGATGTCCACTTTCTGTCCATCATAACGTGAACAGACCCCTCCATATGCTCCCATTACCATGACCAATGAAAGTAAAAACAGTGGCTGAAGTCCAGGAAACCATAATCCAAGTTCCTGACTTCAGCCATGTCTTCCGTCACATATTTTGCTACAGTAATGAGAGACGTTGATAAAAGCCTGTCTGGAAAGCAAAATCAGAGGCTGAGGAGATAGCTCAGTCAGGAAAGTGCCTGCCACACAAACATAAGGATTTGAGTTCAATCCCAGCCTCTATGTAAAAACAGAGCAGAACTTTGAACTCCTGTAACCCCCGGAACTGGGGAGCTAGGGACGAAGACCTGGGAGTCGCTGGCCAAGCTGCCTAGCCAAAGTGATGGAGGAAGGTCATTGGTTAATTAAATAAAGAAACTGCTTGCCCTGATAAGTTAAAACATAGGTGGGAGGAGTAAACAGAATAGGATGCTGGGAGGAAGAGGAAGTGAGCTCAGACTCGACAGCTCGGCTCTCCGGAGCAGAGACGCCAGGCTCCGCTCTCCCAGGCAGCTCTGACCCAGGATGGACGTAGGCTAGAATCTTCCTGGTAAGCGCACCTTGGGGTGCTTACACAGATTATTAGAAATGGGCTAGTCCAGGTGCGAGAGTTAGCCGAGAAGAGGCTGGATATAATGGGCAAGCAGTGTTTAAAAGAATACAGTTTGTGTGTTGTTATTTCAGGCATAAGCTAGCCAGGTGGCTGGGGTGCTGGGGACGCAGCCCCGCCGCTCCAATTACTACACCAAAGTAGTGGATCTAGGTCAGTAAGAGATGAGAGATGCTGTCTCAAAAACAAAGGCGAGGAACAATTGGGGATGACACATGACATCAACTTTTGGCCTAACACACACACACACACACACACACACATACACACACACACACACATCAAAATGCTCACACTCCCCATTCTCCTCCCAACACCCTCCTTCCTGTTCTGGAGACTAATCTTCTCTCCCTAGCTTCCCCTTGCCCCACTGCAGGCCAAGATTCCAAAATGACTGTCACCAGAACCACCATCACCTGGATGGGGCTCTGGAACGAACACTGTGTCTTACCCACTGGCAACATTTTCTGCTACAATGTCCTCTTCCTATGATGTTTGCCACATCTTGGTCTTATTAGTCCATTATCTATCTGTCTGTCTGCCTGCCTGTCTGTCTGTCTCCACCTACCTTCTTCTTTTCCTTCATTGTAAACTCCTCTAACTTAGAATGGAGTCTAACCTAGAATGCATTTTATCTGGAGCTCTGTCCTGGCCTGTTCCCTCAGTCCATTCTCTAAACTCTTTCAACCTGAGCGCCTTCACTTACAACTCAAAGTCTGGCCACCCCATCCCTCTTTTCCCTCTCTACTGCTTCATTCCAGCTTTAGACAGCTGCCTGCACCCAGGCACCTCCCCTGGAGCTGCTCCTGTAAAGCCCCATCCTGCCCTAGACTGACCCATCCTCCGTCCCTCCCCGTGCCAGCTCAGCCCTCCAGCCGGTGTCCTTGGCTAACCCTTCCGAAGGCTCCGGTCTCAGCTTCAGGACTGCCTGCGTCTGCCAGTTGTGCTGACACCATTCTCTGTTCAGCACAAACCTTAAACTGACCTCGGGAGGGATGGCTGAAGCCTTCCTCTCTCATCCCTCTCAGATCCAGCCAGTGGCTAACTCTCCGAACTCCACTTTCCACACACAAATCCCAGGAGCCCCTTTCCCTCTGGATACCCATCCTTCCCTTCCTGGCCACCTCTGAAAATTCCAGGCCACCAGCCTTTCCTTGGTGAATTCTAAAATGTCCCTAACTTGTTCTTAGTAAGCTCATCATTGTTGTGACAAAAAAAAAAAAAAACAAAAAAAAAAAAACAAGATAATCAATTTTTTTTAAAAAATCCTTATTCTTCATAATTGCATGCAAGTACACAATGGACCATATCTGTGCCCCATTTCCCGTTCTGGTTGCTCCTGTATCCTCCCAACATCTCCCCTCCCAACTTCAGTCTTTTTTTTTAAATAACCAATAAGATAATCCAGTTAGTGCAGGCCATACATGTACTGTGTAGGCCACTCACTGGGCCGCGGGAATCCTCAATGGTCACATCAGTAAAAAATAATGCTTGTGCTCCCCCTGGAAGCTATCAACTACCAATCTCAGTAAGGGTGGGTCCTGAAGGTCAGCTACCCCAACTAGGCAGAATTTGGGCTGATCCTGTACAGCTCTGTGCAGCTTCTGTGATTCTATGATTGCCTGAGTGCGGCAGCCACATCACACCCAGAAACCAGGCGTTCCCTGAGCCCCTATTGGGTGTGGCAGGTGAGGCCGATGGATGTCCCATTTGGGACAAGATATCAACTTACAAGGAAGAAGATTTCTTTTGGCTCAGCCTCTCACGGGTTTCAGTGCATCATCCCTGGACCCTATACGTTTGGGGCTGTACCAGCACATCATGGTGGAAGGCATGAAGGAGAATGGGTAGAGTCCCAACATCATCCTTCAAAGGCATTACTCAGTGACCTGACCTCCTTGCACTAGCCCCGCCTCTTAAAGGTTTCATCATTTCTCAATGGCCCCCGTAATCGAGAGAGCAAACCTTCAGAACAGGAACCTTTGAAGGATATTCTGCATCCAAGCTGCAGCCCTGGTCCCCTGGGCTCTATTGATGTGGCCCTTCACGCTGCCACACCAGCCCCAGGCTTACTCTCCCTGTATCCCTTACCCTTCGCACTCACCCCTCCACTTACTCTGCTTCCTTCAACTCTCGGAAATGTCCCCCACACCCTGGCACCCTGCTCCCTTCGACTTGGGGCTCAGTTTCCTTAGTGGATTCAACCAGCGCGGCTGCTGCCCACCTCGGATGCTGCTCACAGTGTTAACCCCAGGAACCCGTGAATATCCTGCTGTGTGACTTAAGCTGGGCTGAGCTGAAGACTTTGAGAGGAGCGGCTCTATAGAAAGAGGCAGGTGGGCGATCTTCTACACTTTTGTTGTGCAAAAACCCACAGGCTGCGTGCCTTGAACAACAGACTAGGGTTTTCTTTTTTTCTTTTTTTTTTTTTCTCACACATTTCTGAAATCTGAAATCCAACATCAAGGTTGAATTCAGGTGAGGACTTTTCCTTGCTTAGAGACAGGCACTTTTCCTCCATGTCCTCGTATGACCCTTCTGTGCAAGGAGAGACTGGGTGGAAGGGTGCGGGGTGGAGGGAACTGGAGTCTCTTCCTGCAGACACAATCTTTACCGCTTTAGGACCGGACCCTTAGGGCCTCATTTAAGCTTAGCTGTGTCCACAGCTCCCCTACCTCATTAAACCCAGTTACACTGAGAACTGTGCCTTCTGCAGACGGGTTTGGAGGAGGGACACAGTTCAGCCCACGAGGGGTTCTAAGTGCAATCGTGCAGTATTGGGGTGACATGGACACCAGAGGACAGAAGGAGGCAGCGTGGTGACCTAAGTGGGCGGAGCCACCCGAGGAGGAAAAGCTCTCTGGGAGAGGCCCAGGGATGCTTCATTTCAGACCCTGGCCTCCACAGACCTTTAAAAGACCTGGGCAGGATGGAGAATATCTGAGATACCAGTGTTCCTGAGTGGAAGCAAAGGGGTTGTGGGTTCGAGGCCAGCCTGGGCTACATAGTGAGACTCACTCTCAAAAAAAATGTTGTGTATTTATTTATTGCTTTGGTTAAAAATAAGAAGATGGAACTGGGTGACAGTGGCGCACACCTTTAATCCCAGCACTCAGGAGGCAGAGGCAGGCGGATCTCTGTGGGTCAGGGCTAGCTTGGTCTACAGAGCAAGTTCCAGGACAGCCAGGGCTACACAGAGAAACCCTGTCTCAAAAAATCAAAACCAAAAAGAAGAAGACAGGGGGCTGGGGGGGGGCTGGTAGGATGGTTCGATGGGTATGGTGTCTGACACCAAGCCCAAGGACCCATAACCCACACTGTGAAAGGAAAGAACTCTCTCCTATAAGCTGTTCTCCGACTCCACAGGAGCACTGTGGCAAAGTGTCACCCCCGCCCCCCACACACATTAAATAAATATAAAATACAGAACTGAGGACGTAGCTCGGCTGGTAGAGCACTGGCCTAGCATGAACACAGCCCTGGGTTTGATCCCCAGAAATGCATAAACGAGGTGTGTTGTGCACATTTGTGAACTTCGGCAGTCTGTGGGACCAAAAGTACAAAGTCATCCTCAGCTATATAGTCAGACGAAGAGCCAGCCTGGGCTACATAGTCAGAAGAGAAAACAGCCTGGGCTACACAGTCAGAAGAGAAGACAGCCTGGGCTACACAGTCAGAAGAGAAGACAGCCTGAGCTACATAAGACTACCTATGAGAGAGAATAATCGATTTTGGTTGTCTTCAGCCATACAGTGTGTGGCAATTTGTTACAGATGTCCCCAGGAAATCCTGTTTCCATGACCTCATCCCAGTCAGACATTCCCACCTCGCTTACCCTGCCCTTTCTGGAATCTTTCTTGTATTTGGCTGGTTGAGTTGTTAAAGTCATTCCACCCCTTCAGGTGTGAATTCTTCAGCACAGGGACGCTGCCTGTGTTGCCCACTGCTGTTTTGCTAGGTTCAAAGTAAGTGCTCAATAAACACATAGGAGGTGGATGCGTCCACGATCTACTGCCGGGAACATGCGGCGGGAGAGCTGATAAACACTAAACAGAGCTAAGAACGCTGTGCAGGACTTGAAGAAGGTCTTCACAGTCCTCGGGCAGAATTAGACACCAGTCTGCAGACCCCAGATGACACCAGTCTCTGATGCCGGGACCCTGTAGTTTGCAGTTGTCCTGGCACCTTGAGCATTGGTGCCCTCTGGTGACAGGAGTTGACTGGCTCTTGCTCTGAATCTAAACGTCCATTAAAATGGACCCGTTTGCTTAACATTATGGAAGAAATGAGTTTTGTCCTTACAGTTAAAAGGAATCTACTCGGGCTTTGTAATTAACCAATGTTTAAAGTTTCACAAAGCAGGTAACCTCAGAAGACTTCATAGGTGTCCTTCGGGGGTTTTGTTTTGAATAGTAAGATGTTCTTATGAGAAGAACAGGCTGCCTGAGAACCTTCTCCAATCTCTGCTCCCCCAGACCCAATCCTCAGGGTCGCCCCTAGTGCTGCAACAGAACACCAGCTGCAGTTTCCCCTCTCTCCTGATCTCCCTCCCTCACCCTGACCTCCTTCTCCTCATCTCTGCATCCCAGCCTCCAACAGTAGCAGGCATTCCCTGCGAACACACCAGCCAAGCAGGCCAAGAAAACAGGCAATAGTCAGCCACCAACTCCAAAATCCAAAGAGGAAACAGAAACCAAGAAACAGCACTCACCCAACCAAGACAAACCCAGAAGTCAGCACCTAGACCTATAATCATCCCAAACCCAGATGCCTAGGGGCCAGCTTAGAAACACAATCAATAGCAGCCAGGACAACGTGTTTCCTCCAGAGTTCAGAGACTGCTACCACAGCAGGCCTGGGATTTTCCAACATAGCTGAGTCACAAGAAAAATATCTTAAAACCAATTAGATGAAGATGATAGAGGTCCTGGAAGAGGAAATGAATAAATCCCATAAAGAAATCCAGGAAGACACAAACAATTGGGGAAAACAAATAAATCCCAAGAAAATACAACAGTTGAAGGAAACCAATAAAACTGCTCAAGACCTAAAACTGCAAATAAAAGCAACAGAGAAAACACAAACTGAGGGAACCTGAAAAGAAAAACTTTAGGAATTTGAAAAGGAACTACAGAGGCAAGCGTCACCAACAGAACGCAAGAGCTGAAAGAGAGAATCTCAGGCAATGAAGAATCAATAGAATAAAAGAATACATTGGTCAAAGAAAATGTTAAGTGTAAAAAATTCCTGACATAAGCCATCCAGGAAATCTGGGACAATGTGAAAGGAGCAAACCTAAGAATCATAGGAATAGCGGAAAGAGAAGAACCCCAGCCTGAAGGCCCAGAAAATACTTTCAACAAAATCATAGAAGAAAAAATTTCCTGACCTAAAGAAGGAAATGCCTATAAAGGTACAAGAAGCATACAGAACTGGTTGGGTTGTGGTGGTACACACCTTTAATTCCAGCACTTTGGGAGGCAGAGGCAGGTGGAACTTTGTGAGTTCAAGGCCAGCCTGGCCTACAGAGTGAGTTTCAGGACAACGAGAGAAACCCTATCTCAAAAAAAAAAAAAAAAAAAAAAAAAAAAAAAACACACAAACAAACAAAAACAAAAAAGATAAACAACAAACAAGCATACAGAACACCAAATAGATTGGACTAGACAAAGAAGTCCCCACTGTAATATTGAGTTGGACCCCAATTCCCAGCCTGCCAAGCATTGATCCCTCCCTGGGGAGGGTCAGGGCCACTCCTACAGGACATTTAGGCTCACACTGAAAAAAGGAATACGTGGTTTCAGATTTGCGTGGGCTCTTCTCCCCCACATGCTCCACCTGAGAGTGCTGCATTTATTAATTCGGTCTAATTTGGTTTAATTGGAGTTCTTTGCGTTGGTGGAAAGGCGTTTCTTAAGATTAAACCAAACACCCACCGCATAATAATTGAGATACTAAACATACAGACCAAAGAAAGAATATTAAAAACTGCAAGAAAAAAAAAAAGGCCAAGTAACCTATAAAGGCAAACCTATTAGAATTACACCTGACTTCTCAGTGGAGACTATAAAAGCCAGAAGGTCCTGGACAGATGTCTTACAGACTCTAAGAGACCACAGATGCCAGCCCAGACTAGTGTGCCCATCAATCACCATAGATGGAAAAAAATAAGATATTCTATAACAAAGTCAAATTTAAAAAAAAATCTGTTCATAAATCTAGCCCCACAAGACATACTAGAAGGAAAACTCCAACCCATGAAAACACAGGACAAAATCTCACATCAGCAAAACCACACAGAAACGCACGACACAGAAACGCATGCACGCATGCACACACAAACACACACACGTACACACTACAACTATCAACACCACCATCAACAAAAATAACAGGAATCAACTATCGTTGGTCATCAATATCTCTCAATATCAATGGACTCAATTCCCCAATAAAAAGATACAGCCTTGTAGGAGCCAAGAAATGTAGGCCCACTTCTCACTGTTGTCTGGACAGTCAGAAAATGTGAGAGACTAACAGGCAGGCCCAGTTTGTCCTTTCCAACACAGGAAGTGGTTGCCTGGCCGTTTTGAAGTTAAGTAAACTTGGTGCCTTCCTAAGGTGGTCCAGGATATACTAATGTGATTCTGCTCCTTCCATTGTAACTATGAGGTCACCCGGAGAGGAGGTGTTTTCAGCCCGTGTGACCAAGTGGACCTGAGTAAAATGTGACTTGAGCTATCCCGATACCTAGGCAACAGAATGCTAATGAAGTCTTTTGTTACCTGTTCCCCAAGTTTATGTTTGGTATAAAGGCTGTTGGGGAAATAAATGTGGGTGATTTCGGGATGTGAATAATCCCTGAAACTCCCTCCAGATACTGATACTGTCTTTAGTTTTTGTGTGTGTGTGTGATTTTTAAATTTCTTTTATTTTATTTTTTTATTTGTGATTTGTGTCTTTATTTTCCCACACCTCTACCCTGGTGAGAAGTGTGTTTTGTTGGGGTTGGTTCCCAACACAGACTAACAGAATGGGTTCAAGAACAAGATCCATCCTGCTTCCAGGCAGCACACCTCAACATCAAGGCTATGCATTCCCTCAGAGTAAAGAGTTGGGAAAAAGTATTCCAATCAAATGGACTTAAGAAACAAACCTGTACAGCCATTTTGATATCTGACAAAACAGACTTCAAGCAAAAACTAATCAAAAGAGATGGGAAAGGATAATACATACTCATCAAAAATAGAATCCATCAAGATGACCTTTCAAGCTGGATGGTGGTGGCACACACCTTTAATCCCAGCACTTGGGAGGCAGAGGCAGGCACATCTCTGTGAATTTGAGGCTAGCCTGGTCTAAAAAGAGTCCCAGGATAGCCACAGCTAAACAGAGAAATCCTGTCATGAAAAACAAAACAAACAAAAGATGAAATTTCAATTTTTAGGATCAACACCCCAAACAAAAAGGGCACCCACTTTTCTGAAGGAAACACTGCTGTAGCTTAAATCACATATTGACCCTCACACACTGATAGCGGGAAGCCTAAGACTCCACTGTCATCAACGGACAGGTCACCCAGACAAAAACCTAAGCAGAGAAACACTGGGGCTTAAAGAAGGTGTAAACAAAATGGGCCTAACAGATATTTACAGAACATTTCATCCAAACACAAAAGAATATACCTTCCCAGCACCTCATAGAATGTTCCCCCACATTGAACGCATACTCAGACACAAAGCACATCTCAACAGACACAAGAAAACTGAAATAACCCCCTGCATCCTATCAGACCCCATAGATTAAAGCTGGATATCAACAACAGAAAAAAACAGAAAGCTTACAAACGCAGGGAAACTGAAAAACTCTCTACTGAATGAAAAACGGGTCAAGACAGAAAGAAAGAAATGAAAGACTTCCTAGAGTTAAATGAAAACGAATGCACAACGTACCAAAACTTATGAAATATGGTGAAATCAGCGCTGAGAAGAAAGTTCGTGCTGCCTACATAAATAAAGAAAAAACAGGAGAAATCTCATACTAGTAACATAACGCACACCTGAAAGCTCTAGAACAAAAATAAGTAAGCACACCCAAGAGGAGCAGAAGACAAAAAAATAATCAACCAAGGGCTGAAATCAATGAAATAGAAACAAAGAGAACACTACAAAAACTCAATAAAACAAAGAGTTGAGAAAATCAACAAGAGAGACAAACACTTATCCAAACTAAAAGATGGACAGAATATATCAAAGTTAAAATCAGAGACAAAAAGGCCTAATAAAGGACACCAAGGAAATCCAGAGAATCATAAGGACATATTTCAAAGGCCCATACTACACAAAACTGAAAAATCTAAAGGAAATTAATAATTTTCTTGGTAGGTACCACTTACCAAAATTAAATCAAGATCAGATAAATAATTTAAATATACCTACAACCCCTAGTGAAATAGAAGCAGTCATTTAAGGTTTCCCAAGCAAAATAAATAAATAAATAAATAAATAAATAAATAAATAAATAAATAAATAAATAAATAAATAAATAATAAAAAATAAAAAACAAACAAAAAACCCAGGACCAGACAGTTTTCGCCCAGAATTCCACAAGACTTTCAAAGAAGATAACATCAATACTTCTCAAATTATTCTATAAAATAGAAACACAAGGAACATTGTCCAAATCACTTTATGAGGCCATAGTTATTCTGATACCCAAACCACATAAAGATTCAGCAAAGAGAGAGAATTACAGACCTAATTCCCTTATGAACATAGATGCAAAAGTAGTCAATAAAATACTTGCAAACCAAATTTTAAAAAAATACATAAAAAAGAAGATCCACCATATTCAATTAGGCTTCATGATTCAACATATAAAAATCAATAAAGATAATCCACCATTTTAACAACTGAAAAAAAATCACATGATCATTTCATTAGATACAGAAAAAGCCTTTGGCAAAATCCAATGCCCCTTCATTTTAAAGCCCTGGAGAGATTGGGAATACTGGGGACATAACCTAAATATAGTAAAGTCAGTCTACAGCAAGCCTATAGCCAATATCAAATTAAATGGCGAGAAACTCAAAGCAATTCCCCTAAAATCAGGACTAAAACAAGGTTATCCACTTTCTCCATATCTATTCAATATAGTACTTGAAGTCTTAACAAGAGCAATAAGGCAACGGAAGGAGATCAAATGGATACAAATTGGAAAGGAAGAAGTCAAAGTATCACTATTTGCAGATGATATGATAGTATACATAAGAGACTCTACAATATTCTAGGGAACTTCTACAGTTGATAAACACTTTCAGCAAAGTGGTTGGAAACAAAATTAACTCAAAAAATCAGTACTTTATAAGCAAAAAAAAATCAGTAACCCCCTATATATAAATGGCAGACTGAGAAACAAATCAGGGAAACAACACCTTTTTCCCAATAGCCTCAAACAATATAAAATGTCTCAGCAAGTGAAAGTCTTGTCTGATAAAACTTTAAGTCTTTGAAAAAGGAATTGAAGTAGATATTAGAAGATGAAAAGATCTCACATGCTCTTGGATCAATAGGATTAACATAATAAGAATGGTCATCTTTTTAAAAAGAAACGTACAGATTCAACACAATCCCCATCAAAATTCCAACACAATTCCTTACAGACCTTAAAAGGAAAATTCTGAACTTCATATACAAAAACAAACAAACAAAATCCCAGGATAGCTAAAACAATTCTGAACAGTAAAAAGAACTGCTGGAGGTATCACCATCCCTGATTTCAAGTTGTGTTATAAAGCAATAGTAAGAAAAACTGCATGGTATTAGCACAAAAACAGACACGTTGATCAATGGAACCAAACTGAAGACCCAGATGTAAATCCACACGCCTATGAACACCTGATTCTCAACAGGGAAGCCAAAATTGTACAATGAAAAAAAAAAAGATACCATTTTTAACAAATGGCGCTGGTCCAACTTGATGTCTGTAAGTAAAAGAATGCAAATAGGTACATATTTATCACCCGGCACAAAACTTAAGTCCAAGGGAATCAAAGACCTCAACACAACCAGATAGACTTAACCTGATAAAGAGAAGGTGGGACATAGCCTTGAACACACTGGCACAGGAGACAACTTCCCAAACAAAACACAGATAGTGCAGGCACTAAGATCACCAACTAATAAATGGGACCTCATGAAACTGAAAACTTCTATAAGGCAAAGGCTACCATCAATCAGACAAAGAAGGAGGAGGAGGAGGAGAGTGAAGAAGAAGGAGAGGGAGAAGGAGAAGGGGAAGGGGAAGGGGAAGGAGAGGTCCCAGACTCAGGTGTGCCCCGACCCTGCGCAGAGGACCTGGCTCAGGCCTACTCCCTCAGAGGTCCCCATCTTCGGGTTTCTATTGCTGTGAGGAGATGTCATGACCACGGCAAGCCTTATATGGTTATAGTCAGTTGGAAGGCTGACAACACGAGGTTTCTGGAGAAGGAGAAGGAGGAGGAGGAGGAGGAGGAGGAGGAGGAGGAGGAGGAGGAGAAGAAGAAGAAGAAGAAGAAGAAGAAGAAGAAGAAGAAGAAGAAGAAGAAGAAGAAGAAGAAGAAGAAGAAGAAGAAGAAGAAGAAGAAGAAGAAAACAGCTCACTTGCTGTTTTGCTGTTTGTAATGAGTAGCTGTGGTCTGGCTGCCAGTCAGTAAAAACACTTGCTTCATCTCCTGAGCCGGTGAAACCACTGATGCCCAGCCATGCTGTCTTCCAATTCTAATGCCTTGGGAGTCACAATGCCAGACTGTTCACGCGGCAGCCACACGTACATGCAGCCTAGGCTTCATGCCAGGGATGCGCGTCTCCAAATGTCGCTGTAAATGATTTGAAAGGGTGGCGTGAAGACAAATGTCTTTTCTCACTGCTTACATGCATTTTAGGAATAATTTACCAGGGAGCCACTGATGGGTCTTCAAAGTGCCAAACTGATCTGTGAACATTTTAGTTGGAGAGTTTTCTCACCCACTCCAAGCATTTTGTCAAATAAACAAGCTACTATTTCCAAATCAAAATGTTTTGCTTTGCTTCATTTTATATGTTTTGTTTTGCTTTGTTTTGGAAAACAGGGTCTCACGTAACACAGGCTGGCCCCAAATTTGCTGTGTAGCCAAGGATGACCTTGAACTTCTGATCCTCCAATCTCCAATGAGGGCTAGAGTTATAGGTATATATCACCATGCTCAATTTATGGATCAATGGGGATCAAACCCAGGACCTCATGCATGCTAAGCAAACACTACCACCAGTCCCAACCCCCCCCTTTTAACATTTCATTTTTAATTTTTAGTGACATGTCTATTTGTATCTGTGTGGTTATGTGCACATGAGTTCAGTGCCCATGTTAGCCAGGAGGGGGCATCGGGTCCCCTGGAGCTGGAATTGCAGAAGACTGTGAGCTGCCCAAAGTGCTTGCTGGTCAGAGCTCAGATCCTCTTGGAGAGAAGTCTGTGCTCTTAACCCCTGAGCCATCTCTCCAGCACCCCGGTCTGTGCTCTTAACCGCCAGCCATCACTTAGCCATTTGTTCTTCTTTGTCCTTGACCTCAGAGGTCCCAGACTCAGGTGTGCCCCGACCCGCAGAGGACCTGGCTCAGGCCTACTCCCTCAGAGGTCCCCGTCTTCGGGTTTATATTGCTGTGAGGAGATGTCATGACCACGGCAAGCCTTATATGGTTATAGTCAGTTGGAAGGCTGACAACACGAGGTTTCTGGAGCCTTGAATGTCACACACTGTGTTCATAAACCCTCTCGGTTCACCCACAAAGCCCTCTACCGCTCCAGGCACGAATCGTGCTACCTGTGTGGGAACGGCCTCATTCTGGAAACAGCCCAGGTTCTTGTGAGTCTCCAGCAAAAACATTTCTTTAGAAAGTTTTTTTTTTAAAGGATTGGAAACGTTCTGTTCTCTAAATGATATCAGGAAGATTGCTTCCAATTCCAGGAACAGACAGGGATTTTACGAAAATGGGAGCAGCAGTTAGAGCCCTTCAGAGAGCATCCCCTCCGCCCAGTCAGTCATCGCCTCCAACCCGAGAGAACCTGTGGCTTGCTCACCAGGGTGGACACCTCACCGGCTTATTCCAGTCTCGAAAACTCAAGTAAAGAAAGAGACATTTTCAGTGAAATACCAGAAGTGAGTTGTTCTCTCCCCAACCACCTCGGGTCTGTTCTAGCAGGCAAGGCTGCAGAGAAGAAAAGACACAGCAATTCAGAGCCTTTCAATAACGGGTCACATTTATAATAGAAGTATTCCGGAAAAGAAATTAATTGATGTGAATATTTACTATGTAGGCGGTATGTATGTAAAATCTCATTTCATCTATACACCAGGCCACGGGTGTATTTTGCCAGGTTACAGAAAACTGAACTGAAGTCTAGAAAGTTTTGCTAATGAGAGCATGTGATTAGCAAATATTAAAGCCAGATGTCCAACCCAGCATAAATGAAAGGCCTGAGGTTTTAATCACAACCACCTGTTAGCTCTTTTTCAAAAAAAAATTATTCATTTTACTTTTTACAGTTGACTGTTTTGTTTGCCTGTGTGTGTGTGTGCCATGTGTGTACCTAGTGCCCTCAGAGGTCAGAAGAGGCAACACATCCCCTAGAACTGGAATTACAGGCAAGCTGCCACATGGGTGCTGGGAACCAGGCCCTCTGCAAGAGCAGATGCTCCTAATGGTTGAATCATCTCTCCATCCCGCACATATTAGCTCCAACTCCATCCCTCTCTGCAAAGAGAAAACCTCTTCACGAAGCACAGTCTCACCGAAGGATTCTACTGGACACCATTGCAACCTGGTTTGCCTTTTAGAAATTTAGCATGAGAGGAAAATGCCTCCGGCAGCATCGGCTCCTTGCCAGCTCCGGGGGTGCTAAGAGGCCTCAGTAGACTTGGTTTCCTTGCCCTGGAAACACAAGTCACATGGTGCATACTCTCCGAGGAGAGCAGGCTCGCCCAAGGCGCTGCTCTGAGGTCCAGTGTCCTTGGTCTCCCTAGATTCCAGGTGTGGGTGTTCCCAGGAAACTCGGGACAGCCATACGGCTTCCTCTGCTGCCTCTAGAAAGCCAAGCCCCAAAGGAGGCTGGGTAATGCTGTCGTCACCAGCAAGAAGGGAGCCAGGGGCAGACTGCTGGAAGATCTCTCCTGAAAGTGCTGGTCCCGGGGAGGATTCTGTCACCAGAAGGCGCACACCCTATTATTTCAGGAACCTGCAAGCTCTGCCTCCCAGGTGATAACTCCGTTCCATTTGCCACCAAGTAATTTCACTAAAAATGAGCTCAGGACTGAAATATAAAATGGCCATTAAATTTTTTTATTATAGTACATGCCTAATGGCTATTTTTGAATAAAATCCCTTTGAAGATTCGCTCTTTTTTTTTTTCTCATCAAATGGTTGGAACTGCTTGATGGGCTTTGTGAAACTTCACTTTAGAATTACGCTGCTCTTTAAGGGGGGAGGAGAGAGAGAGAGAGAGAGAGAGAGAGAGAGAGAGAGAGAGAGAGAGAGAGAGAGAGAGAGAGAGAGAGAAATACGGCACCCAAAAAGAACATCAAATTCGAGTCTGGAGAAAAGCAAATGTGACAATTTCCTCCATTTCTTCCACATAATTGTGTGACTTTTTCTTTCTTGAAAAGAAACCGGTTCGGTTATTAACCTGACAGTGAGAGCGGAAATGGCACCTGAGACTCACAAAGACAGGAATCCTTCAGGAGCTATGCACTGAAGCCGTGTGACTTTAAAAAAAAAAATCAGTTTATCTGCCTCCCATTTTATGGATACCAAGGAGAAGAGAGGGTGTCACAGTTCCATTGTCCTCATCCCTCATGAATTTTGCATTATGAATTAATGTAGTGACACAAAGCCCACAGAGACACTGTGGTGCTCCGAGCGGTCCCCTGGAAGATCCACGCTTTACATAGAGATACCGCGGGTCTCCGAGTGGTCCCCTGGAAGGTCCACACTTTCCACAGAGACACTGAAGTGCTCAGAGTGGTCCCCTGGAAGGTCCACGCTTTCCATCATCCAAAATGCCCCGTCCTTGTGCTATCTCACTGGCAGGCCATAATCTAATGACATCGGAGGCTTCGAATCCAGAGACGGAAGCTGCAGAACATGCCTCCACGATACATAGAACACTGGGAACTAAGCAGCTGCGAAGTAAATGGCCAGCCAGTGGGGGACAGCCGCGATGACATAATGTCTTTCCTCTCTGGAGAGTCCTTGGCCAAAGAGGAAAAAAGAGATATTCTTCTCCAGGGCTTGTGAGTTCCTTCAGCCTGGGCAACTCTAACAGTGTCCAGCCACCTCACTGTCTCAGTGGGTGAGATCTCTAGTTATAAGAATTTGAATGTGGTCTCAGGCTAGACCTCAAAGCCACAGATGACCTGTGGCTGCCTCAGAATAGTCTGTCTCAGCCCAGCAGTGGTGGCGCGTTTAATCCCAGCACTCAGGAGGCAGAGAGGCAGGTGGATCTCTACGTTTGAGACCAGCCTGGTCTACAGAGTGAGTTCCAGGACAGGCTTCAAAGCTACAGAGGAACCCTGTCTCGAAAAACAACAACAACAACAACAACAACAAAGCAAAGCAAAACAGTCCATCTCTAGGGTTTTCCAGCCTCCCCTTCTCAGGGATGCCCAGCGGTGACCTCTTAGACTACAGAGTGAATAACCTTCTTTCTGAGGGCACAGGTAGGCTCCAGAGGGTTGCCCTGGCATCTGCTGTGGTTTCTTCCACTATATACCCACTGCAATTCCAGCTATACCCCTGCCAAGGACGACATCTTCCCATTCCAGTTTAGTTCCAACTACTCTCTGCCGCACCGAGGTCCAGCTCCAGCCTCACCCAACCATCCGCTCATTCGCTCTCGGTCCTCCACCTCTGAGCCTTGTCCTTGTTCCAAGAACATCCATCTGCAGCGATGGGTGTCCAAATCCTGTCCAATCGCTCTCTTGACGCCTGTCCCCATCCTCCCTCCCAGGAAGGAAGGAACTCCATCCAGTAAAACCCATAATGAGCTGCAGGCTGCTGGAGTTGTTAGGGTCGGAGCCTGTGCCCTAGCTGCCCTAACAAGTTAGACTCAGCTTCCTAGTCTCAATAGGCCAACTAAAAACACAGTGGTAAAATGTAGAAATGAATTTGTTGTAAGATGAGCATGGGGGTCTTCCGGTGACTTCCGTGTCTGTCTTTGGGAGTCTGATAGAAAGTTAAGGCTTAAATCGAAGGCAGGAGATAGGCAGAGGTGCGAAACCTCTTTGGAGGACACCAAGAGTCCTTCCCATTTTCTTCTCCCGCAGGAGACTCCTGGGAAAGTCCAGATTTCCTGGAATGCTTTTTAAAATAGTCTGGTCACCCAAAAAAAAGGTCCCACGTGACTGTTGAGAATATCGCCGTTCCTTTCCGGTCAGTCCCATTCCCCACTCTTTGTTTCCATGTCTCGGTCTTGAGGCAGAACACGTGTGCACCTGAAACAAACGTCACACACAAGCCCCGTGGGGTTAACCACGTTTGGAAGGGTTGTCATTTTGGGTTTGGCTTTATGACAGGCTTTTCCCCCGGGAAGTACAGAACGCTGCAGGGCTTGGGTATTTCTGCTGGAGCTTCTGTAAGACCAGAGAGTCGCTCAGGAGCTGTGGAGGAAGCCATCTTCAACAGAGGAATTCCTGACTTGAGCTTGCAGGAAGGAGCACCTGGGGACCTTGTTGCAGCACAGACTGTCACCTGCTCTTGGTTTCTGGATTAGCAGGCCTGGGCTGGGGCCTGAGAGTGTGCTCTCCTGGAAAGTCCTCAGTGAGGCCAGCTTGAGAACGGCTTGCCTAGTGTGCTGAAAAAAAAAATTTTTTTTTGTAGCCTTGGAGCCTGTCCTGGAACTAGCTCTTGTAGACCAGGATGGCCTCGAACTCACAGAGATCCGCCTGCCTCTGCCTCCCGAGTGCTGAGATTAAAGGCGTGCGCCACCACCGCCGGCTGTGCTGAAAATTTTGGCATTTAAATATGAAAATGTCCAATTGCTCTTTGAAATGTCACTGGGAAGTTAAACCTACAGCAATCTGCGAGACTCGATGGTCTTCTTGGTTATTGGAGATTTTGTGTTCTTCTTTCTCCTAGAATTTTTCTTTCCACACCTCTTCTCCAGTAAAATTTGATGCTAATATAATACAGCTATGGTTAAGAGTATTTTGATCATTTTCATATACGTCTCTGCCATGATTATGCACAAAAATTAAATTTTCCTGAGACTCTGAATGTTTACAAATTTTACTCTGGGTTACATTATCAAGACACCTAGTGCATCTACAAAAAAAGCATAAATATATGTGAATTTTGCTGATACACTATTAAAGACAAAGTATTATTTTGTTGAAAGATGTCTCTTGATAATATAGAATTTCCTTTTTCAATTACCACATATAAATTAATATTACTAGTTACTAAAGTAACTAGTTACAAACAAGACAGGCTTGTTTGCGAATTCTATGTCTCTTTTTTAGAAAGAATAGTGAAGAATACTGTAGCTGTGAATGGTGAACAGGTAGGAACAGAATTAATCTGTGTGCCCGGCCTGGTGGTGCAGGGCTGAAATCCCACTTGGAAGTAAAAGCAGGAGACTAGGGTCATCCTTGACTTTGCATGGGTTCAAGATCAGACAAGATTACAGGAGACAGTGTCTCAAAGGACCAGAACGGGGAGTGGAGAGACAGGGTGCAGCAGGTACAAGCCCTGGCTCTTAGTTCTGCTTGAGTTCTTGACTCTGAGGGTAAGAATCTTCAAACTAGATCTGAGTGATGGGCTTCTTCTGGGAAAGGCTAGCACAGGGAAAGGTTAGCTGTCTGTCTGGGTCCCCAATGGGTCTGGACTATACACATACCCCTTTCCAAACAGCCACACAGGACCACATCTGCATCCAGCTAACTACTTGCACTTTCTTCTCTAACAAAGTAACAGGTTACTCAGACCTACCTCTACTTAGTAGACCTTAGTAACTTCCCTTTTGTGGCCAATCACATCCCACAATGCATTCAGGAACTGGGGACAATAGCTCAACCTAACCTAGATTGGCTTGGGGTGCACCCACAGCAAACCACGTCTTCTGAGCAAACTTTGAAGGAAATTCCTCTATTTATTGTCAGATGCATGACTTGCTATGCATATGATTCCAATCAGATGCATCATGGGAAAGGATATGCACAGTGAGCAAAGATTTACATAACCCAAGCCTGTCAATCAAAGCAAAAAGCCTCCTATACTCCACCCCTAGCAACCAACCCTTCCTCAAGGACCAAGATGCTCTAAGCAATAACCAGGCCTGTGCAAGGGTGGCCTTTGGTTGACTTCATGCCGCTGAGATTGGGGGGCGGGTAGACAAATAGGATAGCATGGGCTGTACACTTCCCTCCTGGTCCAGGATCTGGTAAGTACTGGAAAGGAAGCTTTCTCTTTCAGCCCACATGGCTATGTGCTTCCCAGGTGGGTAGCACTTGCTGTAGGTTGTTTGTTACAAGTGGTGGCTGGAGAAATTAATTGTATCTTTTCTCATTTCTCTGAGAAATGCCTATGGTCACTTGAAGGTAATTGCCCCCCCCCCCAAGCTCATAGGAAGTGGCTGTTAGGAGCTGAGGCCTTGTTGGAGTGGGTGTGGTCTTGTTAGAGAAAGTGTGTCTGCAGAGGTGGGCTTTGAGGCCGTCTATGCTCAAGCCATGCCCAGTGTCTCAGTTCACTTCCTGTTGCCTGCATATCAAGATGTAGAACTCTCGGCTCCTCCAACACCATGTCTGTCAGCATGCTGCTGTGTCCCATAATGATAATGGACTATACCTCTTAACTATAAGCCACCCAGTTAAATGTATTCCTTTACAGAGTTGCTGTGGTTGTGGTGTCTCTTCACAGCAAAAGAAACCCTAGCTAACCCACAACACCAGGGGTGCAAGGCAGCTTGTCACACAGCATCTGCAGTCAGGAGGAGAGGGGTCAGTGGGGAGTGTTTCTTGATTCACTTGCTCTCTCTTTATTCAGCCCAAGACCCCAGCTCATGAAATGGTGCCACCACATTCAAGATGGGTCTTCCCTCTGAAGTTAAGCCCTTCAGAAAACTCTCTCAGAGACAGACCCAGAGGTTTGCTTTCAGGGTGATTGACAACTACGAAGCATGTGCCTTGTTTCTACCTAGCTTTATCTGACATGGCTCTTCCTTTCACCGTACTGGATCAGTCATAATGACAACTACACACAGAGCCCTGCCAACCTGCAGTGAATCATCAGAAGTGTAATCTTCAGGGTCTCTAATACCTCCTCACTCATGGTGGCCGAGTTCCAAAAGCAAGCATCTTAAGAGAGACCTGAGTGTCAGCTGTAAGTCTTTATTGCACGCAAGCTCAGAAGCTGCAGGGAATCCCTTTGGCCAACTCTTTCGGTTGAGACATTCACAAAGGCCTACCCAGGATCAAGGGTAGACTCGGGCATCTCCTGATGAGAGCATGTGGTCAGAAATACTGCTCAAGATGGGTTTGGAAGAGCAAAGCAACTGTATCTTTCAAGCCCTCTAAGCCACATAGCCTTTGAAGTAGCTTTGCAAACCTCCGGTGTGGTCTCCACAGCTCAAGGCCACTAATAACACCAAACTGGACACTTAGTTTTGGAGTTAGAAGAATGTGTTGTGTCCCAGCTCTGTGGTTTCCTGAGGTCTAAGGTTTCATCGTGTGTAAATATCTCAGCAAAGTTGATTATAGAAAGCAAAGTGCCCGGGTATGGGAGCACAGAGAGGCCAAGTCAAGACATCAGCCTGTGCTACACGGCAAGACAGTCTCGAAAAATATCTCCATTCTTACACACATTCCCTCCCCTGCTCTTTCCTAAAACAGATCCTGGGTGATGGATTTGTCTTGTCTAGTGTAGAATACAACCAGTACTCTGACAGAAGAACGCCATACAAGTACATGTGTCTAACCCATGGCTAAGATTAGCTATGAATGTGGTCCAACACAAAACCATGGTTCAGCCTCCCCTAGGGGGAGTGAAGGAGCTGCCTAAGCTAAGACAACTCCAGCACCAAAATTTGGTTCTTTGTTCCAAAGGGTTGCCCCTCTGGAGCTGTGTTTAGAGTTCTGTCTCTGTTGCCCTCCAAGCTATTATTCATTTACATCATCACCAGTTCAAAGGCTTGGCTGACCGTGCTCGATTGGCATGCATAAGCATGTCTGCCCTTTGAGTGCTGGATGTGGTACAAAAGCCTGGCTCTAGGTTCATCTCAGATGGTCTCTAGACCATGTTCCTGTCCCCACTGCTGCTCCAGGCCTCAAATTCGAAAACTGCCTACTGTTGACTCATCAGTTCCAATGCAAGAAATGCAGGGGTATGGACAGAGTTGTGGAGGGGACCTCTGTCCTTGTCAACTCATCCTGGTTCTACTACAGAAACCCAGGCTTCTCCCACATTCTCCAGCTGGATAACTGATCTACCCAAAACCCTGCTGGGTGATGCCACTCACCCAGAGTTCATGAAGGATCCAGCTCTGAGAGCAAAAGAAAGCCAAGCTCAAGGCTACCCTTGCCTAACTTTCACTTTCATTTCCTAGGGCTTCAAACACCAGCTGCCAGAAATCTTAGAACAAGACAATAATGCACATTAGTAATTTCTAAGCCTGCAAACTAGTTATAGGCTCAGAGGATCAGTCACTGGAGATCCAATGTCTTATTATGAAGCCTTGAGAGTTAATTTATCTATTCATCAAATATTTACTCAAATTTGTGTACTGGTACTGTGTGAGAACTCAATAGACAGTCATCAGCAACACTGGCCTGTTGTTTAGGGAGGCCACTAGTTAGTTCCCAGCTGCTCAGTCCCGAAATAATCACACAGAAACTATATTATTTAAACCACTGTTTGGTCCATTAGCTCTAGCTTCTTACATCTTAATTTAACCCATCTCCATTAATCTGTATATCACTACAAGGTCTTGGCCTACCAGCAAAGTTTCAGCACATCTGTCTCTGGTGGCTCCATGGCTTCTCTGACTCTGCCTTCTTTCTCCCAGCATTCAGTTTAGTTTTCCCCACCTAGCTAAGTTCTGCCCTACTATAGGTCCAAAGCAGTTTCTTTATTCATTAATGGTAATCATAGCATGCAGAGGGGACTTCCATATCTCTGGCCCCATCTACGTGGATCTTAGAAGGGAAGAAAAAAATGTAATGATACCCTACTACATACTTGATACCTTACTAATATGTATAGCTTGTATGTTCTTATATATTAGTTTTAAAGTAATTTAAAGACCTGTGATATGGCTCAGAGGGTAAGGTCAACTTCCATCAAGCCTGATGATCCAAGTTCATCCTCTGGGACTCATATAGTAAGAGAGAACTGACTCACCAAAAGTTGTTCTTTGACCTCCACATACCCCATAGCAAACACCCCCATTCACACACACCTACAAAGAGGGGGGGGGTAAAAAATAAAAACCAAAAAACAAATAGTGTATTTTTAATCACACAAATTAATAAATACACACCATGTAAAGTTCCAAGATCCAGTCTTCCCAAGAGCAAGAGAACCACAGGAAACTTATCTGTTCACTGACGCACCTAAAACAAGCCCCTGTACAAAGCTTCTTTTA
Source organism: Alexandromys fortis (assembly GCF_014885135.2). Classification (NCBI taxonomy): domain Eukaryota; kingdom Metazoa; phylum Chordata; class Mammalia; order Rodentia; family Cricetidae; genus Alexandromys; species Alexandromys fortis. The sequence continues at coordinate 17,005,821 of NW_026067911.1, read as the reverse complement.
GGCACTAGACACTAAACGAATATTTGTTGGATGAATGAATGAAAGCTGTGAAATTACTAATTAATAAATTAGAAATTTATCTCTAAAAAGTTCAAGATAAATGTTCTGAGGAAGTACCATTTGACCTACTGTTAAAAATAGCTCTATTTTCTTAGTTCAAACTCTATGAAGTGAATTTATAGCCAAATTCTCAGGAGACTAATTTATACACTAGAAAACATTTATTATTTTGCTGTGAGAGATAAACCTGATTTAATATTTCCTTAGGGAACATCCCCCAAAAAATGCTGAACAGAGCTATCTTTGGAGTGACTGAAACCCTGTTGAGAGGAGCGGTGCTTAAGGGGCAGCCTCTCAGGGAGCCAGGTTCTGTGAGAAGGCTCAAAGGGATGAACCAAAAAAAGAACAGAACAATAAACAAATAAATTCAAAAGGCATTTGTGCCGCTGACACAAGACTCCTTTCATACTTGGGGCAGTCTTATGAAAGCAAAGCTATAGCACAAATAATAAAATCCTGGACACATATTGGGGTTCAACCTGAAAACCAGAAAGCAAGGCAGTCAAGTCACTAGAGAAGTCTTACCTCTACCAAGGCTGAGCGACTGCAGACTAAGCCTCTCTCTCCTCCCATTTCATATTCCCTCTAGTGCTGGCACTGAAGGCACCACTACTGCCCGGTTTCTATGAACCAGTGTGGCTACTGGGCTTAAAGGTGTGTGCCACCACTGCCTGGTCTGTAAGGCTGACCAGTGGGACTGTTTTACCCTCTGATCTCCAGGCAAGCTTTATTTATTAAAATACACATGAAATATCACTACACAAAGCTCTCCCCTTGCTTGAGTTGTACCAGAGAACCACAGAAAGTCATAGATCCAAGCCGGGTGGCGGTGGCACACGCCTTTAATCCCAGCACTTGGGAAGCAGAGGCAGGCAGATCTCTGTGAGTTTGAGGCCAGCCTGGTCTAGAAGAGCTAGTTCCAGGACAGGAACCAAAAGCTACAGAGAAACCCTGTCTCGAAAATCCAAAAAAGAAAAAAAAAGAAAAAAAAGAAAGTCATAGATCCTATAAATCAAGTGAATTATAGTTTTAGGAAATCTAGAAAGAGCAGGCAAGATGCCTTAGTGATTAAAGGGACCTGCTAACAGGCCTGATGACCTAGGTTCTATCTCTGCTACACACACAGGTTAGAAGAAGAAGATCAACTTCAGTTGCTGCTGTTTGACCTCAACACTGGCACTGAGGCACACACACATATCATCACAAAAATAATAAAATTTAATAAAAACCTTGATACAAGGGAAACTCCCACGAGTCTACAAGGATGATCCCAGCTAAGACTCCTAGCAATAGTGGATTTGTAGCCTGAACTGGCCATCTCCTGTGATCAGAATGGTGACTACTGTTTGGTCAGAAGCATCACCTCAGCTCCCTGGCACCGCTTTATAAAAAAAAAATCTGGATTGTTTTATTGGGGACTTCACCCCAGCTCCTGGCATAGGCACTGATTACTCTTTCAGAGAACCTGCGTTCAATTCCCAGCACTCATATGGCAGCTAACAACTGTCTATAACTACAAGATCTGTCACCCTCACACAAACATGCATGCAGATAAAACACCAATGCACATAAAATAAAAATAAATAAATTGAAAAACAGGGACATAAGTATTAAAAACGGGGGCGCTGGAGAGATGACTCAGTGGTTAAGAACACTGACTGTTCTTCCAGAGGTCCTGAGTTCAATTCCCCAGCACCCCATGGGGTTCATCACAACCATCTGTAATGAAATCTGGTGCCTTCTTCTGGCCTGCAGGCATACATGCAGGCAGAACACTGTATACTTAATAAATATTGAAAGAAAGAAAGAAAGAAAGAAAGAAAGAAAGAAAGAAAGAAAGAAAGAAAGAAAGAAAGAAAGATCTAATAGGAAAAAAAGTCAAGAGCCAGCTCTCTGGCGCAGGGTAAAGGCACTTGCCACAAAGCCTGAGTTTGATCCCGTCAATTGTTTTCCCAAGTATCTTCTTATCATGACAAGCTAACTGACACAAGAAAATCTTGCTCCGTATAGGCCCTGCAAATCCGAGTCTCCCTCTTGAGACTGAGACCTCCGTGTGAAAGTGTCCACACGCACACTCATTCTCATGATGGCTGCCCGAATGCAATCATCTAAGTCAAATGAAAGTTGAGCCCGAGGAGAATGCTGGTTCAGGAGTGATCTGGACTCCAGAGACTCCCTCCTCGTGTGCTGGGCTGTAAAGAAAAGATGAGCGTGTGTTACTGTGAGTTCTGGCAGGTCTTAGAAGTGTGAAATTGAAAATAACATAGTGGAGTATGTTAGTTTCTTTTCTGGTCCTGTGATAAAACGCAGCGAACAGCCGGCTCATAGGAGAAACAGTTTATTTGGGCTTACGGTCCCAGACAGATGAGTGTGTCATGGCAGAGAAACATGGCAGCGAGATGCAGTCATGGTGGCTGGAGAAGGAATCTGAGGGCTCACATTTTGAAAGGCAAGCACTACGTAAAGAAAACACTAGGGACAGACCCCAGGCTTATGAAACCTCAAAGCCCACTCCAGTGCCACACTTCCTCCAACAGTATCGCCTAGGCCTCCACAAATAACATCACCAACTGGAGACTGGTATTCAAACACCCAGGTACATGGGTCTGGTGGTCTGAGTGAAATGGCCCCCAGAGATTCAGAGGGAGTGGCATTGTTGGAGTAGGTGTGGGCTTTTGGGGGGTAGTGTGTCACTAGGGGTAGGCTTTGAAGTTTGAGATGCTCAAGCCACGCCTACTGGCTCACTGCCTTCCCACTATCTAGGGATCCAGAACTCTCAGCTCCTTCTCCAGCACCACATCTTCCTGCATGCAGCCTTGCTTCCTCGGTATTACGATAGTGGACTAAACCTCTGCACTATAAGCCAGTCCCAATTAAATGGATTCTTTTATAAGAGTTGTGGCCATGGTGTCTCTCCACAGCAATAATCCCTAGCTAAGACAATGGGGGACATCTCATTCAAACCATCACATGGAGGCAGGACTTTGAGTCTCCTGGCAATGAATTAAAGAATGCTTCATGTTGGGCAGTGCCACACACACCTTTAACCCCAGCTCTTGGGAGGCAGAAGCAGGTGGATGGCTATGAGTTCCTGGCCTTCCTGCTTCTGGCTCGATACCTCCCTCGCCTCTTGAGACTAGGTTTGGCTTTCTTTGCAAACAGAATGTGCCTAGAGTTAAATTTCTCCCCCAAAGAAGTATTTCTTTGTTAATTTTTTCCTGTGGCATAAGTATGTTACCTTGGGGCTGTTGCTCGCCCCCGTGGGACTCTCGGACAAAGGAGAGAAGGTGGTCCCTACACTCTACTTCCCTCTGTTGAAATCTGCCATAATAAACAAACTGAATCAAACCCTTTAGCACCACCTACAGGAAAACTGTAAATTCTGGGATGGAAATGGCACTCGAGTTGAAAACCCGAGGCCAAACCAAGCAGTTGGGGCTCTATCTCTGTCTTTGCCTCTTTGAGGAAACTTTTTTCATGTTTTCTGAGTACCAGGAGTCCCCACTTTAAGAGGGGAATAGTTTGCATAACATCAAGCTTGCTATGGGAAATATGAGACATGATATGTGTAAAATATGTCGCTTACGGTCATCAAATCATATGGCTGTACAAGAGGGCAGATGTGTGTTGTGGTGTTTGATTTCCTGGGAAAACCTACAAGCAAAGTAGCCATGTTCTTGCAGCTGTGAGGTCTCAGCCCAGAGACAAGTCCCTGTCACAGAAGGGCAGTCACACCAAGAAAAGAGCCCGGACAACCTCCAAGCATGTGGAAAGGAAAAGCCAGCTCATCCAGATACCCTGGCAGTGAGGAAACAACCTCTCCTGAAGAGGAGTTTCCACAGAGCATGCTCTGACATGGGGCTGTCATCCCATCCAGTCAGCTCTAGGGCCCGTCTTACAAAGGGTGAGGAAATGAATTGTCTGAATGTTTTTCCCCTTGGTGTCAAACAGGGAAGCTTGAGGAAGCCAGGGCATCAACTTGATCACAGCAAGAGCTGTACTTAGCATCTCCAGTTCCGGTGGCCAAGCTGACTCAACTAACAAACGAGCCTAGGAGTCATTAAGCCAGCCTAATTGAAACTAATTCCATGTTCCTTGCAGTCCTGAATTGCAAGGGAGAGAATGCAACGTGACCTCCCAGCTGTACACAATGTGAGACTCAAATCGGGTTATTTATTCGGTTACCAATGAAAAGTGGCAGAGCTGGGACCTGAACTTCCGTCTTCCAATTCCATTTCCTTCCAAATTGCAGAGAAGTGCAATTTAACCTCATTGAGCACACATGGTGCAGGAATCCTGTTAAAGGGCTTTATTGCTTTAATCCACGGAAGCTAAGAGAAAGAGAAGAGGCGTTTCCAGACCAAGATCACAGAACAGCAAGACTTAAAGATGACTATTTGTGTCTAACATCTTTCATTTCCACGAATAAAGAAAAAAAACTAGATCATTTAGCAAATAATAAGGAAAATCCTATTTATTAGAGTCTGTGAAATGTAATCAAAGATTATATGTATGTATATGTGTGTGTTAAAAGGAAAAACCAAACTCTCACAATCATTTGTTGGGCTGGTACAATGGCTCAGGTTAAGGGACTTGCTGCCAAGCCTGACAGCCTGAGTTAGATCTCCAAGATCCACACTGTGAAAGGAAAGAACTGACTCCCCTAAATTGTTCTCTGACCCCCACATGTGCTGCCCTATTAGATCACACACAAATAAATAAATTAATGTTAAAAATTACATGTTTAAGAAGAATTAATCTGAAGGGAAGGATTCAATTTAAAAAGCAGGTTTTAAGATCTAAGGAAAACAGAAAGGCAGAATTAAATAAAAACAAAGTCAGTCATCTATACCCATGGGTTCTACATCTGGGGTCCAACTATGGATTGATAGGGTAGGGGGCGGGGCCTGGACTGGCCATAGGCAAATGCTCCATCACTATTCTATAAACAAAACAGTATAAAAGCAATGGCATTTGCATTGTTTGGGATATTATAAGTCATCTAGAGACAGTTTAAAGCACACAGAAGCATGTGTGTAGGTTATATGTAAACATTTGAGAGGTTATGTTGGAGGCATGAGCATCTGCAGATTTGGGTATCTGGGGGGAGGATACCGGAATCCAACCTGCTGTGGATATCCAGGGATGCCTGCGTAAAAAACTTGACTGCAAAATCAGCAGAACTAACTGCTGGGAGATAACTTTCTATAGGTTTCATACCAGCTGCCTTTGTTGTGGTTTATACAGCAAGAGTTTCCTAAGATGAGGAAAGCCTCTCAAAGCTAGGCATAGGAACGCGTGCCGGGAACCCCAGCCTGGGCCGCAGAATGAGTTCTAAACCAGTGTAAGCTCAAAGTGAGACACTGGCAAAAGAAAGACAGGGAAGGGGTAGGGTAAGGCAGAGGAGGGACAGGAAGGGGTGAGTCACTGGAAAAAAAAAAACAAACAAAACAATATAGCAACTTCAGTAAATAATTCACTAGCCTAACCAAGAAAAAAGAGGAAAACACAAGACACAAAATTGAGAATGAGAAAATGGATTGACATACACATATAGCAAAGCATCATTTTTATTTTTATTCCATGTGTATACGTGTGAGTACACATGTGCCATGGCCCTTGAGTGGCGATCACAGGAACACTTGTGGGAGCCAATTCTCTTCTTCTCCTGTGTAATCAGGGTAATAAACTGAGGTCTTCAGGCCCAGCAGGCACCTTTACCCACTGAGCATCTCAACCATCCCTGAAAGGTACAATTCTTACAAAAAGAGTCACTTATGGGCTAGAGAGATGGCTTAGAGGGTAAGGGGAGCTTGCTGCACCAAGCATCGGGCTTGAGTTCAGATCCCAGCACCCAGGTATGAAGTTAGGTGTGAAAATACTTCCCCCATGGCTGGGAGGCAGAGAGAGAAGGGCTGTAAGAGCTCCGGAGCCAGCCGGCTTAGCCAGTTGGTGACCTCCAGTGAGAGAGATCCTATCTCAGAACAATAGAGGAAGACAGCCAACCTCAACTTACATGGGTTCTTCCAAGCATCCAGACTCAGCAAAAGACCAGTCAACACTTAACCCACTAAGTCTCTTCTGCTGCTGTGAAGAGACACCAAGACCATGGCAACTCTTATAAAGGAGAACATTTAACTGGGACTGGCTTACAGTTCAGAGGTTCAGTCCGTTACCGTCATGTCAGCAAATATGGCGACATGCTGACAGACATGGTGCTGGAGGAGCTGAGAGTTCTACATCTTGATCTGAAGGCAGCAGGAAACTGGGACCTGTGTGCCACACTGGGTGTAGCTTGAGCATCTGAGACCTCAAAGTCTGCCCCATCGTGACACGCTTCCTAATAGTGCCACTCCCTATGGCTAAGAATTGAAACACATAAGTTTATGGGTCATTCCTAGTCAAACCACCACAATCTCTGCCTTCCCAATGCTGAGGTGACAGGGGGCACCACAACCACCTGACGTTTGTGTGGACACTGGGAATCTGAACTCCAGTCCTCACGCCAGCTTAAAAGGATTTTACGGACAAAGCAATCTCCCCAGCCCTGTGGGGCATTTTGTCCTGAGACACAAGTCTTTCTATGCAGGTCAGGCTGACCTTGAACTTGTAATGTTTCTGCCTGTACCATCTCAGTGATGGAGTTGCAGACCTGAGCCTCCACATCAGATACACTGTGTTCTAGCAAACCCTTCCAGGTGATTCTGACTCATTTGCAAATTTGAAAACAGTAGACTTGATTCTGGTGATAGCATTGTCTCTGACTGAGATCACTTCCTGTTGTGGTATCAATACTTCTCAGAAGGAAGAAATTCCATCCTTTACACACACACACACACACACATACACACACACACACAGCTATAAATAACACACATTTGCTCACCAGCAGCTGCAGTCCCAGCCCGTATAGGCTCCGTCAGCAGTTGCTGTGAAATACCAGCCTCTGAAAGAACAGACTCATTTGTGTGCCTGAGGAACAGGATGTATTCGGCCTCCTTCTAGGCCTTGATCACTGAAATTAAAAGGCAGGTTTGCAGTAGACAATTGGAGAAACGAGGGTCCTTTCCCTTAACGAGGGATGCTAGTCAGGGAGCCTGTTCACACTCGGCTCTGACTGAATTTGAGGATTTAAAGAGGCAGTAAAACCGGAAGGGCCAGAACCCTGGCCCCTTTCCCTGTGTTTGTTATTCATTCACCACGTGACCACAGAACATGCTGCCGCTTTCAACAGCCTGACATTCCTGTGTGTGCAACAGGCATAACAGCCGCCCTTCCTGACAGACTGGTAGGAGGGGTCGACTCATGAGCTAGGAGACCACAGGCGGAGACCACTTGGGCCACTTGACTCTTGGTTGGTTCTTTTGACTCTGAGGAGGCAAAGGAAGAAGCGCGGTTTTCTATGATTTACTCCATGACTCCAAGTCATCCCTTGCTGCATCTGGGTGTTTGATATGGATCTACTGAAGGAAAGATGGAAGAGTAACGTAACTCTCCCCTTTAACAATGTGCTTGGCCCACGTAGAAGCCGAGGATGCTTGCAACGTAACAGCTGGCTAAACTGGCTCAGTGTTAATCCCCAACACGCACAGTCCAAGTCCATGGCTCCAGGCAATGTAGAATTCTATTGTTTTTGTTTTCTTTTGCATAGCAAGCCGGGCCCTGAGAGAAGAAATGATCCGAGTCTGCACCTGGTCTAGAACATTCATTATCGATACACTGCCGTTGAGTGACAACCACTCCATCAAAGAATTCAGAGCCTTCAAAGACAGAAGATTTGGGATATAAATAGCATTTGGGTATCATCTTTGAAGGATGAAGAGCAGACTAACGTGCAGTTTATCTTTTCCCCTCTGTTACTACAACTCAACTGCAAAGCCCAGAAGAGAAACAGAAAGCTTTTGGAATTAGGGATGGTGCCATTCAGCTCCTAAAGTTCAACCTGAGTCTTGCCAGGACTACAGCCTACTTTACATTGCTCCGGGGAAGGAGGGCACCCTCAGGGTCCCCTAACGCATCTCTCAAGAACATTGGTCAAAGGCGGAGATGTAGATCATTGGTAGAGTGGTTGTCTACTATGCTCAAAGACCAGGGTTCAATCCTGGCACCACATACACCAGGCATGATGCTGTGCACACGCGAATTATATATATATATATATATATATATATATATATATATATATATATACACACACACACACACACACACACACGCAAAGAAATCTGATCAAGACTTTACAGTTGCTTTTTTATGAGAAAGAGACCTTGGTTTGGGTCCATCCATCTTATAATTGATAAATCTGGCCAAGCATGTTATGTACAGTTGAAATATTATCTTTTTGGGTGGAGTGGAGGTCATGGGGTGAGGAGTTCAAGGTTATAAGTTTAAGGCCAGCCTGGGATAGAAGAGACCCTGTCACACAACATCAGTAATAAAATAACAATAGTTAAAGGTAATAATAATGGCTGCCATTTATTTCTAGATTTACAGACAGGTTTAACATTCTCCATTACCCAGTGAAGCAGGCATCATAATCACTTCCGTCTCAGGGTGAGGCAGACGTGACCAAGTAAGATTAAGAAATCAGACAGCTTTTCAAAGGGTTTGAGACTTGGCTGGGGTCCCCGTCACCTGACCTTGAAGTTACTGGTACTATAGAAAAGTTTCTGGACGAACTGGCTAGCCTGGGAAGAACATTGACATGGTGCTCAGTCAACAAGGTCAACACTTATGTCCTTTTGTCTGTCTGTCTGTTTTTAAGTACAGTTGCAGGAAGGTGGGCGCAGAGGTATACATACATACACAATCCCAGTACTCAGAAACCTGAGGCTGAGGGATTACCAAAAGTTTAAGGCTATTCTGGTCTATACCAAGGTCCAGACCAGCTCAGTTACATGGGAAGATCTTAAAAAATGACTTGAGAATGTGACTGCTTCTCTATTTTGTAGCTGTTAACACAGAGAGAGACAAGTAAGTTCCCAGAAGGCACAGTTACCACGATAGCCCCAGAGCCTGCTCCTCCTCCAGGGGGCTCTGCTGCTTTCAGAAACAAGCTGCTCTTGAAGCGGGGACACCTGTGCCCCCAAACAAAGGGGTGACGTTAGAATTTGACCACTGATTTTAGAACAACATCATTTTCCCTTAACTAGCCTGATTGGACATGTTGACGTTTAGGGATGTAAGCAGAAAAAGTCAAATGCCTGTAGTTGTCAAAGTTACTCCCTCATCGCTGGGCTAACACCCAACAAAAACAACTGAGTGGGGAAAACGGTTTATTTTGTCTAACAGTTCCAGAGGCATGTCGCCCGTCGCCCCTCGTGGTGGGAAAACAGCCGACAGCAAGCAGGCTAGGCGTGGTGGCGAGTGCTGGGGGTTGGCTGACCTACACATTCAGGAAGTAAGCAGAGCATGAACAGGAAGTGGAGCGTGAACAGGAAGTGGAGCGTGAACAGAAAGCAGGGCCAGGCTGTAATGCCTAAGGCCCTACCCACAGTGATTCGTTTCCTCTGGCCCGGCTCTCCTGAATGTTCCACAACCTCCCCAAAGTAACTCACCAACTGGGGGCCAAGCGTTTACACACATGTGTAGCGTTAATCTATGATCTTATTAATAAAAACCTGGTTATAGGTGAAAGCTGAATGATCAGAGAAGTAAAGCAGCCAGACACTAAAGTTCTTACCTCTACAAAATCCTCAGACCGAATGGGCTGAGTTCTTTTCTCCTCCTCCCTTCTATTCCTCTTTCCGCCCATCAATATCACTCACGTCCATCTCCCCAGTGCTGGGATCAAAGGCATGAGATCCTGAGTGCTGGGATCAAAGGTGTGAGCTATGCTTCTCTTCTAGACTGGTTGAATCTCAAGTAGCCCAGGGTGGCCTTGAACTCCTGATCTTCCTGCTTCCACCTCCGGAGTGTTGGGATAAAGGTGTGTGCCACCACTACCTGGCCACTATGGTTAACTAGTGGCAAGCTCAACCCTCTAATCTTTAGGCAAGCTTTATTTGTTAGAGCAAAAACAAAATATCACCGCATACACAAGTCTAGGCGGGACATCTCACATTCAAAGCATATTAATATTTAGTACGTTGTTTATTTAACTTTTATTTTTGATTGTTTTGAATTATATGAGTCTGGGAGTGGGTATGTGCATGTGAGAATAGCTGCCAGTGGAGACCACAGACATCAGATTCCCTTTGAATTGGAGTTACAAGCATTTATGAGCTGCCCAACATGGGTTCTGGGAACTGAACCTGGGTCCCCTGTGAGAGCAATGTCTGCTCTTGACTACAGAGTCATGTCTTCAGCCTCTGATACATTATTTTGCACTCATTTTAAGACACACATTACAGCCGGGAGTGGTGGCGCACACCTTTGATCCCAGCACTTGAGAGGCAGAGGCAGGTGGATCTCTGTGAGTTCGAGGCCAGCCTTGTCTACAAGAGCTAGCTCCAGGACAGGCTCCAAAGCGACAGAGAAACCCTGTCTCGAAAAAACAATAGATAGATAGATAGATAGATAGATAGATAGATAGATAGATAATAAATAAATAAATTAAAAACAAAACCAATATCTGGACTTAGCAGCATATGCATATCTATAATCAGGAGGCAGAAACAGGAAAACCTCTGGGGCTTGATGACTAAGCTAGTCTTTCCAAATCAGTGAGTATAGAAAGAAGGCCTCGAAAGAAAGAAAGAAAGAAAGAAAGAAAGAAAGAAAGAAAGAAAGAAAGAAGGCCGCTTGTGTGTTCCCAGCTGCTCAGCAGCTCAGACCCGAAACAACCACACAAAAACTGTATTAATTAAATCATTACTTAGCCCATTAGCTCTAGCTTCTTATTGGCTAACTCTTACATAGTAATTTAACCCATTTCTATTCATCTGTGTATCGCCACAAGGCTGTGGCTTACTGGGAAAAGTTCCATCTGGTGTCGCTGCCTGGTTTCTCTCTACTCCACCTTCTTCCTCCTTTCCTCCTCTGTTTAGTTTTCCCTGCCTAGCTCTGTCCCCTTATAGCTCTGCTATAGGCCCAAAGCAGTTCCTTTATTAACCAATGGTATTCACAGCAGACAGAGGGGAATCCCACATCACCTCCCCTTTTCTGTTTAAATAAAAAGGAAAGTTTTACATAGTAAAATTATGTATAACAAAACAGATATCATGCACACGCATATAGGGAGACATGCATGCCCACATGCACACACACGCACACACACTAACGTGATGATGTGATACGTCTTCCAGCAGAACTTTTCCCTTACCCAGCCTTCTCCTAGAATGAAGAGTTTCGATACCTCTACGGTCCCACTCTCACTACATACGTGATGGCAGGAAGTTATTTAACACTGAGGTTCTGAATTCCTCATCTATAAATGGATTTCAAAAGGTAATTTTTAGAATTAAGTCTTATGGCCCAACTTGTTGAGACATTACAGACCATGTCTAAGTGCCATTCCTCCCTCCCTTTAGTCCTGCTAACCCTGCCAACCCCTCGAGGGCTCCAGGTCCTATTCATGAAGAATGGAAGGCAGTTGAAGCCTTATGGAGCCCTAGTTTTTGTCTCATTGGTCGTATCTTAGTTGTGAGGTCCTGGGAAGAGTCTTGAAGTCACTCTTCCTCAATCACGGCCGTGAGGTACAAAGGAAATGATGTCAACTGACTTTCTAATCAGGTTAAATCTCTCCTAAACCTTGAAAGAATTTGCACCAATAGAAATGGTACCTGGATAAAAATGACTTTATTAGCAAGATGACATACACACACACACACACCCCGAATAATGCCCAAACTCTGAGTCCTCATTTTTAAGAGGACTGCCTGGGAAGTGGAATGTATGTTTTATGTCATCTACATCTGCCCATGAAAGACCATGGTTTCCATGCAACCTCTTGCTATATCTGTACAGGGAGAGGAATCCAAAGAGACAGAGAGAGAGAGAGTTCGGCAGGGTGAGGGGGTGTGGAGAAGGCACTTTTACAGGCCAGCAGTGATGAGGCACCCCACTCTGCTGGGCAGCACATGGATATCCCAGCCCAGGCATTCCTCAGCTGCCAGGCTGGGAAGGGTGCTGATGACTTGCAGAAGACCCATTCCCATGGCCACACTAATCAATGGGCCCTTGTCCAAGAAGACAATACAAAGCCTGCCTCTGGGCCACTTGTCTTGTGTCCCTCCATCCCGAAGATAGACGTGTTTGAGCTGAGCTCTTTCAATCTGTCTGAAAGATACTCCAGAAGGTTGGCCAGAAACACCTTTCCTAGGAATGAATCTATAGAATCAGCAAAGGGAATCAATAGGACCTTAAATGACCTAAAAGGACACTCTAGATCTAGAGACTGACAGTCCCCACAGCAAAGGACATCCCAGGAAGAAATGGCAGCATCTAGGTTTGTTCGACCTTTTAACATTGCGACATGGCATTATCTTCTACTGAAGTTGAGCTTAAGAGCTATTCAATCAAGTTACAAAACTACTCAGGGCTGGTGTGATAGCTCAGCAGATAAAGGCTCTTGCCACCAAACCTGAGTTGGATCCCTGGTCCCACATGGTGGAAGGAGAGAACCAATTCCTGCAAGTTGTTTGACCTTTACACACTGAGTATGACACACAAGCACCTGCCCACGTACACACATAAGTCCAGTGAACCCGGGCTAGCAACTCTCTCACAGACACACACCGAAAGGTGTGTCTCCTCGGTGACATCAAATCCTTGTCAAGTGGTCAGTGTTAGTCACCACACCACCGGTGATGGTTCATACCATACAAAAAGTGAGACGATTCAAGGAGATTGGAAGGACCGGTTTGCTCTCTGAAAGATCTATTAGAAAAACCGGCACACACAACACATTTGACTAGAATTCAGCCAGAGTAAGCCAAGATAGTGAAGGAACGGAAGAAGCATGGATATCTTATTCCCCTAGAGTGATTTAACTAATCAGAAAGAGAAAGAGATGTGGTTATGACTTTAAAAATGAAGATGTGGGGAGGGGAGCTAGAAGATAGTGCAGGTTCAATTCCCAGCATCCACATGGTGGCTCTCACTAATTTGTCACTCCATTTCCAAGGACTCCAGCACCTTCTTTTGACCTTCTGGGGTACCAGGCACACACACGGCACATAAACATACATGCCGCCAAACACTCATGCACATAAAATAGACTAGAAAACCAAGGTCGTGTGGAGAACTCAGAGATGAGGGAATGCTTGCCATGCTTGAGACCCTGAGTCAATTCATCAAAATAAGAGAGAAGCGAATAAATATGACCGTCTGTTATGTTGGCTGCACAGACGTGGAGAATGGGAAAAAGACTCAAACTCTCAGGAGCCACTAGAACAATGTAAGGAGGATGGGTGAGATCGAGCCTCGCGCTTTTACGTCTCGGCATCTCTCCTGTGGCTCACACGGTTTTCATTTATCCTAACTCCAAGCTGCCTGAGCAAATGTGTGCAGGAAACTTGTCTTCTCAGCTGGGCGGTGGTGGCACACACTTTTCATCCCAGCACTCAGGGGGCAGAGGCAGGAAGATCTCTGAGTTCAAGGCCAGCCTGGTCTACAGAGTGAATTTCAGGACAGCCATGGCTACACAGAGAAACCCTGCCTCAAAGAAAGAAAGAAAGAAAGAAAGAAAGAAAGAAAGAAAGAAAGAAAGAAAGAAAGGAAGGAAGGAAGGAAAGAAAGAAAGGAAGGAAGGAAGGAAGGAAGGAAGGAAGGAAGGAAGGAAGGAAGGAAGGAAGGAAGGAAGGAAGGAAAAAAGAAACTTGTCTTCTCAAACACAATCATCTTCATCTTCAAAAAAAAGATTGTACTTGCCAGGACAGTCTGAGAATTCTTATCTGTCAGTCATAACTCAGATATGTATGTATATAATTCTGTGATGTAGTTTGTGTGAGTCTAGGAGACTGTTGCGACATATCTAGTCAGTCCGTCAGATGTGGGGAAAATGAATAAAATTTATACCCTGGCAATGCTGAAACATGCATGGGCAGCCCATATATGGTGGTTCTGTTGAACTTGTCCGTATTGGGTTTCATGATCTAAGTTGATAAGGACGATTGACCAGGTCTCATAACAGATGATTGTGAGTCACCATGTGGCTGCTGGGAATTGAACTCAGGACCTTTGGAAGAGCAGGCAGTGCTCTTAACCGCTGAGCCATCTCTCCAGCCCCATATGTCAAATGAAATTGATCTTTTATTCATACCATCTTTTCCCCCTCCCCCTTGGTTTTCTCTTTTTAACTTTTTATTTACTTTATTGAGTTACACATTTTTCTCTGCTCCCCTCCCTCGGTTTTTTGAGACAGGGTTTCTCTGTGTAGCCCTGGCTGTCCTGGAACTCTCTCTGTGATCAGGCTGACCTTGAACTCAGAGATCCACCAACCTCTGCCTCTGCCTCCTGAGTGCTGGCATTAAAGCCCTTCACACCACCACCACCCCCGCCCCCCAACTCCATACTGAGTCTTCCAATGTTAAAGGAGTATACTCCTTGGGTTCCAATCCCAGTGTCCCACAAACTCAAGAGTATGCAACGATTGATTGTCTTCTGCAGTGTCTGCATTTCTGTAGGGCAATTGCGAGACCCCATTACCTATATGTGTTCATATGTGTGGAAGTGTGTGTGCACACGCATGTGGCAGTCAGAGGTCTCCTTCTGGTGTCCTTCCTCAGGTGCTGTCCACCTTGTTTTTGAGACAGTCTTTCACTGGGACCTGGGACTCACTCATCAGTCAAGCTGGCTGCCCAGAGAGCCCAGGTATCCATCCAAGTCTTTCCCCACCCCCAGTGCTGGGTTACAAGCATGTGTCACTAAACCTGTTTGGGCATTTTATTTTTCTTTTGTTTGTTTCCTTTTCTCGTTTTGTTTTTTTAAAATATAGATTCTGGGGACGGAGTCAGGCCCTGGTACTTACAAGCCAAGCACTTGACCACCCGAGTTGTATCCCCACCCTCTAATCATGGCAATTGTAGCCAAAGACCATGCATTTCAAAAGCTGGTGAAACCGAATCGTTCTTAAGGAAGCACGTTTGGTTTTGACGGTAAGTGTATTTCTTTTTCCATCTGCATCTTATCGATTTTTCTGAAGTTACTGCTAAGGCAGTTCCTATACAGTTTCCAATGTGGCCTCTTCCCCACCCCCCAAGTTGTGTTTGTGTTTCACTAGACCCAAATCTATCGTTTTTCTGATCTGAGACGGCAACAGGCAAAAGATCCAAATATATCACAGATAGAGATATAGCCTATAGTACATGAAGACAGAGATCTGGGCCACGTGGTCTCTTTCCCATTGTCCCCGAGGGTCTAAATTTAGTTTACTAGATACACTGCAGGAACATGGGCCTGTTGGCAGAACAGGAATCAAGCAAAAGAAGACAAAGATGTTTAATGTGGCCAGAGGTATTTTAACGCCATGGCAACTGGGAAGTCTTCGCTGTTATTTAATTCACTTCCTCAATTTTCCCCACCCCACCCCACCCCACCCCACCCTCCCTGCATTACCTGTTGTCATAATCAAATCAGGTCACCCTGAATTTATGAGTCTTCTCCTAACGGCAGCCATGTCTATTTCCGGCAGGATGAGGTTTCTCCTCCCCTGCCTTGCTCCCTGGCATCTTCATGTGTTGCCCTGAGTTCTTGTTCTCCCTGACCACAACTCAGCACGCCTCGACGCCCCTTTCATGCAGCCCCCTCCCCCATGCCCTTCTCCCGGGCATGCCTGTCCCTGGCCCTGCCACGTCTCCTCCAGCTTTCGCAGACGTCACTAACACGGTTAGGCACTGGACTGGCGCGATTTAGTGACTCAGAACCCAGGAACCGTGGTCCTCGTAAGAGCCCATGCCTCCTTCCCTGAGGTCAAGAAAATGGCCTCTCCGGCCCTCCCTTTGTGTTTTCCTTCATCCTGGGAAGAGATGGCACTAGAAAAAGTGAACGCTCCGTTTGTTTGTCAGCCTGGATTCAGTCCTTTCCCTCTTCCCTTATGGTGCTGGGCTTTGATGATTTGTTTACTTTGCTCAAACTGTGAGCCCCCGACTCACTGCCCCCACCCTGCCCTCCCCACCGGCAACCTGTACGAAGGCGGTTTGAGCGGAGCTTTGGTAAGGACCAATTTTCCGCTGTATAAGGCGTTTTATCACCCAGTTGCTAGTTCTTACAAGGCGAAAATTCAATCACACTATTTTATTATCATTTATGTATGTGGATCTGTGGCCAGCGGTGGGGAGTGGGGTGGGGTTGTGATACCCATGATCCCCTGGGTTGTAAGCCTCCTGATGCCAGTGTTGAGAAACTCTGGTCCCTCTGGAAGAGCAGTATTTGCTTCTAACCAGAATCAAATGGGACTTGACTGCTTCACAGTTCCTGGGTTGAGGATGTAGCTAGGTCCGGGGTCCCATCTCCAGTATAGCATAGACCAGGTCGATGGCACACACCTGTACCCCAGCACTCAGGAGTTAAAGGCAGGAGGATCAGTAGTTTGAGGCCAACATGGGCTAAATGAGACTCTGTCTCAAAAATAAATTTAAAAAAATAGAAAACAAAATTAAAATTTAAAAAAATTCCTTCACCGGGTCAGCCATGGTAGCACCATGCCTATAACCCCAGTGCACTGAAGGTGGTCACAGGTGGATAAATGGGAATTAAAGGCAAGCCTGGGCTACATAACAAGTTCCAACGCAGCCATTAAAAAAAAAAAAAAAAAAAAAAAAAAACCTTT
>NW_026067911.1:16876007-16988881 GCF_014885135.2 Alexandromys fortis | reverse complement strand
CCCCCCCCCCCCCCCCAAAAAAAAAGAGCTCCTGCTATCTAACCTTGGAAGCCCCTCAACTCCCAGGAGCACCTGGACCGGAAGGATGTTTGAGGCCTTCCGATCTGCATCCGCTGGGGCGCATGGGCCCGAAGGATGCTTGGGGTCTTCCAACCCTAATCCGCTAAGGCAGCAGAGGAGTAATTTTTTTACTAACCCCCAAGATAAGCGAAGCCACACTGAGTGTTTCCCTGGGGTGCTCCAAACGCACAGCTGCTAACTGACAAAGCTTGTTTACCCTGGATATGGGAAGTGCCTTAAAGACAGAAAGATCGTAGAAATATATTCAATGTGAAAGTGAGATCGCTTTTGCAAGACGAATCTTGTGAGTTCTCCGGGGAAAGCCATGAGTTGGGAAATGACTCAAAGTAGCCGGGTGCTTTGATTGTTTTAGACGGTGGAGGAGGGACTTCGGTTTCCCACACGGAGTCTGGAGAGATAGATGGACCACAGGAGTGGGGACAGTGGAAGCTAAACCAGAGAAGCTTAGAAAAGTCATCCCGTGCATTGGGGTAATGGCTTAGCAGTAGTGTGTGCTCAGCTAATAGAAAGAAGCCTGCTGCCAGGCGGGTGGTGGCGCACGCCTTTAATCCCAACACTCGGGAGGCAGAGGTAGGCAGATCTCTGTGAGTTTGAAGCCAGCCTGGTCTACAAGAGCTAGTTCCAGGACAGAAACCAAAAAGCTACGGAGAAACCCTGCCTCGAAAATTAAGAAAGAAAGAAAGAAAGAAAGAAAGAAAGAAAGAAAGAAAGAAAGAAAGAAAGAAAGGAAGGAAGGAAGGAAGGAAGGAAGGAAGGAAGGAAGGAAGGAAGGAAGGAAGGAAGAAAGGAAGAAAGAAAGGAAGAGAGAGAGAGGGAGGGAGGGAGGGAGGGAGGGAGGGAGGGAGGGAGGAGGAAGGAAAGAAAGAAAGAAAGAAAGAAAGAAAGAAAGAAAGAAAGAAAGAAGCCTGCCTGAACCCACCGTCAAAGGGTTAGGAGTAGGGATAACATGCTTGCTTCCATGTATGAAGCCTCAATACCGCAAAAACCAATTAATCAAAATAAATTAATAAATCAAAGCAGGAAAAAAAAAGCCAGGGCTCCTTGTGAGTATGCAAGCAAGTCTCATACCAGAGCTTCCCGCTGGCTCTCTTGTACACATCCTACTGTAAGAGAACCTGAGTTAGGACCAGGCAGCTTCTATTGCTGCTGCACACTGCCTCTGATGAAGAGTTTCACTGATTTTCTAGCCCATGACCACACTGGCAGGGACAGAGGGTGACAGGGGAACCTGGTGGGAGGCCAAGTGGAAGGGGAGCTCGCAAAACGAGTTCTCAATGAAGAACTCTACAGGGAAGAAGGTGATAGATGCTTGCACAGGGCAGAGGGTTAACACTTGTGACAGACCCGCCATCTCACCCAGCCCCCCATCAAATATACCCTCCCACCAGGGGCCCACGTCTCACTGTGTTCTGAACAGACATTTCCTGCCCTGACATTACCCCCCTTTCAGAAGAGAAATACATTATTTTTGCTTCTCCCTTCAATTTTCAGCGTTTTTATTGCCCAGTAGCTGACGGAGGTGAGTATCTGATATTCTTTGGTAAGCAGAGCAGTGATATGTAAAAATTGAAAATAATTAAATATAATAACTAAATGTAATTAATATAATTAATATAAAAATTAATATAATAATTATTATGAAAATAATTAAATCTATGAAATGTCATATAGATCAAAACCTGGAAGGGATGAAGCAGTAGGTGCTCTTTCAAAAGTAAGATAAGGCCTGGAATGTTCTATCTCTAGGACACATGCTTTAAAAGAAAAAAGACAAATTCGGAGGTGTACGGGTGTAGTCCCAGCCACTGGGAAGGCAGAAACAGGTAGATTTCTGAGATCTAGTCTACTCTGTGAGTTCCAGGCAAGTGAGACAGAAAAAAAAAAAAAAAAAAAAAAAAAAAAAAAAAAAAAAAAAAAAAAAAAAACAATTAACAATACCTGAAGGACATCTGAGGTTGTGCTCTGGCTAGCGAGCACACACACACGTACAGACACATACACACACATGTACATAACCACACTCAGTAAAATCCTGCTTCTGTAGTTCATGTTTTAAAATGATGTAATATGGGACACTTGCTGATCTTCTAGAAGACCCAAGTTTTGTTCCCAGCACCCACACATCCAAGGGCTCACTGCAGTCTGTAGCTTCAGCTTCTGAATTCCGATGCTCCCTGGCCTCCTTAGGTATCCCCATACACACAGCATCCACCCACAGAGAGTCTCTTTGTCTCTCCATCTCTGTCTCTCACACACACACAAATAAAAATCTTTTTTATTTATTTTATTTATATCTTTTTAATTAAATTTGAATTTATAATTAACTAAAATTTAAATTATAATCTGAAGGTGTTCTTTCATCTGTCACGGCAGGAACAGATTTCTGTGGAGTCCACGGGCCCAGGTACCTGCCCTGGGAGACCTTAAGGAGGTCAGGCCTGAGAGAGACCTCAAAGTGGTCTGGAAGACTTCAGAATAGTATAGCCTGAACCAGAGGACCCTACAGGGGTGTAACCTAGGCTAAAGGTTCAAAGGCTAATCCAGCCTAAACCAGAGGAGTCTCTGCCCATGTGAGTAGACTGTCTAATGCCCAGGAAGAGAAACTCATACCCTAGCACATCGGGGAGGTAAGGGTCACTAGCCCTGACTTTCCACAACCTTCCACTGTCTAAAGAGGTCATCAGTGTGGAAATAAAGCTCTTGATAATACTGGGAACTGTATCTCTAGAATTTTTCTCTTAGATGCTCCTGCCTCCCCCCTTCAAGACAGGGTTTCTCTGTCCCTGTCAGACCTGGAACTGGCTGCATAGACCAGGCTTGCCTTGAAGTCAGAGATCAGCATGCCTCAGCCTTCCCACTGCTGGGATTAAACGGGGTGAGCCACCGCCCCCGTTTGTTTGTCTTTTTGTTTGTTTTTTAAACCTGACATATAAGGCCAGGGATGCAGTTCAGTAGGTAGAGTATTTGCCTAGCATGGAAGAACCCGGATTGATTCTTCAGTATCATTTTAATTCAGCGTGCTGGCCAATGCTTGTAATTGCTGCACTGGGGAGATGTGGAGGCAGGAAGATCATTAGTTCAAGAACATCTTCCTGGTACACAGTGAGTTGGTGAGTTAGAGGCCTGGGCTACAAAAGACCTTGTCTTAAAAATAAGAAGTTGGGGGGGGGGAGGGGGGGAATACTGCCTCTCCCAGGCGTTGGAAGTACTTTGAAATCCGGGCCTTGTTCACAAAATCAAATGGAACAACTTTCTTTGCTTCCTGCCCCTCCCCTCCCACCCTCCGCGGTGGCTGTTCTTGGCAGAAGGCCAGACTGGCACCCGGTAATTCCACGGTACATTGTGTACATCTGCATTCATTTAACCCGCTATTTAAAGCGGTCCTTTACTGCCACCTGTAAGACAAAGAGTCATAATGACACTCTTAAGTGACTGGGGTGGGGACCGGGTTTTCTTCTCTCAAAGACGCCTAAATCTGCCAAGTGGCTGGTACTTAGAGAAACCAGAGAAACATCTAGAGACATCACACGTACTGGACGGGAGGCGGGAGGCGAGAGGAGGCGCGCGAGATACAGGGTCCTGGCTCCAGCTCTCCACTTGGTGGCTCCGTCTCCAAGACAAGGGCGAGAGGGAACCTGCCCAGCCTCGGGTGAGGCCTGATTAACCATCCTGCTGCCATTTGAGTTTGATGAATTCCTGAATCTCCTCAGGGGACTGGAGATGCGAAAGAGGGTGGAGACTGGGGACTCCTGGGTGGGACCAGCGGTGATGGTGGTGGTGGGTGAATTCGGAGTGCAAGTCGTCCCCTAGAGTCTGGGAAACTGGATTGTGGAGACGACGCTGGGCTTTGGGGGGCATCTGCGCTCCTGTGCGCGCGGCACTTTGTAGCTCCGGGTGATGGCAAGCACGTTGAAGTGGTAGCGCGAGGGCGAAAGGAAGTCAAGGCTCAGGAGCATCAGAAAACGCTTCCTTAGCTCTGCGTGAGCTCTAGCTATCCTGCAGGGGTATAGTGGTGGGAAAACCCTGCACCGCGCATTTCCAAGTCACCGGTGGCTGCGCTCCGAGCCCCCCGCCAGCCCCAGGGCGGATACCCCAGCGATCCCCAGTGCTACTGAGCAGGAGGCGGCGACCAGGACCGCGTGGCTGTCGCGCGGCGCGCCAAGCCAAAAGGTAAACGCAGCCGGGCCTGCCCACAGCCCAGCAGAGGCGGCGCGGCCCCGAAGCGCCTTCGGTTCTAAGGATCCTCACTTCTGGGAAAGGACAGGGAACTGTCAATCAACGAGGGAGGGAGCGCACCGGCGCCGGGTGATGTCAGCGGATCAGCTGCTCCACAACAAAGAGGGGGTATTACAGGAGAAAGTTGCAGCGGCCGCTGCACCCCGGAGCCTTGGGGACCGGGGACGAAGGGAGGAGGGACGGCGGCTGCGGCAGCCGCGGCAGGCCGAGGAATTGAAAGGACTGTAGGGGGAGGCAGCGCGAACCGCCCCGACTGCTCCTCCTCTTCCTCCCCCTCCTCCTCCTCCAAACTCGCAGGGCTTAGCCCCAGCGCTCGCTCAGCCGCCGCGAGCACCCGGAGGGACGGGAACCGGCCGCACGGCCCGGTGCTGGGCAGGGTCGCAGCCGCCATGGATAGCGACGACGAGATGGTGGAGGAAGCCGTGGAAGGTACGACCGGCATTTCTCCAGGACCTGGGGGATGGGGGAGGCGGCCCCAAAGAGTGGCGGTCTGTGACTAGCGCCGGGCCGGGCCGGTGGTCACCGCGGTCCCTAAGCGGGTGGCCGGTCGCTTGGCTCGGGCGGGGGCTGCACTGCCACCGCCACGCCGCCGGGAGCGCGCGGGGCGCGGCGGGGCACAGGCGGGGAATGGGGCCCCGCGGGGTCCGCGGCCCTGGGAAGGCTCGGCCCCTGCATCCCGACGGGCCACAGCAGCATCCTCCCTGGGAGTTGCGAAGCTGCCCCAGCACCTTGGCCTCGGTCCTTGCGGGGATGGAGGAGGAGAGGGCGCCGGAGGTCAGTCTCTTGAGGCCGGCGACCTCCGCGGAGCAGCCGCGTTTCAGCCACCTCGACTTCCCCTCTCCGACCGCCAGCCCTTTCCTGGCTGAGTCGCTGCGTCCCGAGGCCATCAGGGCCCTGTCTAGGTGGGTCTCCCATCGCAGCGTACCCAGTTGCACACCACCAGGCACATGGCAGCCCCGGCCGCTCCTCCGAAAAAAGATGAAATCATTGCTAGGTAGTGCACACCGCTCCCCCACTGGGCTCGAAGGCTCGGCTTCCCGGAGGCGGCTAGCCCGGGTCGGCGCTGCCCCCGGGCGAACTCAGCCACCCGCTCCCTCCCCCTCCCTGCTTCCGAGCCGGGTGCGGGCGCTCGAGCCTGGAACGAAATTGCTGGGTGACACTTAACTTTCTGAATTCCGAGCTGTTGGCTGCGGGTGATATCACCGCCTGGGTGTCAGGTTTCTCCGCCCCTTCTCGAGCACCCCTCCCCCGACTTTTGTCGCCACAATGTTTTGCTGAGTTCCTCCGCCTCTTTTTTTCAGCCCCCAACTTCTAAAAGACGCGGTGGGGACGTTATACAATCTCGTTGTTTGTGTCATGAGAGGTTATGATTTTGTAACAATGAACGCTGTAAAACGGTCTCTAGGGTATTTATTATTTATTTTATCCTATCCCCCGATAATGTTCCCGTGATATTTTGCAAGACCTAATAGTGTTGTTCCTGGATTTGTTAAACCGGAGCATCTCAGTAAATAATTTTAAGTCGCCGGTTGAATCTGATTTTGATCTAATTTGTATAAACAGGTTCTGACAAACGATAAAGAATAAATAAAGCCACGGTGTTTCACAACGCATATGGATATGCATTTGTTAGTGCTACATTGGGAGAAATCCCATTCTGATGCGCTCATAAACATAACCGCTTTTCCAGGCTTCTGGGGGTTTAGGGTGAGATGAAGTAGAATGATTTTTTTGTTTTGAATTCTTGGAAAGGTATCCATTCTAATTTAAGTTGTAAAACTTCTTTCTTCATTTAGTTTTTAAAAACGGTCTTAAAGTGCATGGTTTTGGTTGGAACTTTAGAAGAGACTAGAAATGCGAATTTGCAGAGCTTATATTTCTCCACATAAACTCAACGTTGAGGTTTAGTAAGGCCCAGAGAACTCAGCCACCGGAAGCCTTCTTTACTTTCAAGTTATTGACTTCTTGCACCTTACTGTTAGGATAGGAAAAGCAGTTCTTAACAAATTGCTAGTGTAGCCCTCATTCCTTTCTTTTTTAAAACTGTCTGCTTTTAGTTTTTAATTTATTTTCTATTTTCATGGGCAATGATATTTTGTCTGCATGTCTGTCTGTGTGAGAGTGTCAGATCCCCTGAAACCTACAGACAGCTGTGAGCTGCCCTGGGGATGCTGGAAATTGAACCCCCGTCCTCTGGAAGAGCTGCCAGAGCTCTTAGCCTCTAAGCCATCTCTCCAGACCCTCCTCCTTCTTTTTACTATTTTTATTGTGTTGTTGTTACTTTTTGCTTAAAATTTTAAAAAACAAACCATTGATCATAGATAGTATGCAAGACTAAACCAACTCCCCCCCTCCTTCCCCGTGCTGCTGTTTAGAAAATGTGCCCTGTTCTCTATGACCCTACCACTGGCCTGTGAACAAAAACCTGGCGTGGTGGTGTACACTTGCTCAAAGAGGTAGAGGCAGGAGGATCAGGAGTTCAAGGTCATCCTCAGGGCATAGCAGATTCAAAGCAAGCCTGAAATATACAAGACCCTGTCTCAAAATAATAATCTTAAAAGTTTGTTTCCATGTGGATTATAAATTATTCCAGTGGATTCAAAACACTGAAGTTTCTTTTTTTTTTTCTTTTCTTCTTCTTTTTTTTTTTTTTTTTTTTTTTTTTTTTCCTGGTTTTTTGAGACAGGGTTTCTCTGTGTAACAGCCCTGACTGTCCTGGAACTCACTCCACAGACCAGGCTGGCCTCCAACTCACAGAGATCTACCTGCTTCTGCCTCCCAAGGGCTGGGATTAAATGTGTGTGCCACCACCACCCAGCTTGAAGTTTCTTTACATAAACAGGGAGGCTTGATAGGATGAGCAGACAGTGTTACTGTAAATCAGGAGTTCATGATTAACAACCATGCTGCAATGGCTGACTTAAACCCTGGCATGCCTTGGGCAGTCTCTCCATTTTACCTAAAAGTAAACAAGTAGAGTAGCTTTCTTGTTTTGCTTTTTGTGGTTTTATTTATTTACTTACTTTGAAACAAGATCTCTGTAGCCCACATTGGCTTCAAACTTTGAGCCATTCCTCTACCTGAGTGCTAGGATTACAGGTGTGAGCAACTATACCTGAATTTTTAAAAGAACAACAACAGCATTTCGTTTATTTATTTTGCTGTATGTGTTAGGCAGACAGTATGCCACGGAGCTACATACTCCAGCCCAAAAGTAAATCCTAAGATTTTAAAGTCCTTAGAATGGCCAGGAATAGTGGGACACTTGCTTAGTCCCAGTTACTTGGAAGGCTGAGGCAGAGAGCATCACTTGAGGCTGGGAGACTAACAGAGTTAGACCAACAGAACCTGGACCGATAGTTACATCCTATCTCAAAAAAAGAAGAAGGAAGGAAAAAAGGAAGAGAAGAGGGCTTGGTGCTTGAGAGCATTTCATTGGCTTTTACAGAGGACCTGGATTTGGCTCCCAGCACCCACATGGCAACCCACAACCACCAGTAACTCCATTCCTGTGGGCACCAACACTCACACATATAAGATAAAGTAAATAAGTCAGAAAAGAGAAAAAGATGCCTTCCGACTCATTCCAGGCTGGGATTTGCAGGGTGCCTGGAGCAAGTGTGTGCTTGCAGGAGGACACTGCTTCCTTGGCCTTTCTTCAGACATCCTTGGCCTTGGTACTTTGCACTGCTCTTTGCTTGAAGTCTAACGCACATCTCTGAACTGGTATAAACAGCTGTGAGCATTTCCTAACCCAAACTAGTCTGGGTACCTTGCTGCTTCGACACCAGCTCTGCACACGCGCCGTCTTCCCGCCGGTTCCCTTGTCACAGCTATTATTAACATCCTCTCTGTAATTGTTCGCTCTTATTGTGTGCAGCGTCTAGGCTAAGTGCTTCTCAGACATTATCCATCCAGTCTTAGGAGTTGGGTACTACATTGTCCTCATTTTACAGAGAAACTTAAAGAAGTTAAAAACACCTGTCAAAGAAGGGAGACAGGCTAGACTTGAGACGTTCCTTTGTCAATTGCCATTGTTCTTTCTAAGCCTGCCTACCTACATTTATTCCTTTTTTCCTTTCTTTCCCAACAATGTCTCAGTCTGTATTTTGTAGCCCAGGCTAGCCTAGAATTCATTATGTAGCCCAGGCTGACCTGGAACTCACTACGTAACCCAGTTCTCCTGCCTCAGCTTCCTGATGCAGAATGACAGCTTGAACTGCCATACCCAGATACATCTTCTTATCTTTTTAAGGCATTTCCCTTTAAAATTTTTTTTGCTTAGATTCATTTATTTTCTTTTATGTATATGAATGTTTTGTTTTCATGTACTTGAACATTGTGTGTCTCCTGGGACTAGCATTGTGGACATCTGTGAACCATCATGTAGGTACTAGGAATTGAACCCCAGGTCTCTGCAAGAACCGCTCGTGCGCGCGTGCACACGTGAACACACACACACCACACACCCTGAGGCCCACAATTCCTTGCAGCCTAGAGAAGTAGATAGGACAAGACTTCCCTGAAGAGGTGGCAGAATTGAGCTGAGAGAGGAGTTTGGTGAGTGAAGGTGAGCAGTGTGGAATTGTCTGGCCCATCCAGAAAATACTCTTTGGCTCTGGCTGAAACAAGGGGCTGAAAAGAAGAGATGACACCCAAGGGGGAGCTGGGAAAAGGAAGCGGGTCATAGACTGAAAGCCTAGGCTGTGGGCTGAAACCGCGGCTGTGGAGCCGGGAATAACAGGGTCAGAGTGCTACTGGGAAGTTCGGCTTTCTGATGCGCTAGGCAGTTGGAGGGCTAGAGCAATAGCTGAGGCCATCACCTACAGGCTCTTGCGGTATCAGATGTGCAGTTATGAAAGTAGAAAAAAAAAAAAGAAGAAGAAGAAAAGCCCGGAAATTCATAAGACACACTGAGGGAACGTGCTCAAGATGGGACAATATCAGAGTCCTCAGAACAAGGAACCCAAGTGAAAGCCACTTGGGTTCCACGTTCTACTGTCCCAACTGCCTCCGGACAGTAAGGATATTTTCAGTCCCTTACTGTCCGATCTGCCTGACTCTTACATGTGTGTGCCTGGGACAGTGTGCTGTGACCTGACTGTGCCTATTGTGTGTGCCACATGAAAACTGTGACCCTAACCTGCTGACGTGTGGGTTCCTGTGCCTCTCCTAGCCACTGTGGCTACAGCAGGAAGAACTCACATTCCTTGCATTGCTGAGTTTGCCTTTTCTTAAATGATTTTTGTGGAGGGAGAGGAGGAGGTGTTTTGTCAGCAAATCCAGGGGTGCACATAGGTCAGGAGCTCTTGTTCTAAGGAAAATAACCACACTGTCAGATTTCTGTGAGTAACTGGGAGACGGCCAGGGACCGGTCCATCTCCGATCCACAGCCAGTTTTGTAACAAACTAATCTTATCAAGTTAATAAAAAATATCTCTGCTCAGAGGTAACTTCAGGGGGGAGATTTTTAGCTTTCTATTTGTTTGGTAGATAAACAAAATTAAAACAAAATGGGAAAAAAAATTTAGGCACGTTCCTTTTTCTTTTCTCCGGCTATCATTCAGTCTGTCTGTGGACAGATCCCGGGTGGCTTGCTTGCTGGGACTGTTATGAGCACAAAGCGGTCATTCCAGTGAACTTGGCCTGTTGTTTGGGCCTGGTGCCCACCTTCTGTGTAGTGGGAACTGGCCTGGAAGGTGGTTGGCTGACTCCACGCATTCTGTAGTCTTCAGCAAAGACTAGAGTTTCCACACTGAGTTAGGCAACTCAGGCAAGGGATAGGAATTCGCAACCAGGATATGATGTGGAGAATCTTGGCAATTCTCTGCAGCCTGCCCACAAAACCTCCTTCACTTCTCTATAAGGAGCCTGGCATTGCTGGTGGTTTCCTTGTTTCTTTGTTTGTTTTTAGAGATTTTTTTTTTAAGTTGAAAAGCTATATAAGAAAATTTGCTCAATAGCGTGCAGTCATTTACATGGTCATAAAACTTGAAACATTGATTTTTTAAAAAAAAAAAAAAAACATATGTTTTCTTGTCATCATACCTGGTCCTGGATTGTAAGAGTATTTCATACAAGTATGTATTGAACTTTGGCTATATTGCCCCATACTCTCCTGCCTCCCACTTAATCCCCTTTGTCCCCCTAAACAGCTTCTCTTTCCCTTTCTTTTTAAATTACTATTATTTATGTGTCTACTGGTGCCCTGCAAGGGCACAAGAGGGTTTGGGATTCCCTGGAGCAGGAGTTGCAGGCATTCCTAAGCAGCCCAATGAGGTGCTAGAACACGGTCCTCGGGATAGAACAGAAAGCCCTTTAACTGCCCGGCCGTAGCTGCAGCTCTTAGAGCTAGCTCATTCTGCCATCAGAGAGGAGAAAGAGCGACCAGTTTGCCTTTCTCTAGACAGAAAGCAAGTTGGTGGGTTTGAGGCGGAGGCTTTTTTTATTTAGAGTGGTCTGCAGTCTCTTGCAGGTGTTGTGAGGTTGAATATAGGTGACAAGAAAGCATTTAGCCCAGGCCCCCAAGCAAGGAGCTTTCCTGTTGTTTTCTTCTCTGGAGGCCGGCAGCTAAAGGCTGTGATACCACAGAACCTTGTTGTCCCAGCAGCACCCACAGGAGAATCGTGCCAAGATCTCACTCAGCACTAATACTCAGTGACACCAGGACTGTAACAACCTAATCTGTCCCCTAGCCTTTTCTGCTTTGCGAGTCCTTTTGTTGTTATTGTTTTGACTGGGGCTGTCTGTTCCATTCCGTTCTGTTCTGTTGTGTTTTGTGTTAGAGACAGAATGTTACCCGGCCTAGGCTGGCCTTAAACTTGCTGTGTGCCTGGGGGCCACCCTTGAACTCCTAATCCCCGCAGAAAGATTGCAAGCTTTCAGGACCAAGCCCAACTGTTGGCTTTGCTGATGTTTTACACTGCCCAGAAAGCTACAGTAAGTGTGGAAGTTTTGGATGCTCCTTTAGGTTCTAATTCTTATTATTGCATGGCACTTAAGGATGGGAAAACAAAACAAAACCAAGTCAAGATGGAAATCCTGCTGAGGTCTGTCAGCTTTCAGAACTTGCATACGCAGCCAGACTAGCAGAGACTGGCCACCCGTCCAGACATCTTCTAAATGCCCAAGGTCACCTGAGACGTAACTGTCACTCAGCAGTTCTCTGGGATAACGTGAAGGAGGTCCTCCTCCTTGGCCTGCTGCGGAGGGGTCCACGTGGGGCAGGCGTGAGACGCCCACGCCCTCTCACCTGGAGTCGGAACTGCCCTCAGCCAGCTTTCTGTTACACAACACCTTCCATTTTGCTTTGGAGTCTGAGTTCAGTGCAGAAGGTGACACACCTTCAGTGTTTGATGCAGAAATAGGACAAGGGAGGAAGGATTACACCGGCCTCTTTCCCCGCAGTGTTCACGTTTATCATAGCGTTTCTCTTGGTCTCAAGTAGAAAAACAATTTTACTAACAACCGCGGTTTAAGGTCTGAAGTGTGCGAACCTTTCTCCATTGTGGGGGTGTCTCCGGCCCATCGGTAATAACTCTCCTGAGAGACTAACCTAATTATTCTGATATCTCCACCTAAATCAAAAGTAGGACACTAAATTCATAGGAATGTTAATGGCTACGTTTAATTGATTTCAATGTTTCATAAGAGAAACCTTTTAGTTCTACATTGAGTGTTTTTTTTATTAAAAGAGAGAAAAGGTAAATTTGATCTGCTTTAATGAAAGAATATCACCAGTAGGTAGTTAGAAAAGAGTTGTCCAAATTATCCGCATGACTTAGGTGTCAGAATTACATCATGTCATTTAATTTTTCTACCAGAAGAAAGCAATTTTGGACCAGGTCCCTGCTGATCATGGATTTTCTGAGCCTTGTAGGAAAGGGTTGTGTTTAAAGAAGGGAAATAACCTGTCCGTGGTGTATTTACATAGCCCTATAGGACTGTCCGTGGTGTATTTACATAGCCCTACAGGACTGTCCGTGGTGTATTTACATAGCCCTACAGGACTGTCCGTGGTGTATTTACGTAGCCCTATAGGACTGTCCGTGGTGTATTTACATAGCCCTATAGGACTGTCCGTGGTGTATTTATGTAGCCCTGTAGGACTGTCTGTCTATGGTGTATTTACATAGCCTTACAGGACTGTCCATGATGTGTTTACATAGCCCTACAGGACTGTCTGTGGTGTATTTCCATAGCCACATAGGGTCTGGAGAGATGGCTCATGCTAAGAACACTACCTGCTCTCGTAGAGGACCTCGGTTAGGTTCCCAGCGCTCACATGATGGCTCACCACCTGTGACTCCAGCTCCAGGGCATCCAATGACCTCTTCTGGCCTCTGAAGGCAGGACCGTTCATGTGTATGGTGCACATAAACCCAACCAGGCACAGACATAAGTAAGCAAATACATAATAGCATGTACCATTGTACTATGTTCTAGTCAGGTAGAGCGAGGAAACATTGTATTTTGTTGCTATTATTTTATGTGTCAGTAGTCAATAATAAAAAGAATATTTGATTTCATTGTGGCTACTGCTTCCTTTACAACTTCTATTCTCTTTCAAATTTTCATCTTTTCCTGTCGGAGGATTATCTGTGATCTCAGACATGCTATATAAGCGGCTCTACCACTAAGTTCTATCCTTATCCTGGTACTCTATCATCTTAAAATAAAAGTTTTAGGAGATGAAAGCACTCATTCTGGCGCCAGGGTTCTGTGTTTACACCAGTGAGCCATCTGGAAGTCACGTTCACGTATTTAATATCCCTGCATTGCACGGTGTTCAGTATTTCCACCCATGATCCAGGTCGTTAACCCAAGGGAAAAGACAGCAGAGTAATTACTGTCTTTATTTTCATTTCTGCAAAATCTACTCACCCAGATGATGGGGGGGTGCTAATGAGGGGTTCATGGGGTTTGCTAAACACGGAGGTAATAACAAAGAACCTAGACGCTGACTCCTTAAGTGTCTTTTGGCCATTTGGGCGTTAGGCTGTGTGGTCTAACCAGAAAGCACCAGGAAGTCAAATGTGAGTGTCAGACTCTTCCTGGGGCCCAAGACCACTATTTCAGTGGCAATGTGGACATCTGTATCTCCATTTAAAACAGAAGCCCTCTGACACATAGGGAGTATGGAAAGCTACCATTAAACATTCACAGCTGAGATGATTTTCTAGAGTAGAGCACTTAGGGTTAGCTTAAGTTTAAGTTTAGAAGGACTCTCAGTCGCGAAGAATTAAATATTAGGGCAGTTTTCGACACATGACTCTCTCCTTTGTTATCTGAATGTAAGATTAAAAAGAAAAAATGGTGTGTCCAGACTGTACTGGTGCTCAGTAACATACTCTAGGGTAACATAAAATCAGATTGCATGTTTGCAACATATAAGGTCTGCAGAGTAGGGGCTGGAGCCATGGCTCTTGGTTAAGAGCACCAGCTGCTCTTCCAGAGGACCTGGGTTCAATTCTTCAGTTCTTAGCACCCACATGGCAGCTCACAACTCTCTGTAACTTAAGTGCCAGAGGATCCCACACCTTCACACAAATGCATATAAAATAAAGTGAAACAATTTAAAAAAAAAAAAAAAAGAACTACACTGTAGTGGGTGTGACAATAAGATTGTAACTCAGTACCATCTGAGTCACCCTTCGGGTGAAGATGAGAAGCTGGATGTTCGTTCCAAACATATGTACTATGGGGAAGCTTGGGAAGTGGGAACCAGTGCTGTAGATAGCCCCACTAAGGAGAAACCCAAGTCCCAGAGAAAAGGCAAGCCAGTCTGTCCTCAAATGAGTCCGGGCCTTCCTGTGTGGACTGGCCAGTTCATGAAGTGTACAAAACCTCAACTTCTGCATGCTGAGTCCTTCCAAGACACAGAAGCAAGGGCTGGAGCGATGGCTCAGCAGTTAAGAGCATATGCTATTCTTTTTTTTTTTTAATTTATTATGTATATCTTGTTCTGGGTACCAGATCTCATTATAGATGGGTGTGAGCCATCATGTGGTTGCTGGGGATTGAACTCAGGACCTCCAGAACAGCAGTCCTCTTAACCTCTGAGCCATCTCTCCAGCCCCACGTGTGCTATTCTTGCAAATGACTGAAGTTCAGCTCCCCATGCTGGGCAGCTCAGAACCATCTGAAAGTCCAGATGCACAAGGACCTAGGCCCTCTTCTGGCCTCCACACAAAGGAGGAGCACCTTCGGCAGCTCTGAGCCGACAGTGGTTGCGTCGTGTGGCTGGTGCTAAGGTGTGGCCTGTGCTTCTCTCTCCCCAGGGCACCTGGACGATGATGGGTTACCCCACGGATTCTGCACAGTCACCTACTCCTCCACAGACAGATTTGAGGGCAACTTCGTGCACGGAGAAAAGAACGGACGTGGGAAGTTCTTCTTCTTTGACGGCAGGTAGCCCTCGCCTGTTTTGTTTGGGGTTGGGGGGAGGTCTCCCAATTATTTCAAAAGAAGGAATGATGCAAATGCATGGATTCAATTAAAAGTTTGTGGACACCTAATGCAGAAGATGAGTGAGAGTAACCCCAACATGTAGGCAAGGCTTTGGTGGCCAGCAACGACAGAGGTGGCTATACGGAAGTCAGCCTAAGGTGTGCCGAGCCTGGCATGTGTCTGTCCAGTGATGTTCTGCCAAGTCAGATTCAGGGGGTCAGATTCAGGGGGACCCATTTGCACAAATACAGTTCAAAAACTGTAACATAGCTCAACAACATCACACAAGCGGGAAAGCAAGAAGTGACACCCCAGGTTGTCCTCTGACCTCCACATGTAGCATGGCCCACACTCACACATACCCATGTGCACAGGCACACACATCATATATGCACACATACTCACACATCGTATATGCACGTACAATACCCTCTGGATACCTGATCCCAGGGTCTCTTTCCAGGTGTTGGCATCAGTGGCTCCTCTTTCAGAAGCTTCTGTCTAGAAAGTAATTCTCCTGCTCCTCTTCCATGACAATTTAACCAAAGCTCTCTTACTGGAAAATGTCAATTGTTCCTTTACTCTGAGATTATTTTTTATTCATTCAACGATGTACGTTTTTATAAATGTCTTTCTTCCCCTCCCCACCTAAGTAGAGTTTCCTTGAGTGCAGAATCTCCGTGACATCTCCTATACTTTATGACACTTTCCCTTAACTTGATACTTTAAAACAACGATAGTAAAGTCTTTGCCATGTGGATGTGGGAACCGAAAACAAGTTAGAACAGATGGCCACACACATACACACACCCATGTACTCACCCATGCACACACACACATGCACACACTATGCACACACCCATATTCTCACTTTAAATTTGGTAGTTAGATAAGGATAGCCAACAATTGACTAACTCGTAGACAAAACAGTCAAGCTAATTTGTTGTATGTAGTAGCTTTACGGACTTGGTGTAAAAGAGCGTTAATGAGTGACTTTGAGCTCATTTGGGCTAGACCGAGCATTTGAACCAGTGTGCCGAAAATGCACTCCTTATTATCCGCAGAAACTTAGTAGGAAGGTAGGGACCAAGATTCCTCTCAGATGGCACGCGGTCTGGAGCATGACAGCGGATGCGTATGGTCCTGAGGGTACTGTGGAAGTGCTTTTCTGGTACTGAGAAGGCTTGGTTATCTGCACCTCTGACTGTAATCTCTAATCTTGATGTGCAGTACAGTTTAACTGTTCTCTGTTCCACCAAAATGTGTAAAACTAGAGCCAGAACTTGTCACTAGCCTAGAACTGGGAGAAGAAAAAACAAACAAACAAACAAACCATTGGCATCTACTTTCAGGCTATGGGATGGGAATATTAGGCAGTTGTGTGGTCCGAGGCTCAAGACGAAGTTTATTATATGTATGGTTATCCTTCAGTATTGGGGAACCAAGGGCTTCATGATGCTGAGGGTTCTACCACCGAACTTTGTTGCCTGCCCTTTCGATGCTGTTTCAAGTTGTCTGGCTGTCCTCACACCTGCTGTCCTCCGGCCTCTCCTGTAGAGTGCTGAGGTCACTAGCGTGTGCGATAGAACCCAGAGTGTAAATATTTATTGTCAATGCTTTTCCTGGATGTGCCAACTGGTTTTCAAAGTATTTGCTATGCTTTTATTTTTCTATACCCAAGTCATTTTTCTTTTGTGTGTGTGCATGTGTATGATATGTGTGTATGCGTATGTTTATATCTGTGTATGTATATATGTTTAAGTATATATGATATGTGTGTATATATGTGTATGTATGTGTGCATACACTTGTGGAGGATAAAAAAAGGTTCCTTGTTGTTCCTCGTTGCCATGAATCTTGAATTATCCTTTTTTATTGCATTAATTGATTTATTGGGAGGGGCTAGACATGTCACAGTGTGTGGAGGTCAGAGGACAGCTTCCAAGAGTTGGTTCTCTCTTTCTATCATGTGGGTGCCAGAGATGAAGCTCGGTTATCAGGCTTGGTGGCAAGCCTTTACCTGCTGAGTCATCCAGAAGGCCACATCTTGGTGTGCTTTATGTTTCTTTTGTTTTGAGACAGGGTCTCTCCCTGACTTGAAACTCACCAAGTAGGCTAGATAGAGATTACAAACCCACGCCATCATACTTGGTTTTGTTTTTTAAGTGGGTTCTAAGGGACAAAGGCACAGCCTCATGTTTGCAAAAGCAGGCAACTTGTCACCTGAGCCCCAGCCTCCCAGAGCCAGTTTCTGACATTGGCTTCCTGTACTGATGTGTCCTGATGAGAGGGACCCTACGGGCTGAGGGCCGATGAGCACAGCTGACATTTCCCAGGCTCCTACAAGGTGCTTGATCGCACCTCAGAGAAGCTGGGGTGGAAGTGAACTTTTGAAATCATGTATTCCAGCCGCTCATGTGAGGCAAAATCCTCTCTGTGTTCCTGACCATCTTCAGGCTTTTGTTGAAACCACGGTCAGCAAGCAAATACATTTGGATTTACAATTCCATGTTTATGAAGAAACTAAGGCTTGGGGAGGCTGAGTAACTTTCCCAGAGTCCCCTAGCTAGTAAGCGTAGAGTTGAGGTGAATTCATTTCTATATTTTCTTTTTTGGGGGGTGGGGGGGAGGTTCGAGACAGGGTTTTTCTGTAGCTTTGGAGCCTGTCCTAGAACTACCTCCTGTAGACCAGATTGGCCTTGAACTCACAGAGATCTGCCTGCCTCTGCTGGGATTACAGTCGTGTGCCCACACTACCCAGCCATGTCTATATTTTCTTTCTCTCTTTCTTTCTTTTTTTTCCCCCTGAGGCAGGGTCTCGTGTAGCCCAGGCTGGCCTCACACTCACTATATAGCTGAACATGATCTTGAACTCCTGATCTTCCTTCCTCTATCTCCCAAGTTCTGAGATTACAGATGTGAAACACTGACTAAATTCATTTTCATATGCAACCGGTTTTTTTTTTTTCTTACTACTTCTGCCACTACATTCTCACCAGAAGTGAGAAAATAGTAATGGGTCTGCTTCCTTTTTTCTGTGCTTTCTTTGTTTGGTTCTTGCTTTTCGAGAATGGGTTTCTCTGTGTTGTTCTGGAACTCACTCTGTAGACCAGGCTGGCCTCAAACTCACATTTCTTTGTTTTCTTTAAGGTCACTTCTTAGCTATTTTTGGTTTGTTTGTTTGGTTGGTTGTTTGTTTGTTTTCCAAGACAGGGTTTCTCTGTGTAAAGCCCTGCAGTCCTGGAACTAGCTCTTGTAGACCAGACTGGCTTTGAACTCACAGAGATCCACCTGCCTCTGTCTCCCGAGTGCTGGGATTAAGGAAAGGCATGTGCCACCTCCATCTGGCCGGCTTCTTTTCTAAAGGTGCGTTAGCTCTTGCTAGGAGCCCGACAGGTTGATGGAAGGTGTTCCTGGAGGGTCATTTGGTAACGGCCTCCCCAAACTCCTGTTTTCTCATTTGTGGGATGGGGATAAATGATCGAGTGAGGAAAAACTACAAAGACCTTGGAAGGCATAGCACACCTGCCAAGTGCCCGGGGAGGGGATGGATGGAGATGGTGACTAACCCTGATGTCACTCCACTCTTAGTTGATCACAGTGGCCTAGAAGACTGCTTGCTAGGGGAAACATCAAAGTGTCAAATGTCTTAACATTGCTACAGTCACACCACCGTCAACTACTCCTAAAGGTGTGATTCTCCCACTCCCCTGTCCCAACCCCATCAGAAAGCAAGCACTCAGCACCAGGTACCAACCAGTGTTCACACATTCCAGTTCAGTTCTGATGATGTCTACCTGAGGTGTGTTCACCTCTCATAGTTCTGGGGGGTTGAGAGCTTTG
Source organism: Alexandromys fortis (assembly GCF_014885135.2). Classification (NCBI taxonomy): domain Eukaryota; kingdom Metazoa; phylum Chordata; class Mammalia; order Rodentia; family Cricetidae; genus Alexandromys; species Alexandromys fortis. The sequence continues at coordinate 16,970,272 of NW_026067911.1, read as the reverse complement.
AGATCAAAAGCTTAGATTGGAGTCTAATGGGGACCTGCTTCCTGGCTTACAGATGGCAGCTTATCTTGTCACGGGCTGGAGAAGGAAGCCAGGGAAAGCAACCCCCCCCCCCTTGTGTCTTTTATACGGGCAGTGAATGCACTCAGGAGGGCTCTGACTTCATGACCTAATACCTCCCTCAACACCTCACCTCTTAGGACCACCCCATTGGGAAATAAGGTGTCAATGTACAGATTTTCCAGGGACCTAAACATTCAGTCTATAGCAGTACATTTTTTTTTTTAGGGTTTCCTCTTAAAGAAGAGAACAACATTGTGCTAATTGCTGTTATTTTGGGTCTCTGTGATCATCGGATTCTCTAGACTCACACATCCTCTGTGAAAGGATTAAAAACAAAGACAGGGGCGACTTTGAAGGTGCCCGGCACACAGGCAGATGAACCGCAGGAAGAGCTTCGCTCTGCTTGCCCATCCTCCCCTGAAGGCTGAAGGTGTTAGCTGGAAGTAGCTTTAGCAGATGGGTTAGGGCTCCTTTGCCTTTCTCCGCTTGCAGTATTGGCTAATAATACAGCCACATGGAAGAGTTCCTAGAACCATGTTCTCGAACTAAGCCACAATTTGATTTGTTAGAGATGAGACTTGAATGTAGAATCTGATTCACTTTCAAGTTTCTTTCTCGACTCTTAAACTGATGAGGACATACTAGCAGGTGTGTCTAACGTTTTATATTGGTCACAATGTTCCAGTATAAAAAGTTGGACATACCTGCTAGTATTTTTTGTAGTTTCTTTTTTTTTTTAATTGAGCTATACATTTTTCTCTGCTCTCCTCCCTTCCTTCCCTCTCCTCTTCTACCCTCTCCCGTGACCCCCACGCTCCCAATTTTCTCGGGAGATCTTGTCTTTTTCTCCTTCCTATGTAGATTCAAGTATGTCTCCCTTAGGGTCCTCTTTGTTGTATCGTTTCTCTTGGCTTGGGATACAGTGTTATTATCTACAAAGTTCAGACTTGAAAAATACAAGATAATAGAGTTAGTAAAAGAAAAAAAATAGCCACAAAAAAAAATCTTAAGTTTTAACCAAGCTTGAGATTTAGTGTTGGCCACACTTATAGCTACCCCAGACCATATGCGCCCCCACAAGCTACAGGTTGGGCACACCTGTTAGAAAAAAGGAACAATGGTTAGGTCCAGAGATGGAAAGGGCAGAAACTCCTCAGTCTCCAAACTATGAAGAAAAGCTAAACTTCCTAAATACTTTCACGTATTCAGACACTATAGAGGCTACTTCCAAATGAAAATATGGTAATGTTTAAATAAAATGCAGGTGTGTCAGTTGGGGTGCGTAACTGCTCAATTTCTCCTCTATTTTATGTTCTAGTTCCTAGTTTAATTGTTTTTGGAAATTTAGCACCTCGTAAATTAAAAAAGGTTTGTCCGGGCAGTGGTGGTAGTGCACGCCTTTAATCCCAGCACTCGGGAATCAGAGGCAGCAGGCGGATCTCTATGAGTTCGAGGCCAGCCTGGTCTACACAGTGAGTTCCAGGACACGTTCCAAAGCTACACAGAGAAACCCTGTCTCAAAAAACCAAAAAATAAAAATAAAATGTTGAAAAAATAAAAAGGCCTGTATATGTGAGGAGTAAGAAATGTACTTAGACTGATGTTTTCATTTCTCCTCAGTTTTCCAGTTGTTTGCTTCAGATACCATTGCCAGAAAAACCAAACAATCCAGTGCCCATTGTGGTCGTTTCCTAGCATCATCCTGAGGAGTCTGTCAGCGGGTTAAAAGGAAACATGGATTAAGAACATTAAAACTGGGCCTAGAGAAATGGCCTCCTGGTTAAACACTTGCTGCTTTTTCAGAACACCCACGTTAGATGGCTCACAACCACCTGTAACCCCAGGTCCAAGAGACCTGACACCCTCTTCTGACACACAGAAAAAGAGAGAACGAAAGTTGAAACGGCAGGTGCCATTAGTGGGGGCCTATGTCTACAATTCCAGCACTTGGGAGGCAGAGGCAGGAGGAGCAAGAGTTCACAGTCATCCTTAGCTACATGTTGAGTTCAAGGCCAGCCTGAGTACATGAGGCCTTGTCTCGAAACGAACAGCAGTGAAATACGGAGCTGAGCATAGTTTTCTAAGCTTGTAACCCAACACCAACGAAGAACAGAGGGGTCCTGAGCTTGAAGCTAGTCTGGACTACACAGTGAGACCCTGTGACCAAGAGAGGGGGGAGGACAAGGAAAAGAAAGACGATGGGGAGGGAGGATGGAAATGTGTGATGTTTACATAAAAAAAAGTCAAACAAATACTTTGGATAAGAATAGTGAAACTCTATACTTTCTGTAGCTTAGGGATACTTAAGGTTGGTTTGTTGCAATGAACACATTGGTTTTTATTTTTTAATATAAAAGGTATCTATTCCTTCCTTCTTCCATTCAGTGGGTCACTCATAAATTACTGCAGAAAGAGAAAGAGCTTTCTTACATCCCTGAAAAGGAAGCTTTCCCGGGTCTGGAATTTAGGCTAGCTGTAACGCCCTTTGCTACCCGGCCTTCAGAAACTGCGCTCACTGTGCACAGTAAGCCAGCTGTGCAGAGGAAAAGGACTGTCTCCCTTGAGAGGGAAGTGAGAATACTCTCCCAGGCCAAGAGGCGAGGACAAACCATTGGACACTGTTGGGACTGAGATCAAAACAAGATGACTCAGTGGAGCTGGGTGTAGAGGCCCCTCCCTTAGTCCCAGCACTCTGGCAGGCGGAGCTCTGTGAGCTGGAGGCCAGGCTGGTCTATATAGTGAGTTTCAGGACAGTCAGGGCTATACAAAGAAGCCCTGTATGGAGGAAAACCAAAACCAAACAGAAAGATGACTCAGGGGTAGAAGCATCTGCCTGATGATCTGAGCTCAGCAGTGGAAGGAAAAACTGATCCCCAAAGGTTGGTCCCTCCCTCCTCTGTGTGCAAGCCCTGGCATGCGTGAACTTACACTTACAAAAACATTTGCAAGTCTGTGCTGTTGATTTTTAACTTGTCTGAGAGACCTGTGACTTTTAGATTTGATCATGAATCTGAGCAGTATTGGCAGGTATGTCTGTTGGGACAACACCCAAATATACACAGGAACGTTCTGAACACTACTGACAATCTAAAGTCAAACAGGTTGGCAGGACTAGCAAATAAAAACATTTAGCACACTGGTAAAATTAAAACCTCAGACAACAACGACAAAGCGTGTTTTTATATTTATATCTTATATTCAATATCCGAGATATGCACCCGCTGAAGTTTATAACCTGTCTAAAATCCAGGCTTCCCTGAACACCTTGTGTCTTTTTCCAGGGTTGGGAGTTCAAAGCAGGGTTTCTCTGTATAGCCTTGGCTGTCCTGAAACTCACTTCATAGACCTCGCTGGTCTCAAACTCACAGAGATCTGCCTGCCTCTGCCTCTTTGCCGCTCTGCTTCTCCCTCAGCCTCTCTCTCTGCTTCTACCTCCACCTCTGCCTCCGCCTCCCAAGTTCTGAGAATAAAGGCATGCACCACCACCTTCTGGCCCCATCTTGTACCTGACCTGACAGCCCCTCCCAGAAACGAAGAGATAGATGGCTGAAGCGCTGCACACAGCAGCCGGCCCGTTGATTAGTGCTCCTTCTCCAAGCCGACTCTTTGTTAATTGTGTGAATCTAATGACAGTCGAATCTCACTGATTCAGCTTCACTGACTTAGAGTTTTGATTAGTTATGCAAAAGCTATGTGAAAGTATACTTTACTCCATTCATGAATTTAATAAGCCTATTTGTCATTGATAACACAAACAAACGGGAAGGAGAACTATTTATCTCCTTGGGAGGCCACAGATAGTGTCATTACAACGAAACGAGACGCCGTCACAGTTCAGGCTGTGAGTTTCATTTTAATAATTACAAATCGTTCTCAGTCATAAGACGAGACAGAGTCAGGGACAGGTTGCCCAAACCCTGTACCTCGCTCTGCATTCTCCCTGCCCCGGAACATGGTGTGTGCTTATCTTACCTAGCTCAGAACATGGTGTGTGCTTGGCCTACTTAACCCAGCACACAGTGTTTGCTTGTTCCAGTAGAAGGGATGTGTTTATCCTCCCTTACCCTGTAGTACTGTGTGCTGTCCTGCACGGCCTCTTGAGCAGTGTGTGCTTGCTCGGCAGTGTTCTTGTGCTGGATTATTCTGTGCACCATGCAGGCTAGAGTCCCATACGATGCTCACGACATACCTTAAAACGCCTACTAGCGAACTCTGGGACTAAAAGCCGGGTGTTAAACCGTCTTTGTTTCTGAATAGCTAGTATTTATCTTTTTGATCTTTAAATTACATTTGTTTATTGTGTGTACATATGTTATGGGTAGCGAGGTGGAGGCCTGCGTGTGGACATCGGCGTACAGCTTGCCTCTGTGGGTCCTCTCCTTCCGTGGTGGGTATCCAGGGAATCGAACTCAGATCCTCAGGTTTAGCAGCAAGTGCCTTTACCCTCTGATTCTGCAGTGTTAATGCTCACATTTAAAATTTTAAAAATGCCTTGAGCTGCCCTTCCGTTTATTCCAAATGGTATTTTTGGTAAACTTCCTTCCATTGCATAAGGATATTGGACAGAAAATGTATTTCTGAACTTCCAAATGTGTTTTCTGAGGACAGCGGTAGAAGGGTGGTAAAATCACTTTGAGTGTGCTGTGAGCTTTCTTCTGGTCCAGCCGCTGGGCTTGGGCTTTGTCAGGCTGCTAACGGGGTGAGCAGGGTTGAGCCTGCAATCTCCCTCCTTTACCCGACAGATCCTTTATGTCCATGACCGCGCACATGAACACATGTGTACAGCTGAGTGACACACACACGACTCCATGAGATTAGCGTGTAGCCTAGATATGGACCCAGCTATAGCTTCTAGAGTTGTGTGTGTATACTTGCGTTGTTCATACAGTGACAGAACCTTCTAGTAACACATTTTCCAGAGCCTGTCCCTGCCATTGAGGGATACATGACCGTACAACACAAAAATAAGGCCTCGTCTGTTGAAATAAGAGCGGTGGGGCTGCGTCCCCAACACCCCGGCCGCTTGGCTAGCTCATGCCCCAAATAACAACACACAAACTGTATTCATTTAAGAACTGCTTGGCCCATGAACTCTAGCCCTTACAGGCTAATTCTCGCACCTGGACTAGCCCATTTCTAATGATGTGTGTAAGCACCCCAAGGTGCGCTTACCGGGAAGATTCTAGCCTCCGTCCATGATGTCTCTGCTCCAGAGCGCAGAGTTGTCTGGTCTCTCTCCGGGAGCAGAGCAGAGTCTGACCTCACTTCCTCTTCCGCCCAGAATTCTATTCTGTTTACTCCTCCCATCTATGTTCCAAGCCATGAGGCCAAGCAGCTGGTTTATTATAACTTAACAAATGAAATCAACAGATTGATATATGACACTCCCACATCACTCGTCAGTCTTCCAGAGGGATCAAAGGAGAGTCTGTTGATTGGATGCCAGTTACCATTGCTACTGTAGAATGGAATATTAGTGGCTTGAAAGGAAGATGGCCATTTGCACAGGCTACCCCACACTTGCTTGATTGGAGAGCTCCATATGCAAGCCATCTAAGAACTGTGCGAGAAACAAATTTCCCACTGTTAGGTAGAGTGTAACCGTGGGAACGCTGGTGCCCCAGGGTAAGCTGGGCATCTGCGTGGCCGTGGAGACACGGGCAGCTGAGACTTGCTCTCAGCCCAACATGGGCCTTTTTTCCTCTCTCTTTCCTTTGGCAAAGAAAAAAGGAGAGAGAGAGAGAGAGAGAGAGAGAGAGAGAGAGCTGTAGTGCTGTATAATCTGACTGTTTCTGTTCTCCCTTGCCTCCCAGTACCCTGGAGGGATATTACATGGATGACGCCCTGCAGGGCCAGGGTGTATACACCTATGAGGATGGAGGTGTTCTCCAAGGCACATATGTGGATGGAGAGCTGAACGGACCAGCCCAGGAGTATGACACTGACGGGAGGCTCATCTTCAAGGGACAATACAAAGACAACATTCGACATGGAGTGTGCTGGATCCATTACCCGGTAAGCTGGCGCCTGTTGGCTCTGAGAGGAAGGAGCTCGTTTTAAGACAATGTTTTGACTCCTCGTGATAAACAGTACAATGTATCCGCTGTGAAGTCACGGATCAGCCGCTATTGACGAGAGTGTCTGAGGCCTACCTGCCTGCTGTTGCTCGCTATGACTTAGATGACTAGGCCTGAGGTTGCTATTAATTATTCTTCTGAGTCATACTGAGTAGTCCTGCGTGTTTATTCAGCACTGGAACAAACTAGCTTTATTGTACCATCTCTAAAGTAAAAAAAAAAAAAAAAAAAAGTTGCTTTTAATTCCTTTGGCAGGTAGAAAGAAGTGGTGGGGTTATTTCATCATTGAAATGCATACGAGGAATGGCTGGGCATGGTGACATGCCTTTAGTCCCAGAACATAGTGAGATCCAGGACAGCCAGGAGTATGCAGAGAGACCTTGTGTCAAAAAGGGGGGGGGGGGAATAACCTTATATAGGGGGAGAGACAGGCTTTCACTGTGTAATCTGTCTGGCCTCAAATGCACTCTGTAGTCCAGGTTGTCCTCAAACTCATAGAGATCCTCCTGCCTCTGCCTCCAAGCGTTGATATTAAAGGCATGCACCATCTCGCCCAGTTGTTGCTTAGTTTTATACGTGAGACTGAATCCTTTTTGGAGTCTCTACACGACTGCAGCTTGGTTTTTACAGCCCTCTCGCTATGACGATGCGTCATGGACTTGCACTGCTCACATTAAGATGATGTAACTGAACTTGCCTCTAAGTGTTTGGTGACTGTGCTGGTTCTGAGTGAACTGCAGCAAATAGAAATGGCAGAGCCCATGATTTGGAATCAATAACTTTTGTTTGCATTTCAAATATCCCATCTGTTGTTGATGAGTTTGAAAACCATGTTTTGAAAAATAGACCGTAAGATATACTTTGTTTACTATTTTATCACGCCCAGAGCTTAACTGAAAATACCTTTCTGCTTGCTCTGAGTTATTAGTAAGAGCAGGCTAGATGGAGTTGTGCTTGCCTGGAATCCCAGCATTTAGGAATGGTGGCAAGGGGATCAGAAGTTCAAGGTCAGCCTCAATGACAGACAGAGTTTGAGGTCTGCCTGGGCTACATAGTAAAACTTTGTCCCACAAAAAGCATGTTTTTACATGTAAACCAAGAGAAGTGGTCCTCAGTGAATGCACTTACATGTTGTTACATGTGTTGTTTGTGTGTGCATGACGTGTGGGGATGCATGTGTCACGCATATGTATGGCAGCCATGTGAGGGCAATTTCTAGAATCCATTCTCTCTCCCACCTTCACATAGGTTCCAGGGCTTGAGCTCAGGCTTGTGCAGCACCTTTACCCCACCCCATCCCCCTTCCTGATAGCTAACATTACTATTCTTTTTTTAAAAACAGCATACATAGTGTTTATACTTTCACTTTATTGTTTTAAGATTCATTTACTTATTTTACCTATTTGAGTGCTCTATCTGCATGTATGTCTTAATGCCAGAAGAGGGCATCAGATCCCTAGATGGTTGTGAGCCACCATGTGGGTGCTGGGAATCAAACTCAGGTCCTCTGGAAGAGCAGCCAGTGCTTTTAACTGCTGAGTCGTCTCTCCAGCCCCCACATTATTATCCTTTGGGGGGATTATAGAGTTTATTTAGTGGGTTATGGAAGGGAAGGGGGAGAGGGAAGGGGAGAGAGAGAGGCAGCAGCCCCCTCTTCAGAAGAGAGACAGGAAGAGCCATATTATTATTCTTTAGAAACTGTTTAAGTGGCTGAAAAGATAAGAGCACTTGCTGTGAGTATAAGGACCTGAGTTCAAATCCTCAGAAACCAAGTAAAAAGCCTGGCTTGGTCACGTATGCCCTCCCAATGCTCTCACTGAGGATCTCTGGGGCTGGCACACCTCCAAGTTCAGTGAGACCCCGCCTCAAGGGAATAAGGCAGACAGAGCAGGATATCCAACATCATGTAAGTACAGTTGTTGTTGTTGTTGTTGTTTTATTTTTTGAGACAGGGTTTTTCTACATAGTTCTGCCTGTCCTGGAGCTCAATGTGCAGACCAGCCGGGGCCCTGCCTTCCTAGTGCTATGATTAAAGGCACACACAATGGTGCCCAGCCAGTCAATCGTGTTTTTAATTCGTTGAACTTGACACTGTTTATGCACCTGTGGTCCCAGCTGCTATGGGAGCCTGAGACAGAAGGGTTTAAGCCTTGAAGTTTGAGGCTGGGGAAATGGCTCAGCAGTTAGGAGCTGCTGCTGCTTTAACATGAGGACTGGAGTTTGGATCTCAGCATCCACAGTGGGGGCTCTAGAGAGCCAACACCCCCCTCCCTCACACACACACACACACACACACACACACACACACACACACCATACACACATATAAAAAGAATTTTAAAAAGAAACTGCATTCTAGGGGAAGAATGTGGTTGATCTCTAAGACTTGCACAAACATTTAGGTCTCCGCTTGATCGGCTCTGATCCACAGACATCGTTTGGGGACTGTCTAGGTAGAAGCAAACAAGCAGATGGACAGGTGCCAAGGTACCTACAGTTCTAACACTGAGAGTGGGCTTCCTGCGTGGCCAGGCAGAGCTCCACGACACTGGGGAGCTACTGACATTTGAGAGAGACTTGTCAGGAGAACGAGTGGAGCCCCGTGTAGGCAGAGGATGGGAGAGAGACGAAACAGGAATTCCCAGCGACTCCCACTCCCTGTCATTTCGCTTCTGACTAGGATCAACTGAAGTCCTCTGATGAGATCGAAGGCACACTGAGACCATTTCCTGCCTTCATCTCACTGGGTGGAGCCAAATTTTGAAACCCAAATGTACAATAACGGTTTTTAGAGGATCTTTTGTGTTCTTGACAATTTCATAAACATGTATCCATCATATGCACCTCCAGCTCAGCTTCCCAATCCCCCCCAGACGCCCCCAACATGTCAGTTCCCACCTTTATGTTCTTTTCTCATTTTTTTTAATAGTCCCCTGGGTACAATTAGTACTGCTGCAGGCACACGGGTGGGGGCCAGTCACTAGAGCGTGGACCACCCATCAGCCGCTATAGCAACATTTTATCCTGTGGTCTTATTAAATGCCAAGAGAAGATTCTGGCGTGGAAGGGAATCATTGGGAAATGGCTAGCTTCCAGAATAGTCCATGGCGCCTGCTTCAAGTGTGGTATCTGATGACAGTGGAAGAGGAGGATGGCACCCCTCTGCTCTCTGGAGTCCGAATCAATACGGAAACAGGCATTAGTGTCAGGGACTGAATTGCCAGTTTTCATTGCATTAACTTTGGATTGGAGGCATGGTGTGAACCCAAAGCCAAAGTCGCAACAGGCTTCTCGGGCCCTTCTGCTGCGGAAGCACTGGGGGCTTCTCTTGAGGGACGTGGGCCTTCCTGGGATTGACAGGACAGTGCCTAGGACCCAGGGGAGGGTAAGTGAAAAGGGAGACTGGACACTCCAAGCAGCCTTTATCTTGTTAATCCCTACCCAACAGAGAATGACTACTCCTTTGGACACGGGTGCCAGTGGGCAGACTGAGGCCATGGCCTCCACCCAATGCTTTTTGATAGAGTAGTTGGGCAGTATTTGTAACAGGCAAGAACAAGAGAAGGGAAAACAGAACCATTCTCCCTAGCATACTTATAGGATCTCTCTAGGAACTAGAGATACAAAAATTTTGTTGTGGATGTTTTGGTTTTTGAGCCCAGGCTGTAGCCCAGGCTTCTGTAGCCCAGGCTGGCCTCAGATTCTCTGTGTACCTGAGGATGACCCTGAACCTCTGATCCCCCTGCCTCTGCCTCCTAAGTGCTAGGGTTACAGGTGCTACCACCACATCCAGATTGTGCAGTGCCGAGATCCAAACCCAGGGCGCGGTGCGTGCTAGCTGAGCTCTCTACCGAGAGACGTCACCTGCGGTCCCGCTAAGTAAGCCCTTTTGTTTTGGTTTGATTTTTAACTTCCAATGCATCTCTTTTTTTTTTTTTTTTCAATTTAAAAGACTCATAACTCCCTTTGAAAACCAAAGGATTTTTATTTTGTCAGTCCAAAGAAATAAATTCAACTTTTGAGGGAAAAGGTGAGGCCCTAAGCACAGACTTTGGCTTCAAATAAGCATAATGTGGGCGTCTGTTAGCTATGGCACGTAAGAGGCACGCGTGCTCTACCGCGCTGAGCCTCAGCGGCACCCCAAAGGCAGATCGCACAGAAAGATCGTCCCTATTCATACCACATTAGTACGAATTAACTTCAGAAGTACAACAAGCAACAAGTGTCACCCTGCTGTGCTTTCTGCCTGTGAAAAATAATGCTGTGTGTTTTTCTTCAAAAGTTCTGAAATTTATTTTAACTGATCATTTCTCCCCACAAAAGAACGACTAGACCGCGGTGAGCTGAGCAAACCGTGTAGGTCACGCCACTTATTCCCGCCTCAGTAAGCAGCACGGAGGGTTAACCTGCATCAAGCAGCCATTCCCAGCTACCTGAGCCGAGGCCATCAGCCAAGCTATCCGAGAGGCCATCAGCCAAGCTGTCCGAGAGGCCATGCTATCAAATTGTTTAGCAAGCCTACAAAGGACGCAGATGGATGAGTTGTGCAGTCAAGGCTTCCTTGAGAGGGACCCATCCCTTGCACCCTAAATGAAGTTAACACTAATGCTGCAGTAGCCTAGTTCAACTGAAAAAGTGTCCGCGAGGTGGCTTTGTGGGTAAAGCTCCTGCCACTGAGCCTGGCAACATGATAGGTCCCTTGGGGAAATGACTTCTCTGCAAGTTGTCCTCTGACCTGCACACACGTACCGTGTCACATGCTCACCCATGCAGTTACATGCACGTGTATAGGAGCACACACATACAACGTGTGTGTGTGTGTGTGTGTGTGTGTGTGTGTGTGTGTGTGTCTAGTTGGTTACCGGCTGTGACCCTGGCCCTTACCAGGACATAGAATTACTCTGGCGCAGGTCCTGTGGAATGAAGCAAAGCTGGCCCTTCTCCTGGAGGGAGGCTGGGGAGTCACAGATGAAGAACAGAAGGAAGAACTGATGTGGAAGAGACGAGGTCTTTTGTTTAGCCCTTAGAAAATACAGACAATTCTATTTTTACTTGAGTAGACCAAACTAATTCTTAAGTATGCTTAAAGGCATACGGATTTAGTTCAGAGGTAAAGACCTACAAGGTCCTGGGCTCTGGGTTCACCCCAGTGCTGCAAAAAAAGGGGGGGGGAGTACATTTTAACTGAAGTTTGCTTGTTTGTTTGTTTGTTTGTTTTGAGACAGTGTCTGTTTATGTGTCCTGGCTGTCCTGGATAGATCAGGACATCCTCAAACTCACAGAGATCAGAGATCCCCCTGCCTCTGCCTCCATAGTGCTGAGAGTACAGGTGTGTGCAGTAATATATATTTATAATACAGTTACATATTTATATTTTTATAATATATTTGTGCTGTAATAGATTCCCCTTAACATATTACAGGCATGCGCTTTATATCTCCCTTAAATGTTTGCAAGCCTGTTCTGAGTGTAACGTGTTTGTTTCTTAGATAACGCACCAAGTTAGAGTATCCGTAACTGCGTACACTTCAGTCTCCTACTCTAAAGGAGGCATGCGTGTCCCTGAGTATAGAACATTCCAGAAGTGTATCTACCTGTGGCTGAGGGGTTATCTGCAGAGGCATGAAGAGCTCTGACTCCTGTCAGAAGCTCTAGGTTCTTACACTGTTATTCTCAGTGTTGGTGTTCTTAAGGGGACTGGAGTGCAGAGAAGAAACTTTCTGAACTCACGCCCTCCAGATGGACACTTAGTATAACACCTCTGGGCTTCGGTTTCTCCCACCAGGATGGAGGCAGCCTGGTCGGGGAAGTCAATGAAGATGGGGAGATGACTGGAGAGAAGATAGCCTATGTTTACCCTGATCAGAGGACTGCGCTCTACGGAAAGTTTATTGATGGAGAGATGATCGAAGGGAAACTGGCCACCCTCACGGCCATGGAAGAAGGGAGACCACACTTTGAAGTGACATCTGGAAGTAAGTTGTCCTGTGGGGGGCAGGTTGAAGAAGTTTGGTGGTGGTGGTGGTTTTGGTTTTTTGTTTTGATTTGGTTTTTTGGGACAGGATTCTCTGTGTAACCCAGGCTGTCCTGGGACTCATTATGGATCAGACTAGCCTCTGACTCACAGAGACCCACCTGCCTTGGCTCCCGAATGCTGGGATTAAAGGTGTGCACCACCATTGCCCTACAAGGAAGTTTCTTTTCTTCTCTGGGGAGCCCACTTTAACGAATGTCAGTCAGTTTTTCCCACTCTCTCACACACACACACAAAAGCAGGCTCCTCAGTCTGTCCCTGTTTATGACAGCAGCCACAGGTCTGCTACACCTCGAGGTTTGGCTGGTCTAGGCTGGTCTGTGTCTTACGCTGGGGCCTAGTCTGAAGGCATCGAGACCACTTTAGGCAATGTTTTCTCACAGTGGATCACAGATGTATCCGAGTAAACAGATACCAGAGGCGCCTCCCAAAGCCTCAGCCTGGAACTCCCCCCACTTACGTTGCATGTCCTGCCCGGCTCTGCACCTGACCTGACGTGCTGGTTTGCCTTTCAGGTTCCGTGTACCACTTCGATAAATCGACTTCCTCCTGCATCTCCAGTGATGCCCTCCTTCCAGACCCCTATGAGTCCGAGAGGTAACTCTTTTCCTTGTGGCTTTCCTCGTGCCGTTTAGCCCCCGGTGGTGGGCACCCTTAAGCTTCTGTGGCTCTCGGCTCAGGCTGGGCTCCTGCTCGAGCCAAGCCTCTCCATGACTACTTTTCCTTGGCACACTTCCAAGCAAGTGTGTGTGCGTTCTGAGGAAGACTAATTATATTCTTATGTATCGAGGCTGTTCACAGAAGGTCTCTACACTATCAAGCAGGCTCATGTCTCGTTCTAGAATGAACTCTGTCAGTAAAGTGTTGAGTCAGACAGTCACACCCTTGCTGGGGACGCTGGGAGATTGGGGAAGCATACAGGTAGAAACCAGAGAACAGCGTTAGAAATCAGTTCTTTCCTTCCACCCTCTGGAAAGGCGAGGCCTTAGGTCAGGCTTGGAAGCAGGCGTTTTTTTTTTTTTTTTTTTTGCCCAGTGAGCCATCTTCCAGGCCCTCTTGGGATTCTTGATGATGCAGTCCTCTAGGGGAGCAATCCACGCTCTTTCAAGCCTAGCCGACACCTCCTGTACGACCCTTGGAACATAAAGCAACTTCCTTATTCCTAAGGGAAGACAGGATAGAAGCAAAGGCAGTGATAGCAAGTGTTAAAGCACCTCTCCCTGTCAGCTCTGTCCATACCTAACCTGTGAGGAAGGCTGCCCTCTACCATGGATTCTCAATACCCAAAATTCTCTTCATTCTCCTTCCCTGAGGAAGTAAAGACAGCCCCCGGGGCGTGGCTTACCCTCGGCTGCTCTGCTGAGTAAGGACAGCCCCTGAGGGTGTGATTTACCTCTTGTTTACTTTCTGCCTCTTCCCGGTAGGAGGGACAGCACTGATCCCACAGTGCCACAGGCAGGGAGAATATGTTCTGTTTTTTTGACAAGAGATCCTGGCCCAGGGACAGTGGTAGTAGACTGGCTTCTGTGTTCACCCCAAAAACACCAGGACCAACTGTATCCATCTATCAGTCTAGTCTGTTGTGAGATCCTGCAGAAGAATACTCTCAAACCGCTTGGCTGTTTACAGAGGTCAGCGTTTTGTATTATACTCATGGTTCTGTGGGTTGGCTTAGGTTCAACCATTTTTTGCTTGGGCTTCACCAGGCTCAGCCGGACTAGGCTGGGCTCCAGGATTCAAGTTGGGTTCAGGTCTGTTTCACATCTCTTCATTCCAAGACTCTGACTAAAGGAACAACAGCCCCCCAGGACATATTCTTCTCTGGGAGGCCATGAAAACTGAGAGAGACTGGCAAAACTCACCTTGTCTCTTAACACCTGACACCCGGCAGCAGGGGCCGCCTCCACGCTCTGCTAACAAAGTCAGCAGGAAGGGATGCCCCACCTGCACCAAACGAAGTGTCACATCGTGAGGTCACCTGCAAAAGGGTGACATGTATCACTCTGTCACAGGAAAGGAGCAGAACTGAAAGCAATAATTTATATTTCCAGGTCGTAAAATAAACCAAAATTACAGGCGCCCACCCCCTAACAGTGCACAAAGAAATGAAAGATTTGTTGGTGGGACATAAGCTCTTATTCCCTCTGTTCCACAGCCAAGAGTGCTTCTCTTATAAAGCAGTGATTAGGAGCGGTTTTTCGTGGAAGAACACCAAGTAACAATGTGGACGGTTGCAGGCCCCATGTTGTCTATTGCACAGACTCAGCTCCGCCTCTGAGCACTACAGCAGCCAGATACCATCTTAAACTGGGGAAGGCAGCTGTATCTCAATAAAACTTTATCAACAAAAATGAACTGTCAGATTTGACCTGGAGTTAGCTGACCTCTAACCCCTTTGTTGGGAAATGCTTGTTGGCTATAGCTCATTGTCGCTTTTTGTGTAAACAACCCATCTTGGCATTTAACTAAATAATAGTCTTCCTCTGTCTTCTGGCTTTGAGAAATTTGAGCACAGTATCAGTAAACTTTGGGAAATGTTCTCTTGTCATTAGCTATAAACATTAGTTTCTTTTTCAGAAAGGTCTATCGAGTACTGTGCTGGCTGGTTTGTGTGTCAACTTGACACAAGCTAGAGTCATCAGAAAGGAAGGAACCACCATTGAGGCCATGCCCCATGAGATCCAGCTATAAGATCCCTGGAACTGACGTTACAAATGGTTGTGAGATGCCATGTGGGTGCTGGGAATCAAACCCGAATCCTGTGGAAGAGCCCCCATCTTCCCAGGCCTGGAGAAGACATTGTTTGAGGCCTGGGGTGTAGCTCAGTTGGTAGAATGTATGCCTAGCGTTCACAAAACCCTGGTCTATATAGAGAGTTCCAGAACAGCCAGGGCTACACAGAGAAACCTTGTCTTGTGGGGAAGGGGGAGATGAAGAAGTTCCTGCTTGCCATTGGCTGCAGAGAAAGTCTGAGGCAGATACCCCATCTAAAGGAGGCGGGTGGAGTTCATTTTGAATACAGCTCTTAAAGAGATGAAAGTTATTTCTTCCATTACTGCTGCTAACTTAGTGTGGTTTAATTTCTCGCCCTGTCTCCTTCTTTGTTGAATAATTGGAAACTGTCATTTGGGATTCGTATGGTACTCATATTCATATGGATAACCATAATGGGGTTTCAGTGATTGGTACCAAGAGTGGCACATCACACTGAAAACCTCACGATTTTATTTGTTGTTTGCTGTTTGTTTAGGGTTTATGTTGCGGACTCTCTCATCTCTAGTGCGGGAGAAGGGCTGTTTTCCAAGGTAGCAGTGGGACCCAATACTGTTATGTCTTTTTATAATGGCGTCCGAATTACACACCAAGAGGTAAGTGGGAAATGAGAACATCAACCTAATGGATGAAAGGGCTTCAATAAATCCACTATCATGGTCCACAACTATCTCATACAAAGCTGAATGATGGGGCCAGAGAGCTGTCTCGGAGGTTAAGAACACTGAGGTCCTGAGTTCAATCCCCAGCACCACACAGTGGCTCACAACCATCTATACTGACATATGGTGCCCTCTTCTGGTGTGCAGACTGAACACTGTATACATAATAAATAAGTAAATAAATAAATCTTTTTTTAAAAAAAAAAAAAGGAAAGAACACAAAGAGAAAGGAGGAAGGAAGGAAGGAAGGAAGGAAGGAAGGAAGGAAGGAAGGAAGGAAGGAAGGAAGGAAAGCCGGGTGATGCTACAGCTGTTGATTTCCTCTAGACCACACCAACATCTTTTTTAGGAAAGTTCCCCACTTTTTGTTAACAGAAAGACAGTCTCTGTTTTTCTAGAAAGTGTTTTAGTGAAAAAAAGAAAACAATCCAAACTCAAAAGCTAAAAGTTTAACAAGGCAGAATACGGCGGTTGATGTCTGTGGTCTTAGCACTGGGGATTGCAAAGCAGGAGGAGCGGTGAGTCAAGTGTCCTTGACCATTGCATAGCAGTGTGACCATTGCACAGCGCTGTGACCATTGCACAGCAGTGTCCCCACTGCACAACAGTGTGATCATTGGTGTCTCAACATCTGAAAATGAGTTCTTTTCAATCCTCCCATCATCTATTCTCAGAATCATGAGGGTGTGCCAGGTAAAGTATGCACCCATAACCCTAGCATTTATGAGGCTGAGGCAGGAGAATTATGAATCCCAGGCAAGCCTAGGCTGTATAGATGAAGGGCCTATGAGAGAGAGAAAGAGAGAGAGAGAGAGAGAGAGAGAGACAAAGACAGAGAGAGAGACAAAGACAGAGAGACAGAGAGAGAAGGATCTGAGGACATACTACAGGCATTAAAGAAAGAGAGGAAAAGGTTTCAGGAGAGGCAAGAGTACATAGAGAAACTCTGTCTCAAAAAAAAAAAAGAATGAAAGGAAAAAAGGAAGGAAGGAGGGAGAGAGGGAAAGAGAACAAAAGAAACAAACACGGAGAATCCTGGGGAAGGACCCTGACGTCCTCTGGCCTCCCCACACGTATTTATGACACACACACCACCTCTTGCCTTTAAGACCCAGTCTGGTATATTTTAGAACTCCGTAGCTGGCCCTGCTTAAGTTTGTTCGCCTGTAGCTGACTCTTCGGGGTCTGTGTAGTCTGCAGCCTCCAGCACAATCCTTGAGCCACGTCACGATTGCTAATGCGTGCACGGGGCTCAGGCTCGTGACTGTCATCTCATGTTCTGGTCTCTACTTTGTCACTTATTCCTGGGGATAACAAGGGAGCGTTCCACAAAATGTTCCAGTTAGTCACACATTCAAATCAACTGGGCAGGCAAAAGACAACAAAATAGACTCAGGTGGAGCAGATGGCATCCACACAGGTGGCCGTGCTTCCCCAGCCCTCCAGAAGGCCCGAGACAGTCATCGGGGAAGGGTGACTTTGGGGTAAGGGTGTATTACAGGTGGAGCACCCCTTATCTGAAGTGCTTGGGACCAGAATGTTAGGAATCCGGGGTCTTAAAATATTTGCATCTTTATAATCATCTTAGGGATGGGACTCCGGTCAAAATATGAGATTTAGTGTTTCCTGTGTACAGAGTTAGGAGGCAGTTATATATTTTTTAATATTTTTTATTGTGTCTGCATTTTGCCTGTGACCTGTCATGAGGTCAGGCGTGTGGCTTCTTCCAATTGTCCATCAGCCTCAAAAAGTTTTGAATTTGGAAGCATTCTGGACTTTTAAATATTAAACCCATTCTTCGTCCCTCAAACATCTTGTAGATGAGAAAATGGAAACCTAGAGAGGGGAAACGGTTTGCTCAAGGTCACAAATGCAGTGAGGTGCAGCGTTCAAGCAAGGCTAGCATCTCCACTGTGAAGACTCATGCCCCCTCGCACCCAGTGCCACCTCACAGCAACTTAAAGCCACCAACGCTCCACACAGCCGATCAGTGCTGTGTGGTTACATGACTGGTGGGGAATGATAAAATCCACGGGGACCTTCCTCGTGAGCGATACTGCTGCCTGTGGCGGATACCTGGTTTGTTGACTGCATGTCACATATAAATGTAATGTATAGGAGGACGGGTTGGTTTATCTAGGAGAGGTGTCCGTCCTGTGATCCACGGGCTACATGGGGCCAAGGATAACTTGTAAAAATAAATGTAGACAAGGCTGTTGGATTTACTCAAAGTTGTAAGTTTACTTAAAACTTGAGAGACTGAAACTCGATTGTTTGGCTCACAAACGCCAACTGTGCATGGTGTTTGTGTCGCAGTGACATTTGTGTTGGGCATGCCCGGTCGATTCACAAGATCTACGAAAACATGATCCTTTTTATAAGGGCCATTAGGATATTCTGCTCGCCCCCCAATGTCCAACCTGAAGGAGCCAAGTGGTTGTGCTAGAGACGATGATGAGTCCTGGACAGGTAGGAGAGCACACTGGCTTCAAAACTGTCTCCTGCTTACCCTGATTCCTCCACTGGAGCAGAGGTGTGGGCCTTTTTATAGATATTTTTAAAATACATTAATGACTGGGCAGTGGTAGCACATGCCTTTAGTCCCAGCACTTGGGAGGCTGAGACAGGTGAATCTCTAAGTTTAAGGCTAGCCTGGTCTACAGAATGATTTCCAGGACAGCCAGGGAAACCCTGTCTCAGGGAATAAAGAAAAAAAAAAAAAAGCTTATTTATTTGGAGGATCATGTGCTATCGTTCAAGTGAACAACTTCCAGGAGAAGGTCCTCTCCTCTGGCCGTGTGGGTTCTGTGAACGGAACACTTGGGCAGTCAGTCTCGGAAGTCAGTGTCTGGACCCACTGAGCCATCTCAACAGCCTCTTCTTCGTTTATTTTGAGTTCAAGTTTATCTACTATTTTTGCGTGTCTTTGGAAAGGGTCAAAAGCCTTTTCTTCTATATGAAACGAGGGAAACACAATAGACAGTAAGCTGAGCTGTCTGGTCGCTCCATCCTTGTGTGGGAAGATGTCCTGGCCAGCTCTCGTGTCTGCAGTACTCAAACCATGAAGCGTTAGCATAAATGAGTTAGCGCCTCTGCGATGCTCTGAGCTCTTGTGCGAAAGGCCCTCTCCAGCACCGCTTCCCCGTGTCTTGCAGGTGGACAGCAGGGACTGGGCCCTAAATGGAAACACTCTCTCCCTTGACGAGGACACAGTCATTGACGTGCCCGAGCCCTACAACCACGTATCCAAGTACTGTGCCTCCCTGGGACACAAGGCGAATCACTCCTTCACGCCAAACTGCATCTATGACATGTAAGTGGGGTGCTGGTGGCTGGATGGACCCATGCCTGGGGACTCAGGACCACGGAGGGCATGGGAAAGGTGAACCCTTTCCCATGAGCCTCAGCCTGTGGTTTAAGGCTCAGGATCTAAACAGCCCTGCTTTCTGGCCATGAGATGAAAAAGTGATTTCAAAAGAAGGACTCTCGTAGAGATATGGTGGCTGCTTTATTGTGTCCTTATTTGCACTTAGATTTTTTTTTCCTCATTTAAAGATTGAATTACAAGACCAGGGAGGGCAGGAGCAGTTAAGTCATCCAAGGGCTTCATGAAGACTTGAGTTTGGTCCCCACTCAACACCTATACAAAAAGCTGAGGGTGGGGGAGGCACTCATAATCCGAGCACTGAGGAGGCAGGAGCAGGGTGATTCCCTGGGCTCACTGACGTTCCAGGCCAGTAACCCAGTAACCCAGTACTTAAAACAAGGTGGATAGTGCTTGTGGAACACACACAAAATTGTATTTTGGCTTACACACACACACACAATTGTATTTTGGCTTACACATGCACACAATTGTATTTGGGCTTACACACACACAATTGTATTTTGGCTTACACACACACACAATTGTATTTTGGCTTACACACGCACACACAATTGTATTTTGGCTTACACACACGCACACACACAATTGTATTTTGGCTTACACATGCACACAATTGTATTTTGGCTCACACACACACAATTGTATTTTGGCTTACACACACACACACGCACACAGTGTGTGCACACAGGTACAGACTTAACCCGCATACACATGTGCACACAGATAATGGGAACGGCAGTGCAGCTCAGCCATAGAGCGGACCCTTCCCTGCTTGGCGCTGTAGCAGCCGCCCTCTGCCCTCTGCTGTGCGAGACCACGCTCTGAACATTTCATCTTGCCAGAATCTGGAGCTTGCTGCTCCTGAGACTCATCCTTGAGATGCCATGGAAATCATACCAGCAGTGACTAGCCGGGTGACTTGGAATATTGGTGCCCCAGCTGCTTCTAAATGGCTGGCTGAAATGGCAAAGGACGTGTGTCATGTGGAATGAAACGGATGCTGTTATTAGCTGCGGGGCCTCCACGGCTAGTGTGAATTTGGCTAAAGCTCATTTCCAGCTGTGCCAGCCTAACAATGGCTGCTTAAAACCACAGCAACTAACCGTCCTAAACGCCACTCAGACCCCTCATTTGAATCAAGCCTGTCTGTGACTTCAGTACAGAGACAGCTTTTTTTCCCAAGCGCAATAGAGAACTGGAAACAAGAGAAGTTTCTGTTTGTGCAGAATCAGTCTCTGCTCAGCAGGTTTTATTTTTGGCTTTTCAGTTGTCTTTGGTGGTGGTGGTGGTAGTAGGTTTTTTGTTTGTTTGCTTTCTTGCTTGCTTACTTGCTTGATTGATTGCTTGGGGTGGGGAGAGTCAAAACAGGGTTTCTCTGTGTAGCCCTGGCTGTCCTGGAACTCACTTTGTAGACCAGGCTGGCCTCGAACTCATAGATTCTGCCTCCTGGGTGCTGGAATTAAAGGCACGTGACTCCACTGCCTGGCTATTTTCTTTACTGTGTTGTTGCTATTTGTTTTGCAAGCCGCATGGCCAAAACTCAGTTATATGGGGTAATGTAAACTTCAGATTCCAATTCCTGGAGTTTGTGTGTTTCCTCGAGTCACTGGCATTAATGCATACATTAATTAATTAGTTAATTAATTAATGCATACATTAATATAAGTGAAACAGCAGTTCTCTGTGCCCCTTTCACTGACGTCTGGCACACAATGCCCAGTGGGCAATCACACAAGTACTCCGCTACCTGTAAATACGGGAATGTGTCAACTAAGGTCCAGAACTATTGGGCTCAGAGGTTTGGATTCAGTGCTACTTCTATAGGCATAGCCTCTGAACATTCATTCTGGGTCCCTCTCTTTCTTTCTCCCCTCATTCCTTCCTTCTTTTCTTCCTTCTTCATGTTAGAGATTGAACCTAGGAGCTCACACATACCAAGCTCACACTCTGCTTGTATACCGTAGCCCTACTCTGGAATCTCTGCATGTTTTACCTCATTTGTTCCTCCCAGGAACTCCCAGTCAGTTAGGTCTCAGATCTGGAGGCAGAGTGACCCAGTGCAGTGTGTACCCAGTGCCCTGGCCAAGCCTTAACACCTGAGACCAAGTCTTCCTTTATAGTCTATCTATTCAGACTCATGATACTCTGGGTGTGGTGATGCCCACCTATGACCCCAGTTCCTCGAAGTCTGAGACAGGGGGATGACTGAGTTTCTTAATCCCAGCACTGGAAGACAGCGGCAGGTGAACCTCAAGTTCGAGGCCAGCCTGGTCTACAAAGTCAGTTCAAGGACAGCCAGGACTACACAAAGAAACACTGTCTAGGAAAAATTAATTAATTAATTAAATTAAAAATAACAACAAAAAACACATCAAAATAAAAAGATGGCAATGACAATAAAGAGGAGAATAAAACCACAAGAACATTGGAAAAGAAGCCTTGGGCCCAAAAATTCAATATCAGATTCCCCTCCCCCACCCCCAGTGGATCTTCTAGGAAGTTAATCAAAACTCCATGTCAGGAACATTATTTAATTTTTATACCAAAATCATATGATAAAAATTATAATGAAGCATGCCAACTGAAAGACAAAATTGCCTGGCATAGCTTGGGTCTTAATCTTAGCACTCAGGAGGCAGAGGCAGGTGGAGCTTTCTGAGTTCAAAGCCAGCCTGGTCTACCTAGGCAAGCCAGTGCTACACAGTAATACACTTTTGTCTTGGTTACCATGACAATGGCAACTCTTACAGTGGGAAACATTTAACTGGGGCTGGTTTATTGTCCAGAGGGTGAGTCCATTGTCATCGGGCAAGAAGCATGGCAACATGCAAGCAGACACGGTGCTGGAGAGGTAGCTGGGAGTTCTACATCCAGATCCACAGGCAGCAGGAAGAGTGACCCCTGGCCTGGTTTGGCCTTCTGAAACTCCGAAGCCTGCCCCCAGCGATGCACTTTCTCCAACAAGGCCACACCTCCCAATAATGCCACTCCCTGTGAGCCTATGGGGGCCATTTTCATTCAAATTACCATACCTGTGTATAGATAGACAGCAGACAGATAGATAGATATAAACATATATATACATACATGTATACATACATACATACATGCATGCCGAATTGTGATCTTAAGCCAGGGCTTTGTATGTGCCAAGCAAGTACTCTACCACTAGCTATGTCCTCAACCAAAAGCCACAATAATAAAAAAATTCCTGAATCTGTGGTCTAGACATCTTTGTGAAGGAGCTCAATCTGAATGTTTGTACATACATGCTTACATATACACATATATACACACATGTACTCATATGCATGTCCACACACAGCTTATATGGGCTCATCCACATAATCCACGTACATACATGCTCACACTCCTATACACATATTCACACATGGACATGTTCACATGCATACTAACTAATAGTAGAGTCTCGTTTTGTACCAGGCGCTGTGTATGGGTCTTGCTACATGTGACCCCATTTTCTCACCACAGAGACCATCTAGGGTAAGTCTCACTAGTATTGTCATGATTTTACAGATCAGGAAGTGATATTCAGGGAAACAGGAACATAATGGAACACAGTGATACACACGGAACCAGAACTTAGAGCCAGTCTCCTGATCGCAAGTTAGAGGCCCCTTTCATGAAGATAGAGAGAGGCCTCTTTGGTGTCAAATAGGAGTTGTTGCTTTTAATACTTCATGAAAGTTATTCCGAACCATATACACAAGGCTGGGAATGTAAGCCCAGGGAGAGCGCCTGGCCCTTGGTTTATCCCAGTGTTCTAGAAACACCTTCTTCCCATTTGATGTGTCCTCTGTCTTATGTTCGTCAAGGGACTCGAAATGTCTCGATGGGTAAAGGCATGTGTCACCAAGCCTGGAGACCTGAGTTGCATCCCCGGGGTCCATATGGTGGAAAGGACCAACTTCTACAAGTTGTCCTCTGACCACCCCGACATGTGCTGTGATGGCATGTCACACACACACACACACACACACACACACACACACACACACGCGTGTGTGTGTGCGCGCACAGACACATGAATACAATAAAAATTTTAAAAAACACAACAAGGACAGTGCACTGTCTGAGGTGTTCGGATTTGGGGTTTTCTTTTTAAGACAGGATGTGGTATATCTCAGATTGGACTTAAACTCGTTATAAAGCCAAGGATACCCTTGCGTTTCTGATTGTCCCGCCCCGTCTCCTAATGCTAGAACTTCAGGCATGCGCCACCACACCTGGTTTATAAAATAATGAGGAGAGAGCCCAGGACGCCACGCATACTAGGTCAACATTCTGCCAGCTGAGCTCTCTCCCCAGCCTGCCTTGAGTGTACTAAAAACCCAGCAGATCTGGAGCTGAGATACCCCTTGTCTCACAAGTTCCTGTTGAAGCTGCAGCTGCTAGAGCTGTGCCCACACTCTGAGAACCCAGGAGTGGTGCCCAGCCCGTGTACCTGGACAAGATGCTCCCCTTTGCCTCTGAGGTCCTGCACTTTGGCTCAGGAATGACCTTTCCCATCTTGATGTTTAGGTTTGTCCACCCCCGCTTTGGGCCTATCAAGTGCATCCGCACCCTGCGAGCTGTGGAGGCTGAGGAAGAGCTGACCGTTGCCTATGGCTATGACCACAGTCCTCCAGGGAAGAGTGGGCCCGAAGCCCCCGAGTGGTACCAGGTGGAGCTGAAGGCCTTCCAGGCCACCCAGCAAAAGTGAAAGACCTGGCCCTGGGGTCCAGAGACCTGGAGTAGAAACTTGGATCTATGCACTACGTTCATCTGACGACGGGGACAACCAGGGACTGTTCATGCTGTGACATCACATCCTCTCACCCTGCGTTAGCAACGACTCTTCTCGCATACTAACTAGGTTTGACTATTACTCATACCAGATTTAAAATTAGCTAGCCTTGCAGCAACGCCCTACCGAGAGGTACTGTCGAACTTGTAGACAGCATGATGTTCTTTGATGGTTGAAGTCGAAATCTGGACCACGTTCAGAGATACCAAATGATTCAGCTTAAAAAGGGAAATGGGATTCTTTGGTCATTTTTCGTCGATGGGTTGTTTTTTTTTTTTTTTTTTCCATGATGTTTTTTCCTATGGCCATTGCAAACGGTGTTCAGTCACCCTTGCATGTTGCCATCTGCGGGGCAGGAAGCGATTACATCTTTATATACACGTAGGGCCATTTGCCTTTTAACCTTTGATCTGTATCTTGCAATAGAATGGCTTTGTTTTTGTTGTTACTCTCCTAGTGAACTGAAGCCCAGTCTTTTGAGCCTTTTCATTAGCCTCATTCCCTATCTTAGCTCTCCTTTCCGGGAGAAAGCTTCCCAGTGGACTCTGCCTTCACAGCAGTGTACAGGTCTCTCTGGTTCTTTCTCGAGCATTTCATTCTTATGTCCTGATATAAAGTCCTGGCTCATAGGGCCAGCCTGTTATTATAGACTTATTACTCTCGCATGTAAAACAAAGAAACCTTTGCTTTCGGATGTGAGAAGAAACGAATTTGCTTTGTTTGCATTAAGTTCCGAAAGGAGTTGTAAGATACACATTCAGGAAGGAGAGAGGAAAACTGGTGTTTCTAAGCAGTCATCGTGATAGTTTTGCAGGATATTCAGTAGTGCTGGCAATTTTTTTCTCCTCGGGTACACATCCATTGTACATAACCTAGCGCAGTCTGACTTGTGGCACGGCTCACTGAATTCAAACTACAGCAGCCAACGTGCATTCCAACACGGACTACAGAACGCTCCCTGACCACCAGTGCCAGGAAGACAGACACGCTGACGGCTAGGTGCACATCAGACTCGTAGCTAAAGCTTTCTCCCCACCGTGATCTCAGAGCACTTAACTGCTTCCAGGCTCTGCAAGCCAAGAGTTCACGCCTGTGCGGTCTCTACCAATAGTATATTGCCACCTCACAAGCCATATGTAATCACAACTGCAGAAACACAGAGAAAAACCCATTGTTTTAGGTTAGCTCATTAGATCTCTACCTGGATGGCTCTGAATGAATGCTGAGTTTGGGGGACACCTCCCCCAAAGGTGTCCTGGGAACAACCGGTACTGAGGCCTGCAGCTGTCGACAGTGCCGCCTGTGGCCTGAGTTGGGTTAGGGTTTGAGGGAGCTCAGAATGGATAGAGATATTTGCTGGGAATGGGAAGGGATGGAGGGAGGAGACAGGTCAAGGGATGTTTGCTCTTTGTTCTTTTTTCTTTTCTTTTTTGTCAGTTGCACGTTGCTCTTAACAACAGCTTTCGCAAGTGTTCCATCTGGGGCTGCACGCAGTTTGCCCATCAAACAGCCCCAGAAAGGAGGACTCAGCCCTCAGCTGTGATAGCTGCACCCTGGGCTCTTTTACAAGCTTCCTGACACACCCAGCTTCCGGCTCTGCACCTAGGTGATGGGGTTTTCCAGGACAGCTGGTCGCAGCCCTGTTTGAAAAGCTTAAGAAGATAGTTCCCTCAGGAGAAACATCCTTGGGACTTCTGAGGAGGTCTCCTGCAAGACAACCGAATCGTTTTTTAGACTACAAGTCACCGGGATAGGATCGCTTCTATTCTGTAGACAGAGACCATTCAGTAAACTGTGACCTAAGGATGGGGTCTCTGGATTTGGATTCTGAGAGGCGCTTTCGTGTAAATGTGTCCAAAGGCAGTGGGCTGCCTCGGAGAGAAAGATGGCTTTCTTCAGCCGCATCAGTCGGGTGGTGGGACTCGGTGGAGAGATGGGGCAGAGGAGGAGAGGGCAGGTCCCACCTTGGAAGGTTTTCACACCCTGAGGTGGAACCCAGCCTCAGCTGCCGCGGAGGCTCAACTCCTATCCTAAAGGGCTACTCTAAGCAATCTCATTCAAGTGGAACTCGAGAACAATTTTGCGGCCTTGAGGACCAGCAAAATAGTTTAGCAAGTAAAGGTGCTTGTTGCCAAGCCTATGACCTGAGTTTCATCCCTAGGACCTCCAATAGCAGGAGAGAACCAGGCCTTGAAAGCTGTCCTCGACCGCACACGGTGTGGCATGCGTGCACCCACACACCAAAAATAAATCATCCTTTTTTTAATATATATATATTATATTGAAGAACTGTGGCCGGTGAGCTAGCTAATCTACGTTTCACATTTCATGCTGGAGGAAGACAGTCAGGGCTTCAAGCCCAGCGCTGTATATTTGACCCTTAACAGATCCCAGAAGCAGTTTCCACAGCTGAGCCGCTCCGTCTTCCTTCTCCCCGTCTACTTCCCACATCTTTCAGTTCTCTTTCTGCTATGTGAGAAGCGTTGGTGCCTGTGCAGAACGGCAGCCCAGCTGATCGCTCTCCCTCTTTCTGTCTAGCGTACCTCTCTGGTCTGGCTTCACTGTCTGTGTGTCTTTCTCCGAGCGGGACCCATTCTGGTCACTTGTTCATGCCCTCCCCGAGATAACGCAGTTCCGTTGCAGGTCGCAACGGCCGGGTGTAGAGGCAGAGAAGTATTTGTAGAGGGTAGGGGATGTAGAGAATTGACCGCCAGTGCAGTTTGAGGTTTGTTTCTCTTTTGAACCAAAGTGGAAAAGCTTCAGAAAGCATCTTCTACTGTAGAAGGAAACAGGAAGCAGGTAAATCTGGTCTTCCATCAGGATCAAAATCACAGACAGACAGGATTAAGAGGCTATGTAGTAGGGGGAAAAGGATTACCCTTCTGCTGTCTTCCAAACAGCCGGGTCCTGTACAACTCGCCTGACGCCATGGTTGCCAGGGCATTCATTCAGAGCTGTCTCGGTCCAACCCCGCATGACCCGATCCATCGTTAGCACCTTTTCTATGATGAACTATTATTACCTGTGTTAGATTTAGGAATAGGAACTAATCTACAGAGCATGCCCCCTAGTGGGGGCATTCGTTTGAACTAATAAGCAAATGTAAGGATTGAATTTAGGACATGAGGCTAAAATTGCAAAGTGCAGGGAAGACTTGAGTTTTTAGTACCTATTCTTACTTTAACCTGCTTTATCCCGGATCTCCCCTAGCAACTAAGAAGGAAATTTTTTGTCAAGACCTCTTTGAACCTGACTGGGACTAGAGTTCAGATTCATTACCCTTTGGGGTTCAACACACTTGAAAAACTATTTCCTTATAACCAAACCCCCCTCACACACATGCACACATGCACGCTCGTACGCGCACACACACGTGTGTGTGTGTGTGTGTGTGTGTGCGTGCGTGCCAACTGACGAGGCCATGTAACCATTTACAGCATTTAACTGTGACCATTAGAATTGCATCGAGCCGGGGATGTAGCTCAGTGGTCCAACAATTGCCTAGCAACCAGAGGCCCTGGATTACATCCCTAGGACCTGGGGGGGGAGGGGACACGACCAATTATGAACACTGAATTAAAAGTTTGTCTTGTGAGACAGTATGTGGCACTATTATTAATCTTCACTTAATAGACTTTTTTTAAAAAAAATCTAAATTTCTCACTGCAAAATACACTTAAAATCTTCTGAGAAGGTCAAAAGCTCTGGGTTTTGTTTGTTCTCCAACAGCCACCTCAAGTTCTGTCTTCAGAGTAGCGATTTAGAATCCAGACATCTTTTGTTTTAGACAAACAAGCAAAACTATGTTGCAAGATGGATAGTTGTAATGTTTATTTGCTGCAGATCAAAGGTTCACAAAATATATTCAATGTAAGGGTACTTGAGGTACCTTGATAGAGTCCTCCAATATACACCTTGGTTTTTTTTTTCCCTTCAGAAATTTTAAGCCTTGGTGTTAGGGGTCTTTTTGCTTTGCTTAGTTTTGGTTTTGTTTTTGGAGGGTTTTTTGTTTTGTTTTGGGGGAGGTGTTGGGATTTTTGTTTTGTTTTGTTTTTTGGGTGTTTTGGGGGGTTTGTTTTCAAAAACTACTAAATTTTAAAAGTTTTATTTGCCAAATGTGTGCATACATATTCAAAGCAATGAATCTATTTCAAGCCATACAGCCGCAGGGGTGGGAACCCTTTTCACAAATTTCAATGTGTTTGTATGTAAATAGATGTTTGTATGAAATATTTTCATGGTAGAATGAATATATTTAAATGAAGTTGAATTATTCCAGTGCTATTTAAAACATGACAAAATTTTTGGTGAGAATTATGAGTCTATTGAGATATAATGCAGATCAATTTTCATTTTTAGAAATCAAAAGCCTACAAAGCCCTCTGACTGGCGCCCACCTCCTGGCGGGGTGGTGTCTGATGTGAGGTAGGCTTCCCCAGTGCCTCAGCCGCTTTCTGGTGGTAAGTTCGGTGCTAATGGAGGTGTGTTTACCTTTTAGTGATTCCCCGCAGGCCTCTCAGGGGCCTGCGAGAGAATCGAGGCATTAGAGACACCGGTGCAGTTATCGGAGCACAATTTCTTTGCAGGGCAGCAGAATCAGAAACCAGACTTGGCCGCGGGTTTCCCGGCCACCTTCTCTCGCCACCCCTAACTGCCTAGTCACAATGTCAGGGAGGCTACCCTCAGTGGAGTTGGGGTCCAGACCCCGGGGTGGGACTTCACAGATTTACCAATGCTTTTTGCCTTCTGACCTTTCTCTGTCCTGAGAGGGAGGGCAGCCTCTGGTGGGGGGGGGGGGCATTCTTAGCACAGTCCATATCCTGTCTCAGCTCTGGAAGACTATGCATCCAAGCACCCAACTTCACCAGAGAGGGAGACTTCCGAGGATAATGGAAACCCTTAACTCCTGTCTGTGACTTCGCACGCACGCAGTTGTTAAATGTCCTATGAAGACCATTCGTGTACCTAAGACATACCTCCCAATTCTTCTGACGCTTGAGTTACAGGAAAGGAAAACAAAACAAAATTTTTTAAAAAAATCCTTTACAATCATATGCCACTCGAGTGCGTTCCCCGACCCATCTTTGGTCCTGGATATAATGAAACAATAATCCGACAAATTTTCACTGTGTACACTAGCAATATGAACACTGAGCCAGTACACCCTCCACTGTCTCCTTGGTTACTATCCTTACCTTGACACTACAGGGACTTGTATGTCATGCCTGTGGTTGCATAAGAAAGCTATGAAGTTATGTCCATGATTTCTAGCTCCCTTCTTCAAATGTTTTTCCTCCTGGGTTTTCTATGTTCTCTCTACCCTCAAATGCATTTATTGGGTTGTGAGGTGTGTTTACGGAACGTAAGCCAGGGGCTATGCTTTCGGCCTTGATTGTAACCAAAAGTCAGCCACATCACAGTTTAAAAAAAAAAAAAAACCATCTTTGGTCTTTTGTGGAATCTGAATTAAATCTATGAGCCTTATTCAATATCTATAATTCTATGATTTTTTTTAAATTATGGGAAATAAGTGGAAGATGTTTACATGAGTAATGTTTGCCCTTACTGTGTTATGAATGAATTTTTTTGTAGTGTGTCTGGGCACATGTGCAAGAAAGTAGGAAAAATGTTTCTGAAACAAAACTTGACAAATATTTGTAATGAAAAGTAAACTTAAAGATTGCTATAATTGCGCTATAGAAACAATGCAAGTATTAAACAAAATATAAAATCCTCTGTTGTCTTTATTTATTTATTTATTTATTTATTTGACTATCTAGGGAAGAAAAGCAGCAACAATGCCCATATGCTGTGCCTACCTGTGTATTTAAATTACACTGTAAGTTGTTTAGCAATCCCAGCACAGGGATGGAGACTTGACTCAGTAGTACTCGCTCCATTAAGATCACACACTGGCCGGGCATTATTAGCCCAGGCCTTTAATCCCAGCACTCGGGAAGGCAGAGGCAGGCAGATCTCTGTGAGTTCAAGGTCAGCCAGAGAAACCCTGTCTTGGAAAAACCAAAAACAAACAAGCAAAACAAAAACACCACACACCACTCTGCTGGAGGACTGGAGCGGCCATCATCCACGTTAGGTGACTCGTGCCTGCCTCTAACTCCAGCTTTAAGGATCATCGTGACAGCCTCGTCTGACCTCTGCTGGCTTACGCACACATGCGCACATAACCTCACACAGACACGCGCTTATACACGTGATTCAGAGTAAAACGAATCTTTAAAATAAAGTCTTATTCTGAGGCTGGTTTAGAAGGTTCAGTGGGTTAAGGTGCCCGCCACCAGTGTAATGGCCTGAATTCAATCCCGGGGACCCAGATGGTGGAAAGAAAAGATCTAACTCCTGCAAGTTGTTCTCTGACCTCCACATGAATCCCACGGCACCTACGCCCCCTGCTAGCAATAATAAAATTGTAGTTAAAAAAAAAAAAAGAGGCAGCGATTGCTGCCCCTTTCTCCCTCTCTATAATAGCCTTGACTCTGCAGCTAACTAGGCCCCTCCCCCGCTGACAGGTGCGCAGAGATCACTGTCTCCTTGTATGTGGAGGGCGCTCTCTTAAGTAATTGATGGCAGAACCTAAAGCCATGTTCTCTGTCCGTCCATCCGACATCTCTGCAGCCTTACCTAGAGCGGGCCCAGAGTCCATAGCAAGGCGGAAATATCGCTAACAAGCCAGAAGATAACCAAACGTGCTCAGGTGGGTAGGCGTGGGCAAAGGAGAAGTGTGGGGAAGGGGTGAGCCTCGTAAGGGGGCGTCGGGGAAACCCTTCCTCCCTAAGGGTGAACACAAACCACCAGTCACCATCCCAGGCTGGGGAGAGACAGCCAGACCCCGAGCCTGAAATGAGTGTGCCTGGATTTTGCAGGAACCTCAGGAGTCAGGGCTGGCAGCAGAGTTGGATGAGCAGGGGTGGGACTTAGGGTTTCTGTTGCTGTGAAGAGACAGCATGACCGCAGCATGTTTTTTGGGGGGGTTTTGTTTGTTTGCTTTTTGGTTTTCCGAGACAGGGTTTCTCTGTATCCTTAGAACCTGTTCTGGAACAAGCTCTTGTAGACCAGGCTGGCCTTGAACTCACAGAGATCAGCCTGCCTCTGCCTACCAAGTGCTGGTATTAGAGCCACCAAGGACTGTCCATCAAAGCGGAGCTGAGCTGAGGGACTGGGGATGTAGCTCAGGGACAGGGCACTCACATCTCACCCATCAACCGTTAGGACCTGGGTTTGCTCTCCAGAACCAAAAATAAGTCACTGGAAAGTGAGTGAAGGGCGAACCCTATGGCTGGGGTCTGAGCGACCAAAGCGTGGATGGTTGGCGTTAGTGAAAGCGTCTCGCACCTGCTGACTGCTCTTGCTGGACCAGCATTCAGCCTCAGCCCTTGAGTCCAAAACAATCCTCGAATTTCTCTGTGGTTCAGCGCCCCCTTGTGGTGAGGATTTATTCTCATACTATTTCTGGCAAGAAGACATAAAACAATGACCTAGTTCTTCAGAAGAAACGCAAAGGCCAGGCAAGTGTCATTTGCGAAGCAGAGGCTGGAAAATCAGGAATTCAAGGTCATCCTGGGCTACATTGTGAGTTCAAGGCTAGCCTTGGATACATAAGACCTTTTCTAAAAGAAGAAGAAGGAGAAGGAGGAGGAAGAGGAGAAAGAAGTCTGCCGGGTTGGGAAATAGCTGAGTGGCAGGTACTCACTACATGTGAGGCCCTGGGTCCCATCCCCAGCACCACGTGCACACACACACGATCACAAACAAAAACAACTTGAGCTAATTTTTTAATCACCAGATTGAGCTTTTAATTGCTTTTTAATTGTTTTAAAATCCCAAATTTCAAGAGGGCTAATAAACAACACCTTTGGTGCCTACAGTAAACTAGATCAAACAAAGCTGGTTTCTGTTTTTTTTTAAAAAAAAAAAAGCAATTTTTTAATCTGTGATAGCACTTTAAGATCTTTAGCTAGAATGCAGTTATCCTCCAAAATATGGGTTCATTAGTCCTAGCAGGTGTACCCCTGTGCCTCCCGAAGTTGTCTGTGGGCCATCCCTGCTGTGGAGGAAGAGTTCTGGTTCATGGAGGAAATTGTCCTCTCCTTCATCGTACACACCAAGCACAAGGAATTAAATCAGGTCATGGATAGTAGGCAGCTCCCTAAATCCCTCTAGAGCAGTGGTTGTCAACCTTCCTAATACTGCAGCCTTTAATACAGTTCCTCATGTCGTGGTGACCCCAACCATAAAATTATTGTCGTTGCTACCTCATAACTATAACTTTGCTACCAATGGGAATTGTAATGTAGATATTTTTGGAGATAGAGGTTTGTCTAAAGGGTCACAACACACTAGTTGAGACCCACTATTCTAGACTCCAGCAAAGAGAACACCTCTCTAAGATAGAGAAGTCTCCAGCACCTTTACACAGATGGAAATAAACCAGGTATGTCAGAACATACTGTTAATACCAGCGCCCAGGAGGCAGAGGCAGGAGGATCTCTATGAGTTCATGGCTACCATAGTCTACCAAGCAAGTTCCAGGAGCAACCAGGGCTCTGCCGTGAGACCTCATCTCAAAACAAAGCAAAGGGCTTGAAATAAAAATTAAATCAGGGATGACCAGAAAGCTCAGCAAGTAAAGGTGCCCGCTGCTACTGTAGCCTGCTGACCTGGATTTGTCCCACATGGTGAGAAGAGAGAGTGGACTCCTGGAAGTTGTCCCCTGACCTCCACTGATGCGCGCGCGCACACACACACACACACACACACACACACACACACACACAAAGCCTAACCCGTGATGTTTTTCATCTCTGTGTGTGTGTGTGTGTGTGTGTGTGTGTGTGAGCATGAAATGTGAATGTCAAAGGAGAACTGTGGAAGTCAGCTCTCTCCATCATATGGATCCCAGGGATCAGACCAAGGTTGCCAACACCTCAGCAGCAAGTGCTTTCACTGGCTGAGTCATCTTGCCAACCCATAAAAAAAGAGTTTTTAAAAAATCGTATTCCACCCAGGCAATGATGGTGCATGCTTTTAATCTCAACACTTGGAAGGCAGAAGCAGGTAGATCTCTGTGAGTTTGAGGTCAGCCTGGTCTACAGAGTGAGTTCCAGTACAGCCAGGAATACACAGAGAAACCCTGTCTCAAAAAACAAATCAAGACAAGACAAAACAATATTCCAGCCGGGCAGTGGCGGCGCACGCCTTTAATCCCAGCATTTGGGTGGCAGAGACAGGCAGATCTCTGTGGAGGACGACCTGGTCTACAGAGCAAGTTCCAGGACAGGCTCCAAAGCTACAGAGAAATCCTGTCTCAAAAAACAAACAAACAAACAAAAAAAACAGTATTCCAACTTGTCATTTGAGTGGAATACATATCCACCCCATAACAACTAAATTAATTTCTAAAAGAGCTATAAGATATTTATAATATCTTGGTTATATATTTATAATATTATAAATGTAACATTACATATGAAAGTTATAATACTCAACCTATGTGCATGGATGAACATATGTTTGTATGTGTGCATACTTGTGTATGTATACACATGTGTGCATAAGAATTCTTAGGTAGGTAATGCCTACAGTACCCACAGCATGTGGCATACAGTCAGAAACCTGACAGCAATCAATCACTATTTCAAATACCATGCACTTTCCCTTGACACAGCCACCATGGGGCATCAGAGTTGAGACTCAGAGCCTCAGATCAGGGAGGAATGAAATCCAGCAAAAGGAACAGGAGGGGGGAGCGTCGGGAAAATGCAGTTTGCTGTTTAGCGGTCTCCATGATGGTCTAAACACTACAACCACCACCTATTCATCTTATTAATCACTGACAACATTCCTGAGTTAACTCTCAAACCTCAGTGGAGTAATGACTTTACAGAAGGGTTTGTCAAATGTAGGGCCTCTTCGACTCCAGTCTCACAGAGCCCATATCTGCATGGAGTTGCCCAAAAACACCCTGGAGCTCTGCCTTGCAATGCAGTCAGTAACTAATGCTCACGGCAGTGTTCCCAAGTAATTAAGAGAAGATTAAAAGTAAGCAGAAATGACGGCGGTTACTGTCTTGAAACCGCTCTCTGGAGACCGCATTAAGACCCAAGCAGCGATACCTAACATTGCCAGACAGGGGTAAAGTTCAAGCCAGCAGAAAAGGATTGGATAAAACGTCTTTCAAAACCATCACAAGGTTTGGAGCTGCCTTTACGATAATACAGGAAGTGGGAGACGTAGCTGAGGCATAGACAGAGGCAGGCTGGTCCTGTGTGGAAGCTGAGAGAGGGGCACGAGGGAGTTTGTTATATTATAATCCTGCTTTATGTTTTCAGATCTGGGATAAAAAAAAAAAACCATAAAACAATTTTAAGCCTCCCAAAGGCTATTAGCTAGAAACACATCAAATGCAAGAATCACTGAACCTGATTGCGGCAAACATTGCCTGCCGTAATTGTATCTGAGCCATTGCCTTTCTTTAGTTTCTTGGGCCCACTGGCATCTAATCCCTCTTGTGAAATGGACGGATCAGGTTTCATTAAGGGCTGCGCTGATATCAGAGAACCCTCCGACCTGATTCATGCTCATTAAGTTGCTCTCTGGCTGTCATTCCCCTTCGGGGAAAAGGTGTCGAATGCTCCTTAGCCCCTGCCGTCAGGGTCTTCATTATCTGTGACTACACTGGGATTCCAATTCTGAACATTGCTCTTAGGAGTTTGGCTCATAGATGTGTCCTCAAAAGTGGAGCTACTGTGTGCAGACAAAACAACCTGGTCCTAGGGGCCTGGAGAGATGGCTCGGTGGTTGAGAGCATTTACTGCTCTTCCAGAGGACCTGAGTTCAGTTCCCAGCCCCCACATCAGGTAGTTCACAAATGCCTGTAACTCCAGCTCCAAGTGATCTGATGCCTTCTTCTGGCTTCCTTTTTTTTTTTTTTTTTTTTTTTTTTTGCCTCTATGGGCTGGTAAGATAACTTATTTGGTAAAGACATTTGCCACGGGGCTGGAAAATTGTTCACCCGTTAAAGAGCACTGACTGCTCTTCCAGGCGACCCAGGTTTGAATCCCAGCTCCCACATGTCAGCTCACAACTGACTGTAACTCCAGGATCTGACATCCTCACACACGGACATACATGCAGGCAAAACACCGAAGTACATAAAGTAATAAAAACAAATAAAATATTTTTAAAAAGACACTTGTCATGCAAGCCTGCTTTTTAAAATACTTTTGCCTCTAGAATGATTTACTTACAAGCAAACCTTTTAATTTGTAGTCAGAGTTTCTCAGCATGCATGATGAGTAGTTGTCAATCTTTTGAAAAGGAATAATATAACGCACCACTATCTGTCTCCAATATAATCACTATTTTTATAAATACTAGCCTTCTTGTGGTCCTAGCACGGTCTTACACACATTAGGTAAGTTGCCACTGGGCTACAGATTCCCAGCATACTATATACTAACATTTATCAATTAATAACATCAGTGTAAATGTTAGTTTATAGATATTTAGATAAATGCTTAGTGTTTTATATTCACTTTATTTACATATTCATATTTACATATTCATAGTTGGGGGGGTCAATTCTTTTTGTTTTCTTCTGAGTCGTCACACAGGCCATCTAAAAGCTCCTTGGTCTTTCAAAACTAACTAATTATTAAAGAAACCTTGCAGAGGTCAGGAGCCAGAAGGCAGCTCAGGGCAAAAATAGACCCCAGCTGTAGCCCAGGGCCACCTCCTCCATCAGGCAGCTGTGATTCACAAGCTCCAAAACTGAACCAAAGAGGAAGTGAGCTGCTCTCAGGCCGCAAGGACAAGGAAGAGATAAGCTGAGCCAGAAAACAAAAGCTCTTTTACAAAACACCAGCTCAGGGCTAGAGAGCTGGCTCAGGGTTAAGAGCACTGACCTCTCTTCCAAAGGACCCAGGTTCAATCCCCAACACCCACATGACAGCTCACAACTGTCTGTAACTCCAAGATCTGACACCCTCACACAGACATAAACGTAAGCAAAACACCCATGAAAAGAAATTAATTATGGTAGAAATATCTGTGAGAAGGTAGCAGGACAGAGTCAACCCCTCCGTCCTCTGTCCTGGGCAGAAACAGCTGAGTGGGCCCCGCACTACACAGAGCTCAGTGCCTCTCTGGTTCTTCTGCCCCACCTGCTGCAGAGCAAACTTGAGGCTCGCGACTTCAGGGCCTACTTCGACTAGAGTGTGTTCAAGGACAGCCTGGACGACTTAGTGAAATCCTTCTTTAAAATATATGAAAGCCTGCTTTGAAATATAAAAGTGAAAATTTAAAAATGAAGGGGCTGGGGATATAGATGGCTCTATGCTAAAGTGCTCACCTTAAGATGTGTGGGACTCTGGGCAGGAGACAACACAGAATAGCAAGCTGGGCATCTATGCTAGAAATGACCTTGGGAGTTGCAGAAGAATGCAATTCTATTTATGTGTCTAAGAGACTTTAGTTAATGTAGGTCAGTCCAATAAAGAAGAAGAATCTTGAGATTCATAGAGAGGCAAGTGGGGTAACTGTCTCTAAGTGGGAGAGCGGGGGCAGAGAACCATCTTCGTGGAGATTGAACAGGCAGAAGTGGTCCTCGATGACTGTCAAAATACATGGTAAGGAGGTGAAGAACTGGTTGGTTCTCATTCCCTTTCTGAAACAGGGTCTTACTGTATAGTCCACGCTAGCCTCACCCTTGCCTCTCCCTCAGCCTTCTGAGTGTTGAGGTTTCAGGTGCGTGTG
This sequence comes from Alexandromys fortis, assembly GCF_014885135.2. Classification (NCBI taxonomy): domain Eukaryota; kingdom Metazoa; phylum Chordata; class Mammalia; order Rodentia; family Cricetidae; genus Alexandromys; species Alexandromys fortis. Next base: position 16,933,698 of record NW_026067911.1, on the reverse strand, counting down.
CCGGACCTCGCTCCATCACCCTCTAAAAGGAAGAGATGCTACTACCTCACTGATCTTAGCCAAGAAGTCAAAATCAGAGTGCCTGTGTGTTCACTTTCCTGGAATGAAACTCGGAAGGCACATGTTCCCAGCAAAATCCCCAATGCAATACAGCCAGAACATCATGCTGGGCAGGGATTACTCATTTTTACAAAGTGTGATTCAACCATCACATCAGGAAATGTTTCCTCTTGTAAAGCCCTGGGAGCCAAATTGGTAGAGAGAATCAAGAGGAATCATTTAAAGAGTGATTTTCAAATGTCAAATGCTTTGGGGAGAAAGGATGATTATGTGGCAATCAAATACAAGGTACTGGCCTCAACATGCGGAGACTTTTACAATCAAGGCTATTATAAACAGAATTAACGAGACCACTTCTTTGCACCGTGAAGAGCTAAGGAGAAGATACTTGATATGAACCTGCAAGCAGGAACCCTTGACTGTGCCTTACATAGTGAGGACCCAGGCTGCCACTAGGCCCCAGAGCCACAGGTTGCACCGCTGTCAGCTGAAGAGACAGCACCTGAAAAGGCTGGTTTACAAACCACTAGCAACGCAGTCTGTGCAGGGGCTCCAAACTCTTCAGGTGGCAGATTCTCGGCAAAATGGTTATGAGTAACGGTGCTTGTTGCCGAGCCTGGAGAGCTGAGTTTAATCCCAGGGACGCACGTCAAAGAGCAAATTGATTCCCAGAAGGTATCCCCTGACTTCTACGTGTGCCCACACTCAATACACACTGTCCAAGTTCGCTTTCCGTTGCTGTGATAAACGCTATGACCGAAAGGACTTGGCTCACACATCCCTGTCACACTGAAGGCAGGCACTGAGGAAGAGGCCCTTGAGGAGTGCTGTTTGCCGGTTGGCTGCTCACAGCTCACTTGGTCTACATCCATCCCTGGCCAGGCTTAGCCCTGTTCCTGGGGTTTCTGTTCCACCATAAGCCATGTGAAAAGTGTCTTTGTTGGAACTCGTTTGCTGGGCTGGCATCTCTCCCAACGTGCTCTTGCATACTACTAATTAGGTATCACATTTGTCTTTTTAACAAACGGTCCGGAGTCTAACGCGGTTCTAAATTTGGAAGGATTTTCAACCAGATAGAAAATTCTAACTTTTAAAATGCCGAGATCAAGATGGGTGCATTTTTCGACACAGCGTAGACTTCAAATACAGGACAGTATATGGAACTAGGAATATTATGCTGAATGAAATAAGCCAGACAAATACCTCAAGTCTTCTCACGTCAGGGTCCTTGATTTAAAACTGTGTAACCATGCATTGTGTGTGTGTGTGTGCGCGTGTGTGTGTGTGCTGTGTGTGTACACATTAAACTATATGTGGGTCAGGAAACCAAAAGGGAGTCCATATGGGGAAGCACCCTTAAGGGTGTTGGCAGGAAAAGAAGAGAGAGGGAGAGAGAGAGAGAGAGAGAGAGAGAGAGAGAGAGAGAGAGAGAGAGAGAGAAAAAAGAATATGGAAGTTGCAACAAAGGGGGACAATTGGCAGAGAGAAAGAAGAACCAGCAAGCGGGTAGCAGGGGGTGTAAATGAGAGTAATAAACATAAGAAAGCGGTGAACCCACCGCTTCAGATGGGAACTTAAAAATCGAAAGAAAGAAAGGAAGGAAGGAAGGAAGGAAGGAAGGAAGGAAGGAAGGAAGGAAGGAAGAAAGAAAGAAAGAAAGAAAGAAAGAAAGAAAGAAAGAAAATTAAGTCTAGAGGGTCATTAAGCAGAGTGGTGGTGGCGCACACCTTTAATCCCAGCACTCGGGAGGCAGAGGCAGGCGGATCTCTGTGAGTTCGAGACCAGCCTGGTCTACAGAGCTAGTTCCAGGACAGGCTCCAAAGCCACAGAGAAACCCTGTCTCAAAAAACCAAAAAAGAAAGAAAAGTTGAACTGACTACAGGGCTGTCCTCTGACCACCAGATCACTCCTCAGCACAGATACATGCATACTCAGTAATCACCAAACATTCAGAATGAGATTCGAAGCTGTACAAGCTAGGCCAAGAGCTAGGCAGAGCTCTAGGTATGAAGGCAAACAGGAAACACAGGCCAAGCAGCTCAGTTCTGTGGTCTCTTAGGTCACATACACTGGGCTGAGACATGCGTGACTCCTGGGCAAAACACGTCTGGCTTGACAAATATTGACACGCTTAGACGGGAAAGCTAGAAATGTGCATAGAGTCATATAAATATGTCTGCATGTAGGCTGGCGGGGGGGGGGGGGGGGGGATGAAGCCGAACAAGGCTGAGAGTCTGTCTATCAAGGACAAGGCATGGGCTTCTGCCCTCAGCACTTTAAAACTAAGCAATAATTCCAAATACTAAACTAGAGATGTCTCTCTGCACGGATACACGTGTAGCTATCTACTGGTCCGTGCATCACAATATCCGGTAAAATGAACTACGGGCCAATTGCGAGGAGATGCAGGCAGCGATGCGGTATCAGGCAAATGGACCTTTTGGGCAGCACAGTGTTAGAGGTTTTAGTACTTCACACCAACTCTGGGGACATGTTGATGGCGGGTCCTGGATGTCACAGGTGCTGAAGAGAGTAGCAGTGACCGAGGTCTCGGGTGATTATTATCTCAGATGCTGCTGCCCTTGGATTTGTCACATCTCCTTCTTTCCTGGGTCCACCTAAATGATTATGAAAGCTGCCCCCCAGCCTCTAAATCCTTCTGTTCTTTTTTTTTTCTTTTGTGTATTTACTGTGTTGGGGCACAGGGTATTAAGTCTAGGGCCTCAGGCATCCTAAAAGTACCACTGCACGGTTCTACCAACCTTTTGGACTTTTATTAATCTATCCATTCACCCATTCAGTTTTGAGACAGACGCGCAGCCCAGGCTGGCTCAAACTCACTGTGTAGGGGAGGACGACCTTTGAACTCTGATCCTCCTGCCTCCACCTCGCCAGCACTGGGATTATGGGTGTACGTGCACTCTGCCAGCGTCTCAGTTAAAACTTTGTCTTGTAGGCTATCACAGTAAGTCAGCTGTCACCGTGACCTCATTTCCACATACCCTTCATTGCCACAGAATTCCCAGCATAAGTGTGATGATGTCGTTACTCTGTTAAGTGATCGCATTTGTTACCCATTTACGGTAATGCACAAATGCTCTTGTGAGGCTGTCACAGCTACACACTTTTTCTTTCTTTCCTTCTTCTTTCTTTCTCTCTCTCTCTCTCTTTCTCTCTCTCTCTCTCTCTCTCTCTCTTTCTTTCTTTCTTTCGAGACAAGATTTCTCTGTAGCTTTCAGTTCCTGTCCTGGAACTAGCTCTTGTAGACCAGGCTGGCCTTGAACTCACAGAGATCCACCTACCCCTACCTCCCAAGTGCTGGGATTAAGCGTACCATCCGCGGGCACACGCTTATCCAGTCTCCACTCTGCGTACCATCCGCGGGCATACGCTTATCCAATCAATCACACTTATCTTCTGTGACAAAAGTCCTGCTTACCTTTAGTGAGATGCTTTCTGAACGCATCTCTTGCCTACAAAGAGACTGAACTTTTGCTAGCCCTGGCAGTCAAGTTAATAATCTGCCTGGAGGCCATTTAAGACTGTTTCATCTGCTGTCCTACTGTGTGCACTCTCCTACTGTGTGCTCGGCTTGTTTAACCTACCTTTAAGAGAACAATGTAACCAATCTTTTTTTTAAATATTTATTTATTTTGTACACAATAGTCTATCTGTATGTCGGCAGGCCAGAAGAGGGCACCAGACCTCATTACAGATGGTTGTGAGCCACCATGTGGTACTGGGAATTGAACTCAGAACGTTTGGAAGAGCAGGCAATGATCTTAACCACTGAGCCATCTCTCCAGCCCCCCAATCTTTTCTTTTTTTTAAGATTTATCTATTATATGCACAGTGTTCTGCCTGCATGTGTGCCTGCATGCCCAAAGAGGGCACCAGATCTCATTACAGATGGTTGTAAGCCACCATGTAGTTGTTGGGAATTGAACTCAGGACCTCTGGAAGAGCAGCCAGTGCTCTTAGCCTTAAGCCATCTCTCCAGTCCAATGTAACCAATCTTAATATGCTTTGGATTTCCCATGCAATCAGCTTTTACAACCTAAGCTAAATGCATAGTTCTACTCTTAAAAAAATTATGTACTCTTCCATGAGCCAGAATACTCTGTGTGTGTGTGTGTGTGTATCATTTATTGAAAATCCACCATAAATACTGGAAACAACATGTGATACCGGTTGATAACGTGTGAGGTTTTGAGTGTTGAGTCAGTTGAGGTCAGCAGTTTCTTTCCAGGTAAACCTGCTGAAGAGTTCTGTAAAGAAGCCCTCATTTCGGCTGGAGAGATGGCTCAGCAGTTAAGAGCACTGGCTGCTCTACCAGAGGACCTGGGTTCAATTCCCAGCACCCACATGATAGCTCACAACTGTCTATAACTCCAGTTCCAGGGGATCTGACACCTTCACACCAATGCACATAAAACAAAAGAAGCCCTCATTTCTTTCCCATACTGTGTTTCCTGTGCTATTAAATAAATACAGAGCAAAGCCTTTCGCTAGGGACAGACATAACACACAGGCAACATAGGGCAGGCAACAGGGGCAGATCGGACACACAACACATAGGCTACAGACAGGTCAGAAATCACAAACTACAGAGGGAAGACACGGGGAGAAAAGTGGGGAATTCACATTTAGGCTCACTGTTGGTCAAAGTGTCCCGAGAGGGAGTTTGATTTGTTCCTTAATGTGACATCCATGCACTGACCTGTCACTTATTGTATGTTTGTGTGTGTCACTGTATGCGTGTGTATGCAGGTGCCTGTGGAGCCCAGAAGAGGGTATTGTTATCACCTGGAGCTGTGTTATAGGTGGTTGTCAGGCCAGCATGGATCCTCTAAAAAACAAGCACCCTTGACCATGGAGCCACCTCCCCAGGCCCGTACCAACATTTAAAGCCCTTCAAAGACAGTCCTGTTTGTTTGTGTAACTCCACAGCCTGCCGCCACTGCGGCACAGAGTAAGAACTTGGTAAGCAACGGATAGACAAGATCATTTCAATAAATCAAGTGAATTGGTATGTGTCAGCTCTAGGAAAACCTAGAACATGGCCAATTAATGACCCAGAAGACTCAAGTCCCTAGTCCCCACATCGGGTGCCCAAGGCACCTGTAACTACCTGTAACCACAGCTGCAGGTGATCTGACACCGTCTGCTGCTGCACACACACCTGCAGACCCAGCGTCTGATGAAGCCAGCCATCCCTGGATGCAGTGCAGCATCTGACTTAGGTAATGCAGCTGGCCAGCGAGAAGCAGTAGCCCCTGAAAAGTCACCAGAGGGGCTGGGGGACAGTCTTGTGCCTGAGACACACTCTTCTTTCTCCTGCTCTAGTACCTGCGTGCACCCCGCAAACACACTCCGGCCATTTCCAGAGCATGTGCTGTCTGCACTGAGGACTCTTGAGAACCCTTACACTTTAGACTTAGGATTGGTTTCTCGTCATCTACACCAACTTCACTGGTTGAGAATACCTAATCTAAAAATTCCCAATCCAAAATGATCCAAAATCTGAAAGTTTCTAGATGAAATAACTATCAGATTTTGGATTTTCAAATTAAGGAACTGCAGGATATATAGGTTTTCTAAAAAACCACAGCAGACAGGGGAGGAGGTGAGGTATGCTCTTTAATTTTATATGCAACCCGGAAAACAAAGGAACCAAAACACCGTTTCTTCGTGGCAAAGATGATTTTATTGTACTTCGAGGGAGAAACAAAAGAATGACACCTGTTTCATAGCAAAACTACCGAGCCTGCTGAGGAAACGTGAAGAACAACTCTGCCAATCACGCGGTTTGCAGCCAACCATAACAGAGCCGGAAGTAGTTCGCTTTGGTGTTCTCAGATAAAGATTTTTCTAAAACATCTGATACTTCCAACTAAATGTCAGTTAAAATAAATTCACAGATATACAAAATGTATGATTTGTGCTTAAAAAATTAGTAACTAGAGGTCAGCTCACCACCATCTGGACGCAGGTCAACAGTCAGTGAAGTGCCTTCCAACACCCCGGGCTACATCTAAGGCCTAATCTTGCTCTCCTCGTAAGTATCTTTTTAAAATAAGAAACTAAAAACTTAAAGTAGTAGGTCGTTACAAATGAGATACAAATGTTTTAATTAATAAATACTAAAGTGGAAAAATAAAGCTTTTCACAGAATTGTAAAGAAAGCTCACTAACTCCTTACAAAAAGAAACAGTCTGCTACTTTAAAAAGAGAAATAATTATTAATAGTGCTGAAGAAACGATCCCGAGAACAGTAGGAAGAAGGCACGCGCCCGGAAAGCCTCTCTGTTCCCCAGCTGTACAGCGTTGGAAACAACGAACAGACGCCCTTCTGTAAGCACGGCTACAGCCCAGCTACTGCACCCATTATGTCTCACTAGAAAAACAGTCCCCGAGTCAGCATTAATTTAGGTAAATCTTTAATTATTGCATGATCAGGAAAACTGTAGTAGGCTAGTTCTAGTGACACAAGGCTTTAATCCCAAGTGGCTGGAGGATGAGGCAGGAGAATATCTGTAAGTCGGAGGCCACCCTGGTCCCAGGCCAGTCAGGCCTACAAAGTGAGACCCTGTATTTAAAAAGAGAAAAAGAACAATCTCTCTAGATACAAGTAAAGCCAACCTGGCCCTAGTATTTAAAACTGGACAACCATTCGTAAAAGTTTTACTTTCACTTAGCTTACTAAATAAAAAAATTTGCTTTTGTAATGGAATTTTCCAACTGGGACCTTCAGAATAATGAAACTAGGTCAGAGTACCCTTATTTCCCACATTTGGAAAACACTTAAGTATAATCTATTTTGCCTTAATTTCCTCTAGAACTGCCCAGGGCTGCAAGCTGTCAGAACGAGGACGTGCACACTTAGGCTGAACGCGGCTTACACAGCATTCCGCAAAGAGCTCCATATGGAAATGTGCTGTGTTCCTTGTGCAAAGTCTTAAATTTAAACTAAAAAATCATCCTGAAAACAAAATAAATTTAAACTAAAAGTGCTTAGGGAAAAAAAATTAAACTATTTCTTTCACCACTGAGGGACAGTTAAGATATTTTTCAAGCCGGGAGGTGATGGTGTACACCTTTAATCCCAGCACCCGGGAGGCAGAAACAGGTGGATCTCAGTGAGTTTGCAGCCAGCTTGGTCTACAGAGGAAGCTCCAGAACAGGCTCCAAAGCTACAGAGAAATCCTGTCTTGAAAAACCAAAGAAAAAAAATTAATTCATTTTGTCCAAAGGAACAATTTGTGGACATAAAACACAAACATTTAAAAAAACTAACCCAACGCTACTATGACAGGAATCCACGTAGACTCGGGAACTTGAGACGTGCCTTCAGAGCTCTGGCAGAACGGATGCTGACTGAATCCAGCCCTGAGTCACCCAACTCACCACGAGTGGAGGACAGGGGCACCAGGAACCAGCTTTGCAACTGATATTTTTTTTTTTTTCAATTAGCAATAATCGCGCCTCGGATAAACCTCATTGGCTACGATACTGCCACTGCGCAAAGCTTGCAACTGATATTTTAATTAAAAGTCACGGCTAAAATAAATTCCCATTACAACTGTCTGGATTCTTTTGATTAGTTTTTTAGTACTTAGATGCCACAGTACAATAAAAAGCACCTCAGTAACTCGCTATTTGCCGATAGCTCCGTGCAGTAAGTGTGCACTACACGGCATTTCTTTCCCAGTCCAGGAACACGGCGGCGTGGGCGCCACACTGAGCCTTGAGGTCCCATCATGCTCACGGGAGGCCTGGGACTGGAAAGAAGACCTGGCTGTCTCGTCTTTGCTTCCTTTTCCCTCCCAGCTGTAAATTGGCCTTCTCCTCGAACGGTCGCAGTGACAAACTTAGCAAGAGGATGAAAATACAAAAGGCAGCGCAACAACGGAACCAGCGGGATGAGCCATGATATTGAAGAGTTAATCTTACACACGTAATCACACGACTTCAGACTCAGTCAGACCCGTGAGGGGCGTACCCGTGACTCAGCACCAGCAGGGCACCGCGGGCTTCGTTTCGGGTTTCAGGATAACTCTGTTATCAGGTGGCTGGCTAAGCATCAAGGGCTTGTGGCTCTTCAGCTTATGAGCCAGCGTCATAAATATCGCTTCTACGTGGTCATTATCATTGGGGTTTTTAGCCGAGGTCTCGAACAAAGGCATACTGTGGGTGTCAGCAAACTTCTGTGCCAAGTCTGTGGGCACCTGGATGGCGCTTCTCAAGTCACATTTATTCCCGACCAGGATGCGAGGTATGTCACTTGCCAGCAAGTGCAGCTTGCATTCCTCGATCCAAGATGGCAGGCTGTGGAAGCTGGCCAAGTTGGTCATGTCGTAGACGAAGACGACAGCGTGCACGTTCCTGTAGTAGTGCTGAACCATGCTCTTCCTGAACCGCTCTTGTCCTGCAGTGTCCCACAGCTGGATCTGCAGCGTGGGAAACAGAAAGCAAGGTCGACACATTCAGTCCAATGACAGCAGCCTTGCCACGTCTACCTGCCCCAAACACTCTGCCGCTTGGGAGCTTGGCTTTTCTGTGGGGTCTAGACTGCATGATCCTAGGATAGTCACCATGTGACTACTAAATATCATTTTAAAATCTGAACAGGTAAAGTCTTAATAATTATTTTTTAAAGAAGATTGAAGGAAAAAGATACAGCACATAAACCATCAGAATATTCATAACCTAGAGCTATGAAAGGCCAGCGCTGAGTCAAACGTACTGAATGAGTGGTTTTTAATGTTTATCCTGCATGTACACACATGCACATATGCAGGTGCACACACACCATGATGAGTGCACACAGGTCAGGTCAACTCAGGAGTTGGCTCTCCACTGACACTTTGGGGTTCAGGAATCAAGTGCCTCTGGCCATTGGGCCATCCATCTAGCCCTCAGTTCTGACTTTTAAGTCTGTCAGCTCTTTAAATCCAAACTTCTTCATTTTATCCTGTTTTTCTTTCTTTTTTCCTCTCCTTTTCTTCTCTTGGAGACAGGGTCTTTTACTGTGTACTCCTGGATGTCCTGGAGCTCTCTATGTAGACAGGGCTGGCCTCAAACTCACAGAGATCCACCTACCTCTGACTCCCAAATTCTGGGATTAGGAGAAGCAATTACCAGCATACCCGGACTCTCCAGTTTCTTAACAGTCTTCCTTTGACTAATATAAGCCTCATTTTATCCAGAGTAGAAATGTAACGTACTTACAAGTCTTGATTTCTCTGATTTTCTTGGTACTTAGGGGGACCCAGTAGCAGAATTTGAGCCAATACCATGCAGTCAGCCTTCCTGGGAAGAAGGCATTCCAGGAAAGCAGCTGTCTTTGAGACTGAAAAAAGAGGGTCTGGGGAGATAGTAAAGTGTTGCTGCGTGTGGTAGTTTGGATGTAACTGGCCCTCATAAGCTAATAGGGAGTTGCACTATAAGGAGTTGTGGCTTCGTTGAGGTGGGTATGGCCTTGTTGGAGGAAGTGTGTCTCTGTGGGACCGGGCTTTTGAGGTTTCCTATGCTCAGGATCCTGCCCGGTGTCACCGGCCACTTCCCGTTGCCTTCTGATCAAGATATAGCCAGCACCATGTCTGCCTGCACACTGCCATGCTCCCTGCCATGATAATGGGCTGAAATCTCTGAACTGTAAACCACCACCTCAATTAAATGTTTTCCTTGTAAGAGTCGCCATGGTCATAGTGTCTCTTCACAGCAACAGAAACCTCAGCTATGACCCTGCAAATATGAGAACCTGAATTCTGTCTCCAGTACTCACAGCCAGGGGGAGCAGTCATACCTAGAACCCCAGCAATGGCTGTGAGGACAGGAGGATCTCTGAGGTGTGCAGGCCAGCCAGACTAGCTGGGCCATTCAGATGCCAGTGAGAAACCCTGTCCCCAAAACTAAGGAAGACAGCAATTAAGGAAGAACTCTAGCCTCCATTCATGCCTGCACACACAGGTGCACACACGATCATGAACATACACAGTAGAGCATTTAAAACATGCCATGTGACACAGCTCACTCTGCCCTTGGCTGCCTGACAACAGGCATTTTTGTTTTTGTTTTAGTTTTTGGTTTTTTGAGACAGGGTTTTGCTGTGTAGCTTTGGAGCCTGTGCTGAAACTCACTCTGTAGACCAGGCTGGACAGAGATCCTCCTGCCTCTGCCTCTGAGAGCTGGGATTAAAGGCGTGTGCCACCACTGCCCAGCAACAACAGGTATTTTGTAAGAGTAAAAACAGCCTCACAAGGAGTCACAATACAGAGTTAAGGGTAAGTTTGGCATCCTACCAACTGGGGATATCACATGACTGCTAACTCTGGTTTTATTCTTTTTTGAATGTTTCTAAAATTTTAAGATTTTATTTATGGTTTTTTTATGTGTTTTGCCTGCATGGATGCCTGTGTACCGCAGGTGTGCACAGGATCCTCTAAAACTGGACAGTTGCCAGTCACTGTCCTGGGAACCAAACATGGGTCCTTTGGAAAAGCAGCCAGTGCTCTCACCTGCTAAGCCATTTTTCCAGCCTCTAGATGTCATTTTTATATGACAAGATAAGACCTTTTACAGGTTCAACACCACTGTTGAATTTCCCTTGACATTGATAATGCTGTCAAGTTATCTACTACACTACCTTATTTAAAAGTTACCTACTTTGTTTACTCAGGAAATCCCACAATTCTGAATTTGTCAGATAAGATACTAATAAACCCTCAAAAGTATCTGAATTCTATCCTGGCATGGCGGTGCACACCTTTCATCCCAGCAGAGGCAAGTGGATCTTTGTGAGTTCCAGGACAGCCAGAGCTACATAGTGAGACCATGTCTCAAATAAAGGTATCTGAATCCTATATTCAGGGGCTGGCAAGATGGCTCAAGCAGGGAAAGGTGCTTGTCTGATGACCTTAGTTCAATCCCAGGACCCACACTATGGAAGGAGAAAGCCAGATCCTGCAAACTATCCTCTGACTTCTACATGCTCACACTCACACACACTTCACACATGTGCACACGCACGCACACACACACACAGACACTAAGTATATGTAATTTAAAATTAAAGCATCTAAAAATAAATACAATCCAAAGTTCAGCCACATGTGTTGCTGTCTGTGTCCTAGTCCTGTTACTCAGGAGACTGGGACAGGCGCATCTAGAGTTTGAGACAAGCATGGGCAACTGAGCAATACCCTGCCCTTAAATTTAAAGATTCATAGGCTGGAGAGCTGGCTCGGCAGATAAGAGCATTTGCTGCTCTTGTAGAGGACCACGTCTGGGTCACGGCACCCATAGGTTGGCTCACAATGCTGTGTAACTCTAGTTCCGGGAACCCAACATCCTCTTCTGCCATCTTCGTGGGCACCGGGCACACACATGGTGTATAAACACTCAGACACATAAAACAAATGAAAGCTTTCTTTGAAATCCTAAAAGCAGATGTTCTATCTCACTCTCATGACCTCTGTTCCTAGAGTTATTATCTCCAGTTACCGTGACTTGCCTCGGTGGGCCTTCTTCATCAATGAAACCATTTTGTCCTCTGTCACCTTCATTAGCTTTCTTTGCCACTTGACTGTGAGAATTCCAGGGTAACCTACCAACTGACCTGTTTGCACAACTGCACACTTAGGCCCTGAGCTCCTACCCCTACTATAGGGATTACCAGACCTAGACCCTACTCTAACAGGGAAGACAGATACATAATACAGTAAGATGGTCCTGGTCTGACGGAGGGCTAAGGGGATTTTCACTGAAGGAAGTATAATGGCTGGGATTCTAAGGAGAAGCTCAACAACAATCCTGCAGGGAAATACAGGAAGGAGGGATATTCCAAGCAAACAGTGAGAAACCAGCAAATGACTTGGCCAAACTATAGGGTGACTAAAGGAAGCAGCATGGCCTAACAAAGAATGGCTTGTGGTGCTGGGCAGTGGTGGCGCACGCCTTTAATCCCAGCACTTGGGAGGCAGAGGCAGGTGGATCTCTGCGAGTTCGAAGCCAGCCTAGTCTACAGAGTGAGTTTCAGTGCAGGCACCAAAGGTACAAAGAGAAACGCTGCCTTGAAAAAAACAAACAAACAAACAAAAAAGGAATGGTTTGTGTTAGCTGTTTTTAAATGAGATCAACTGAGCTGCTACCAAAGTTCAGTCAGGTCTGAATTTTTCCCTAGTGCTGAGGATGAAACCCACTGTCCCGAACATGCCAGACAAGTGTTCCACCACTGAGCTTTGCAGATCTCTATCCCCTCAAAGGGACGCTTGGAAGAAATACTGCAGCTAGGGTTTTGATGAGAGGAGTAATATGAAAACTTGCAGTAGGAAGCTAGTTGGATCTAGGGAGTAAAAGATAAAGATTGTATCTGGATGACCTGGTAGATTCTGAATTTCATGTAATTTTCATTTATCATGAAATCTCATTCTTCTTTTCTCCAACCATACAAAGACATGGCTGAGGTACAGCTGATGACAAGAGTGCTGGCTTGTGTACCGTGCAATGAAGAAGCCCTGCGTTCATCCCCAGCGCAGAGAAAATACAAAACTCATCCTTAGACTGCATGTCACCTAAAACATGAAGCAGAGCATCTGACTGCCACTGTTTGCTACTCCTCACACTGGACTAGCATACTTTGGGCTTAATATATTGATTTATGGGAAGGAGATACAGTGATTGTTTTTCCTTAGTTAATATTAACATCTTGCTCTCTTCTCCTGCTATAAACAAGAAAGCCACTGACATATTTAAGTACTGACTGCTAATCCCTGATGGAAGACTGGATTAAATGTCAAAACATCAGACTTTACTGAAGCCCCTGCCAGGGCAAAATGACTGTTGAGAGAGGAACACAGCTAGACAGTCAGGGAGGAGCATATGGATTAAGACCAAGACAGCCGATCTGAAAGTCAAATGCATTTTTATTTAAGGAATTCATTTGTATTCAGCTGCCAAAATTCTCGAATGAGATTTTCCTCTTTCAAGTTTATGTATACAGCACTCAGAAATCAATCAGCAAGCACAGACCCTCAGGGTTTTGCTTCCTTTCTTTTGTATGTGTATGTTTAGACAGGCCCTCACTATGTAGCTCGGGCTGGCCTGGAGTTAAAAAGGAAGACTCTTTAAGTGTTGGGACTGTTGGTGGCCAGTGGACACACAGTTCAGCTGCCTAGCGACACAGACTGAGGAGTCTTTGGACAGATCTGCGAGTGCTGGGATTAAAGGTGTGCTATCATGTCTGCCTCAGTTTTGTGGTTTTTTGGGACAAGGGGGTCTGCAATTCACTAAGTAGTCAGGCTAGCCTTGAATTTAAGGCCGTCCTTCCGGCTCAGCTTCGCATTACGTAGCTCTGGCAGGCCTCTAACTCACATAGATCTACCTATCTCTGCTTCAGCAGCGCTGAGCATAAAGGCAGGTGCCACCACACCCAGCTTAAGGAAAGGTTTTAAAAAGATTCAATACCCACAGGGATGAGGACAGATCTTAGTCCATAGAATGCTTGCCCATCATACACACATTGAAAGCCCTGGATTCAATCCCCAGCGCTGCATAAACCATGGGGGCGTGTCTATAATCCCAGCACCCACAAGGTAAAGTCAAGAGGTTCACAAGTTCAAGGTTAGGTAGGAAGATGAGGCCCTGTCTCAAAAAACACAGCCTCCACACATATGTAAATGAACACACACACACAGTTCAAAGTCATCCTTGAATATATATAGACTTTGAAGTCAGCTTTGGGAACATGAGACCCTTTGTTTTGAAAAAAGCATACAGGGTTGGAGAGATGGCTCAATGGTTAAGAACACTGGCTGCTCTCCCCAGGACCAGGGTTTGATTCCCAGCATTCACATGCTGGCTTAAAACCATTTGTAATTCCAGTTCCAGGAGAACACAATGCCTCTGTGGGCCATGTACACACATGGTACATAGACATACATGCAGGCAGCACCAGTACACATAATATAAGAAATATTGTTTAAGTGCCAGAGCTGTAGCTCAGCTGTGGAAGTGGTAGAGCACTCCACCTAACAGGAAGAGTCTGGATCCAAGCCCACACCACCACTACCACACCTGTACATACTTCTCCAGCAGATGAGACTAAAGTGAGCTGTCAGATGCACTGAACAGGTGGACAGATGGAAATTGTGTGTGTGTGTGTGTGTAATAAGTGAGCATGTTACCATGCTCACCCATGATAGTTCAGGGCTAACAAGACTGACTTTATCACTGAGCAAATGTTCACAAATGCTAACTGTGTGCTCCTTATCCTAGAATGACCCTGACCATAAAATTATTTTCATTGCTACTTCATAACTGTAATTTTGCTACTGTTAAGAATTATAACGTGAATAACTGTGTTTTCTGATGTCTTCAACAACCCCCGTGAAAGGGTCATTTGACACCCCCCCAAAGGAGTTGTGACCCACAGGTTAAGAAACACTGCATGGGGGCTGGAGAGATGGCTCAGAGGCTAAGAGCACTAGACTGTTCTTCCACAGGTCCTGAGTTCAATTCCCAGCAACCACCTGGTAGCTCACAACCATCTGTAATGAGATCTGGTGCCCTCGTTTGGCCTGCAGGCACGCATGCAGGCAGAACACTGTATACATAACAAGTAAAGAAATCTTTAAGAAAAAAGAAAAGAAGAAGAGAGAAAAAAGGCAGGTGAGTTAGAAGCCATCCAGAGCTACATAGAAAGACTATCTCAGTGGTGAAGAGCACTGGCTAATGACCCATGCTTTTAATCCCAGCACTCACAAGACCAGCCTGGTCTACAAAGTGAGTTCTAGAACAGTCAGGGCTGTTACGCAGAGAAACCTTGTCTTGAAACAAACAAAAAGAACATTGGCTGTCCTTTTAGAGGACCCAAGTTCAAATCCCAGCACCCACATGGCAGTACCCAATTCAGACATACATACAGGCAAACACCAATGCACAAGAAATATAAATAAATTTTAATTTTAAAAAAGGCTCTCAAGGGCTGGAGAGATGGCTCAGTGGTTAAGAGCATTGCCTGCTCTTCCAAAGGTTCTGAGTTCAATTCCCAGCAACCACATGGTGGCTCCCAACCATCTGTAATGAGGTCTGGTGCCCTCTTCTGGCCTGCAGACATACACACAGACAGAATATTGTATACATAATAAAGAAAAATATAAAAAAAAAGGCTCTCAAGATCAAAGATAGATAAATATAAAAAATAATTTTTAAAGAAACACAGAAAGAAAAACAAAAAGCGTGACAGGCCACATACTTTAGTCTATTTTCTGTTGCTGGATAATTTAGAGAACGGAGACCTATTTGGTTCACACCTGATGGGTGTCGAGAGCCACACTCCCAATAACCCCTTAATCCATAAATGAGATTAATCCACTAATTTATGAATGAACTAATCCCTTAACCAGTCAACAGATTAGTCTAATTAATCTGTAAAGGGATTAACTCATTCATAAATCCAAAGGACCCGATCACCTCCCAAATGTCCCGCCTCCAAGTTCCATTAGCTCAGGAACTTGGGAATTAAGTTTCCAACACATGAACTTGAAAGACAACTTCAGCCACACCATGGCCCGACGCTTTTCATAGGCTCACACTTTGCACCTGGGTTAGCTGAGCTCCAAAGCTTGCGTAACTCTTCCCACAACTCTTACCCAGACTAAATGTGCACACACCAGAAGCCTCGTTCTTTTCTGCTGCCACCGGTTTCTGTACCTAACCAAGTTTTGATGATTAAAGAAAAAAAAACAAACCACCTTCTAGTCATCTAGCTCTTCTTGCCATGTACACAGTCTCTTCCCCAAGCTTCTGCTAGGGATCACACACTGCTAGGGGTCACACACTGCTAGGGGTCACACACTGCTAGGGGTCACACACTGTTAGGGATCACACACTGCTAGGGATCACACACTGCTAGTGATCACACACTGCTAGGGATCACACACTGCTAGGGATCACACACTGCTAGGGATCACACACTGCGTCTTGCGCACCCTATTAAGCACCCTATCGCCGAACTACACCCTACTCCCATACATCTTCCTTTACATACAAGGTACACAAACGACCAACTACTGGCAGCCTGAACAAGACGATCAGTTGGGAACGTGCTTGCCGAGCTAAATTTGGACCCTCAGCACCTGCGATCCCAGCCCAAGGAAAGCAGAAACAGGAGGATCTCTGGAGCTTGCTAGTCAGATAGCCTCATGGAATCAGGGAGCTGCAGATTCACTGGGAGACTGCCTCAAAAACGCAAGATGGAGAGCAACTTCGGAAGACTGACGTGAACATATAGAGTCTAGACTCACCCCCACTGCACACATGTGCACCCACACACATAAGATAGAAGGAAACAGAAAGCAGAGGGGCCTAGAAAAGGTGGTCTCTTAACTCAGACGATTTCCCCTTTTCTTTACTAGGGGTAAAAAGCTTTCTGAAGGCGGGGAGGGGAGTAAAGAAACAGAAACTTCATGCCTCAAGGATAAAAGGGTAGGAGAAACAAATCAAACCTGTTCCAAGTAGAGGATCCCCAACGTAAGGAAAAGTGAAAGCAGTCGCTTAAGGAAGTCAGGGGAATTCCTCCGTTTCGTGCGCGGGAAGAGGGGGCGGGGGGCGGGATTGATTTGTTTGTTTAGTTTGAGATGGGGTCTCACGGTAGTTCCCCACTCCCACCTCTCAGAATTAAGTAAACGTAGTGGTTTTGCAATAGTGTCAAGGTTTACACCGTGAGGAGGCCCCTGACTTGCAGGATCCTTATCCTGCAGTTCCAGCAGGCGAATGCTTCGCCATCCCAATCCTGGCCGTCTTAGCCTTCCCTGCTATGATTGCGATGTCTGAGGTCTCCGAAACCACCTGGGAGGGGGTCTGTGCCTGCATCGAGAGACGGGATTTCGGCAACCCACTTAAGAGTCATCACATATATAATGCTTCAATGAGAAAATAGGGTTTTTTTTCTAAATAGGTTATCATGCAGAAACTGTCTCCAACGCAACAGGCTTTATTCCCACAATACTTATGCATTTATGCAATGCTCAAACGCATTCTTAGAAATAACTTGAGCTTTCTATGCTTAAGAGTTTCCTTTGGTCATCATATTCCCCACACTCCCAGCACATAACTCTCACGTAGGCAATGGGGGGAGGGGTGACTCCCCTACACCACTGACATCACTGACAGTGTGGTCCACAGGCTCATTGCATTTGCCTAACAGCAAATCACAACGTGCTTTTTTGAAACACAAGATGCCCCAGGTAAAGTTGATGCTCGTTAGAGGTGGAGGGAGGGGGGCGGGCACTGTCTCAGAAGTTTACTGCATACAAACGCACTTTCCACGCCAGCGTGGGAGCACTCGGGGCGCGCACTCCTGCACAGAGCCAGGGTGCGGTCCAGACACCTGCAAAGCCGGGGCGGCCCTGCGCAGCCCCCTTCCCCGCCGCCATCCGCTCACCTTGATGCGCTCGCCGTCGATCTCCACGGCTCGCTCTCGAAAGTCCACCCCGATGGTGGCCTCTGTGCGGTCGGGGAAGCGGCCGGCGCAGAAGCGGTAAGTCAGGCACGTCTTGCCCACGTTCGAGTCGCCGATCACGATGATCTTGAAGATGCGGGAGCGGGCGGGAGGCAGACACCCGGACGCCCCTGACACCGCACAGCTGGACGAGAAGCTGACCTCCAGCGACGACTCCACCTCCGAAGCCATCCTCCCGACTCTCTCCGAGCTGAGGCGGAGGAGAGGAGCCTCGGGTACGGCGCCACCTCAGCGACAGCGCTCTCGGGCAGCGCAACAGCACAGCGGGCTCCCCGAAGACCCGCAGCGCGCGTGCGCGAGCCCCGCCCGCCCCTGCCCCCCTCCCAGGTGTGGCGCCCCGCTCGGGTCTTCTCCGCCCCGCCGGCGCGGTGTATCCGGAAAGAGCGGTCGGCGCTCCCTGGCTGGACCGCAGCACCGAAGGTCCGCCTGGGGGAACCGCTGTGTGCGGCACTCCGGATTTGGACCCGCCCCGCCACGTCCGCTGTCCCCTGCTCTGGAGAAAGCGGCGCAGCTCCTGAGGGGCGGAGAGAGAGACAGCCGGGAGGAAGGAGGTGCGGCCGGGATGCTGTCTCGCGAGAGGCACCCGGCAGTGCGCTCGCCGCCTCCGCGAAACCGCGTGGGCAGGAGAGTGTGAGGCTGCTCAGCCGCTGGACCCCATCCTTTCCGTGCGCCGCCACAGCCCCTTGAAGTTATCCTCGGAGCTTGGCGCCCAAGGCTTCTTTGCTTTAAATATTCTCCCATCCCATAGAGGAGATCACTGTGGGACTCTTGAGAAACCCAAACCCTTTACGCAGCTGGGCGTGGCGGTCCACGTTAGAATCCTTGCTGGAGGGAGCTGAGGAAGAAGGATGGAAAGTCGGAGCCCTCAGGGTTGGCTTTTAATGTCAGCTCTCGGGAGGCAGAGGCAGGAGAATTTCTGTGAGTTCAGGGCCTGCCCGGGCTAAGTTGCGAGCTCCAACACAGCCAAGAGCTTTTGTTTTGGTTTGTTTTTGGTTTTTCAAGAAAGGGTTTCTCTGTAGCTTTGGGGTCTGTCCTGGAACTAGCTCTTGTAGACCAGGCTGGCCTCGAACTCACAGAGATCTGCCTGCCTTTGTCTCCCAAGTGCTGGGATTGAAGGCATGCACCATCACCGCCTGGCCAGCCAAGGTTTTTAACAGGCCCCTCAGACCTTAGTAGCTCCCAACACCTTACTTAGCACAGCTGACACCATAATTGAAGTACCATTCAGGCCTTGGAACCCAGCAGCACTTTAGACAGCAACATCTGCCAGAGAGAGAGAGAACAAAATCCTAATTCATAGTTCTGGGAAAGTCTCCCTTACTTTTTTGGCTTCTGTGGTTCTGCTTCTGGCTAACTGGTCTTGTTAAATGAAGTATGTCAACCCAGGATGTGTGTGTGTGTGTGTGTGTGTGTGTGTGTGTGTGTGTGTGTGTGTGTGATTAAAAACTCACACTGAGAAAGGCTTGGGACTGCACTCAGGTCCCAAATGAAAACTTTCTATTTGCTTGAACCCATGCATGTCCAATCGATCTTCTCCGGTGGATACCTCACAATAAGACTATAGAGACCCTGTCTTCAAAAGCAAACATGGTTAGGGATGTAGCTCATTTGGTGCTTTCCTGCATATAGGAAACCCAGTTTCAGATCGCAGCACCATAAAAAAGCAAACGTACTCAAAGAGTTGACAATCTAGCTTGTCCTGGTGGCAGAAAAACAGCTAGAAGTAGAAAGGAATTGCCTAATGATGAAAGGCTGAATTTAGTAGGAAGAATAAACTTGTTTGAAACTAATAAAATGTATCTTATGTGCATCGGTGTTTTGCCTGCATGTATGTCTGGGTAAGGGCATCAGATCCCTGGAAGGGAAGTTACAAACAGTTGTGAGTTGCCATTTGGGTGCTGGGAATTGAATCCTGAGACTCTGGAAGAACAAGTCAGGGCTCTTACCCCACAGAGCCATCTCTCTAGTTTTATCTCAGCTCCTTTCTAATTGTGACCAGGACAGTAGTAGAAGTCTATCCACCCACCTCCTGTCTAGTGCTGAGGGACTTAAACCATGACTACAGATTTTAAGTACTCTAAGCAAATTGTGTTAATAGAAGATTAAATGTGTGTTAGAATAAGCTGGTGAAGGAAACGTCTAGAAAAGGATATAGGGGCCTTGGTGACAAGAATTTGGAAGGGCCAAAACAAATTAAGAAGAATGGGAAGTTAGATTAGATTAGATGGGATTAAAGTTCTATAAAATAGTTCTAGGTGTGGGTGTGTGCCTGTAAGGACAGCACTAGGGCAACTGAGGCAAGAGGATAATAAATTCAAGACCAGCATGGGCTACATACTTTCAGTTCAGCCTCAGATATACAGCCAGACCCTGACTGACCATGTCACAAATAAATAAAAATGGATTTTTTTTTTTTGAGACAGAACCTCTATGAAGTTCTGGATATCTTGGAGCTCACTATGTGGACCAGGCTGGCCTTGAACTCCCAGAGATCCTCACGCCTCTGCCTCCCAAGTGTTGGGATTAAAAGGTACGCTCCCCCATCCAGCTAAAAGCCTTTTCTTAAAAAAAAAAAAAAAAAGGCCAGGCGATAGTGATACATGCCTTTAATCCCAGCACTCTGGAGGCAGAAGCAGGCAGATCTCTGTGAGTTCGAGGCCAGCCTGGTCTACAAGAGCTAGTTCCAGGGCAGGCTCCAAAGCTACAGAGAAACCCTGTCTCAAAAAAAAAAAAAAAAAAAAAAAAAAAGGGCTTTGCCTAGGCATTCTAAATCTGAAAACATTGCTAGATATGCAGCTAGATAAAATAGCAAAGTTTTTTGAATCATATGTGCACATAGATAAAATAGCAAAGATTTTTAAAAATCATATCGGCAATGCCAAGACAGTGGTAGAACATATGCTTGGCATATAAAAGGCATGGAGTTCAATATATTGTGTTAAAAGAAGAAAAAAATATGATAAAGTTTGTCAGCCAAGCTAGGTGGCACATAGTTAGAAACCCACATCCTCGGCGAGTAAGGCAGAAGGAGTCTAAGTTCAAAGTCAACCTGCTGCAAGATCTGCTCTCAAATAAACAGTATACCTAACAGTGTCGGCATAATAACCTAATTATACTAATAAGTTGACCTGGGACTTGCTAACTAGGCCTGCTTCTGTGTCCTAAGTGGAGCTGATGTCCCACCCAACCATACCCAGCTTCTACCTTATTGTCATTTGTTTTTTTTGAGGCAGGGTATTGTCTGTCCTGGAGCTCACTGTTCACCAGGCTGACCTTGAATCACAGAACCTCTTCAAGCTCAAGGATCTGCACAACATCCACTTAGAAGTGCTGTGTCTAGGGAAAATTGAAAGTTGTTTCAATGCAGTAAACTCACAGGTTGGCCTTTTGTTTTCAACTCGTATCCCAGTATAGTAAACATGACTGAAGTTATCAGAACAGTGTGGATGGGAAACCAATCAGAAAGCTCTTAACAAAGTTAAAATACTGGGCTCATTTTCTTAGTATAAGAGAAGACACAGGGCTGGAGAGATGGCTCAGAGGTTAAGAGCACTGCCTGCTCTTCCAAAGGTCCTGAGTTCAATTCCCAGCAACCACATGGTGGCTCACAACCATCTGTAATGAGGTCTGGTGCCCTCTTCTGGCCTGCAGGCATACACACAAACAGAATATTGTATACATAATAAATAAATAAATATTTAAAAAAAAAAAAGAGAAGACACAATCTCTGTACTTCCATAGTTTTTCTTGTTTTCGGAGATAGGGTTTCTGTGTGTACTCTTTCTTGGTAGTCCTGGAACTCATTCTGTAGATCAGGTTATCCTCAAACTATCAAAGAGATTCACCTGTTTCTACCTCCTTAGTGTTAGGATTAAAGGCACACCTGACTGGTAACAATTACGTGTAGGAAAAGTACTAACATCAATAAATATCTGTAATATTTTGAGATGATTAATTATGGCCAACAGATAGGACCAAGATGAATCTTCTATAACCACAGACAAGGGATAGGAAATTTGAAATTTTACAGATGGTCTAAGTTCACTTCCTATATTCTGTGAGGCAATTATGCATGGCTGTCACTGTGGGGTTTTTTTTTTGGTTTTGTTGTTTTTCAGACAGCATCTCTTTGTAGCTTTAAAGCCTGTTCTGGAACTCGCTCTACCAGGCTGGCCTTGAGCTCTCATAGATCCAGAGATCTGCCTGTCTCGTCTCTTCCTCCCAAGTGTTGGGATTAAAAGCATGTGCCACCATTTCTCGGCATCACGTCTTTTAAACTTCCATTGATTTACAGGCTGGAGAGATGACTAAGGGCACCTGTCACCATGCCTGCTAATCAGAGTTCAAATCCTGGGACCTATATGGTGGGAGAAGAGACTGACTCCTGCAAGCTCACACACAATGTATAATAAAACAAATTTAAAAATGGATTCATAGGAATTTGAAGCAAAGTATGAGTCATGTAACTTCATGTTACACTGGACATTTCACTCACTTAGTTCTTGCAGGAAGCTGAAAATACTGGGTTCAACAGAGTGCTTAAAGTTTTCAAACTACAAAAACAAAACAAACAAGTGAAGCAGTTGGCTTATTCTTAGGTCCTTTTTAATGAACTTCTGAACAAGTAATGCTGAATACATGTTCCTAAATATGTCTATTACTCTCACTTCTTTTTTTTTTTTTTAACTAAGTTAATCAACTTAAGTTATTTAGTATTTGGTATTCCAGAATCCAGGGGATAGTCCTGTTACCATCTACTTTAAATGGCAACTTTTTCATTTTAAAAGATACAGAGCAACAATATGATTACTTGAGGGCAGGTAAGTTGAACTCCTAAGAAAAGCCAGTTTGGAAGAACAGTGTAGCCACAAGTGTGTCCTGAAAAACTCTAATTACAAAGTAAACAGGTGGACAAATTCATTCAGGACCAAACGGAAAATCAGAGACAGCACAGGGTTCCCGTGCCAGTCATGTACAGGTAAACACAGAAGACAAGCATCATTAGTTGAAAACAACTCGAGATCTACAACACTCTCAAAATTACCTCACTTCCTTACTCCTAAATGAGAAAACAGTTTGTCCTCAGAGAGGCCAGACATCTTTACATTACAATGAGATTTCCAACATGTAGAGAAATACAGGTTCTTGAACTAGAAATCAAGGCCTCACTTACAGGCCAATTAAATGTCTCAGCAGGTAGATGTGCCATGCAGCCAGGTAACCTGAGTTTGATCCCTGAAATGTAAGGAAGGTGAGATTCCTATGCAAGTTGTCCTGAACGCCACACATGCACTCACATAAGTGTGTGCCCCCCACCCATCTTTTTAAGCCTTCATAGCTAGGCGTGTGGTACACGTGTTTAATCCCAGCACTCAGGAGAGAGGCAGACTTCTGTGTTTGAGGCAAACAGGGGTACATAGTGAGATACTGTCCCAAAAAATGTAAGACAGACCTTGGAATGGTTTTGCTGCACTGCTAGTAACATCCTTACATTTGGTACAAGCAACCTTGAAACAAGGGCTACAGTCTGGTTTAGGTACATAGAACGTGGCGGTTACAGCATCAGTAAATCCTAATTTATATTGTACCAAACTCTTCTTCTGGCTACCATCCCAAAACGGTGCCTCAGCGCCAACTGCATGAACTAACAAATTGGAGATTTTCAGACTCTTTCCTTTTATAGTTTTTCCCTATGCTTTATCTTTCCAGACTGATCCTCAACTCCATCTCCCAAGTGCTGGGGTTATAGGTATGCACTCTGCTTGTTTTAGTCGTATACCATGAGTATGTGGTACTCATTTTGTTATACAAACTAGAGTATGCATAAAAGATATTCTTGGTTAAACACAGCACTCTCCAGAATCTCCAACACACTCTACTTTCCATTTCCATCTCATAGCTGTAGAAGGGAAAAGCGAAACTTGATAAATAACCTCTTCCAAAAATTTTTATTGCTGCAAATTGTAGTTTCCAACGAGCAAAAACTGAAACCATTTCTGCTTCCTGTGGTGCAAACAGCTATTTCATAGGGTTTGTGTCTTAGATTTGACAATCTTTCTATTAAAAAAATCAGGAGCATGAGGCAGAAAAGGAAGCCTCCTTCCATCAGAAATGTTCCTCTGGAACTCTTAGTATCATGATCTTCAGAATTCAAGGACAGTATTATTTAAAAGAAACGCCTACCATGTTCAATACTCTACTTTTTAAGCTTCCCCAAATGTATGCTATGCATGGCAACAGAAACAGTCTCACCAGTTGTCCAGAAGGGATGTCTGAGTTTGTTACAACCCACCTGACTCTAGACCATGGCTCTGAGCTCTTCACAGTCACAGCTCTCATTTCATTGCTCTGAGAGCAGGAGAGTATGCAGTACAATCATGGTGAAAAAAACAGGGCCTCAGAAGACCCAGAAAGCTTTCCAGTGACATCGGCACTACTTTTAGTCATGCTATTAGAGATCATTTTATTGTTGTGCATAATAAATACAGAAAAAATAGTGAAAATGACTCAACTATCTAATTAAAGCTAAGTAAACTAAGCTAGTCAGAGTTTAGCTTTTCAATGAGAAATGACAATAGTGAATATAAAGAAAAACAAAAGGATCTTTACTTTCCTATATTAATACAGGCCGAGGGAACCCCTTATTAAAAGGGTTGATAACACCAGTTCTTAGCAATAAACATAAGGCACTTGTTTAGATTACAACATCACACTGCATTTCCAACTTGTTTATCTAACCCTGTTTTCCCCCACAGTATCACTGGAAATTAACTGAATATGGATGGGGTAAATGGGAAATCATCCAGTTGATATACTCAGAGAGTACAGTACAATGTTTTAGGTGAACCCAGTCAAGGTCCTTTGACACCAGACAATGTATACACTATAAAGTAAACCTGAAGGAAAATAAAAGATTTATTCAATAGTTTCAGTAAAATTGGGTTGGAATACAATATACATGATAGGAATTTAGCTCCTCTCTGGTGGCATCTGCATTAGAGTTCTGAGTACTTCTGAGTATTCATCCTAAGACAATCTACATCGTTTGAACATTGTCAAGACAAATAGACGGATTTCATTGTGATATACAGTAGAGCTTAAACAAAACCCACACATACACGCCTACTATATGGCTGGTGCCTCCTCCAACACTGAACTAGTGCAGAGGTAGCACTAGTGTTTATTCCAAACAGTAAGAGCCTCAGTTGCCACTCATAGGAGAAGTATTTTTAAAGTTTACTATTTTTTTTTTTTTTTTTTTTTGCCATCTGTTAAGATGTTCCTGAGACAGGGCCTGTTAAAGCAAAGCACTGGAGTTCAGACTGTAATTATCTTTGCATCACTAACCTGTTAGACTGGGATGTGGAATGCAGATCATGTACTATGAAAACAAAAGGATCTGATCTTCTGAAAATTCCCTTTAGCGTATGAACTATCTATAACTAAAATACTACAAAAGTTTGATTTTATATACACTTAATTAATTTTACTTAAACTTAATTGCTCAGACCTTGCAAACATAAAGAGAATATTGAGCCTGAGGCTAGTTCTCAGTGTACAGGTTTGACGTATTTAAGGCTCGTTTTCCCAATCAAAATAGTCGTGTTTAGTTTTCCTTTCAGATTATGAATTACATTCATAGGACCTGCCACAATCCTAGCCCTCAGTGAAATCTGAACAAAGGAGCAGCATTCTACTTCATTCCGGAACTTCCCTGACACCATCATTTAACCCACTCTAAAAAGCTCCCCTCCGTACTAGCCCTACAATGAATTTCATTGCCTCTGGCTTGCAACCTCTGTTTCCACCTGTGTATTTCACAGAAGCCCAACTCGGATTAGTGGAAATATTCACACAACTGTTTTTCAAAACAATTTATTGCATCATATTTGGTACCTTATGTTTGACAACAAAAAAGAAATTACATTTGTAACTGCAGGAAAAAGAAGCTGGTCTGTTATTGAAAAAAAAATCTTGGGCCCTTTAAAAATTACAAAGTCTTGGGCTTGCCTGAAACAACTGAGCAAGAAATATATTCTTAGAAATGAAGGGCTTCAAGTATTACAAACCTGTGACACTGTGGAAAAGTTCCAGAGGTATCTAAACTGCAGCACTTTTTTCTGCATATCGTGAACAAGGCCTGCTGAGGTTTTTAGCTATTAGTCTCTTGATCAGTCATAGAATGGTAGTCAGGAGTTCTGCTCTTTAACTTCAAGCCATGGTAGATTTTCTTGTTTTTCACTCTCGGGTGAAAAATTCATGCTTGCTAATTAGTTGGTGCCACATCACAGTGCATTTGGTTCTTGCATTACAGTTTTAACAAGTTTGGCCAAAAACAATGCTAAAGGTCTGCATTGTTATTTTAGTTCTTCAAGTTTTAGTTAAAATTGAGATTGTTCCAACTGGTTCCTTCGGTTAAAAACTGTGGTACAAGAACACCAAACTGATCATGTACAGCAAATTTTGGAAACACAACACGCGTACTGAACACCTTCTAGGTTTCATATAATCTGCTTGGTAGCTATGTGTCCCAGTCTCTACAACCAACTGTTGTAGATGGCTCTGTACATAGTGATTCACATTGCATACTTCCTATGGTCAAGAATCAACCCCGTAACAAAATCAGTCAGATGCTAAAGCCCCAACAACTCTTTGTGCTCAGTGAAAGAATCCAGTGCTAAACAGCATTTATGCTGTCTGAGATATAGTAAAATCTCACAAGACAAATTCAAAGTAATATTTCTGCCACACACCTGCTATGTTAGCTGTAATAGCCTCCAGATTTTATATAAATTAGTTTAAAAATATGGGCAGGGAAGGTAGGAGTAGGATGTGGAATTTTTTTAAACCCCTCAATTTTAGCAGCTTTTAATTTTTAAGAAACTGAACCTATATCCTGTAATGTTAGATATTTTATATATAGTTTTCAGCAGGATAAAAAACGTAAAAGACTATTTGAAGGCAAGAACATTTACTCCTCTCATTTTGTGTAAGTTAGAGCAATGCAGCAGGTGCGTGACAAAAATATTATACACTAGATATGGTCCAAAGTCATTCCATTTGCTTGTTTAATGATGTTCAAATTTCATTGGCCAGTTCTTCTGTTTCTGCAGAGCTATCTCCATTAACTGTGATCTTCACATCCTCTTCGTATCCAGGGGGCATAAAAGCCAAAGCATAAGGGAAAAGCTTATGACAACTTGCTCTGTAAGCTTCAGCAGCTTCTCTACAATCTCCTAGGCTACCATCACACAAGGCTTCCAACACCTCCATGCAAGTCTAAAGAAAAGAAAAGGTCATGTTAGAAGTCAGCACAAAACAGGTCTTAGTATGAGACACTTCAACCATTTCCAAAATAAGAATAAAATGCTCATTTAAGCAAAACAAAAGCATTTCCTCCTGCTTATATATCCCACTAGGACGGTCTTCAAGGCCTAAATCAACCATTTCTTTAGAAATGGAGGGTTTATACCCAAATTAAACAGAGACGAATGTATGTACATTTGATTAAATACATAAGATATTAAAAAGTACTTCTTTTTTTTCCTGGTCTGGTTTTCTTTTTTGGGAGGAGGAGTGTTAGAGAAAGGGTTTATCTCTATAGCCCTGGTTGTCCTGGAACTCTTTAGACTAAGCTAGCCTCGAACTCAGACAACCCTAGCTTCCCATGTTCTGGGATTAAAGGCATGTGCCATCAACCACCCAGCTAAAGTAGTGTTCTTTAAAGGGGTACCCTGTGCAAGTACACAGCCTTATGAAACGACATTACCACAGACTAGCTTGGCCCTATGTATAAACGTTAAACTTACAACATCAATGCCAACTTCCACATCTAGGAAATTTTCTTTCCTTCTTTTGGGGAAGCAATGAGCCAGCAAAATCAAATACTGGCCCGGTCATGGTGGCCCTTGTGTGGCAGAAGTTCAAAGTCAGTTTGGTCTATGTTACATAGTGAGTTCTAGTCCAGCCAAGGCTACTCTCAACACATTACAAAATCAAACCCTGCTATTAAACTCTAAATTCAAATTAAGGAATCTTGAAGCTGGAGAGATGGCTCAGTAGTTGAGAGCACTTGTTGCTTTTGCAGAGGCCTCAGGAATGGTTCTCACCATCCACATGGTGGTTCACAACTATCATCTAACTTGAGTTCTAGGAGATTCAACACCCTCTTCTGACCTCCAAAGATACAAAGACCGCATATGGTGTTTATCTACACATACAGGCAAAACACTCAGAAGAACAGTCCATATTGCATAGAGAAACCCTGCCTCAACTACCTCCACAAAAAAAATTTTTTTTTAAAAGCAATCTTAAAGAACATCCAAGAATTAAGCAGAAAAATGTTCAGTACAAAGTGATTAGAAACACAGATTTCACTCACACACATTTCTTTCAATATCCCCTGTATTTATAATCTGCATTTTAAAATGTTTCACGTTATGTGCATTTCCCACATCCCCCCCTTTAAAGATTTATTTATTATGTATACAGTAGTGTGTCTGCAGATATGTCTGCAAGACAGAAAAGGGCACCAGAATGGTTGTGAGCTGCCATGTGGTTGCTGGGGATGGACTCAACCTTTGGAAGAGCAATCAGTTCTCTTAAATGCCACCTCTCCAGGCCCTTCACATTTTCTTTTCAGTTAGACAAAACTACTTGGTTTCCATATATGAGGCACTCCAAAAATCTTGCCAAGATAAAAAAAAACATTATATTCACACTCTAGCCCTAATGGTGCATTACTTGATAACCAAGAGTTCTAAAACTTTCATTCTTAACCTAGTAGTTTAGAGGACCAGAAATCAGCTTCCAGTTGATCTCTCATGTAACAAGATGGTGTCCAAGAAATGCCTGAAACTACAAACCTAAGGATCTGATACAATCTTCCAGAATGCATTCTCATGAATGCACATGCTCATTAATGCACACACAGATAAATATTTAAAAGAAAATATTAAAGAAATGTTTAAAAGAAAAGATATATTGCCTCCATTTGTATTGACTAAATACCATTAAGCTTTCTTTCAACAAGCACTCTTTTTTTTTTTTTTTTTTTCCAGACACTGTAGGCTAAGCTGGCCTCCAACTCACAGAAATCTACCTATCTCTGTCTCCTAAGTGCTGGTATTAACAGCCTGGGCCAGGCCAAATACGCTCTTTATTGGACTAACTATAATATTAGCTGTCTTTTCTTCCTTCCTTCCTTCCTATTATTGATTGATTGTGCATACAACATTTGGCCTCCATATATGCCCACACGCCAGAAGAGGGCACCAGATTTCATTAGAGATGGTTGTGAGCCACCATGTGGTTGCTGGGAATTGAACTCACAACCTCTGGAAGGGGCAGCCTGTTCTCTTAACCACTAAGCCATCTCTCCAGCCCAAGCTGCCTTTTCTTTATTTATGAAATTAGAATTAACAATGTCATATTCTCACGATAGATATTACACTAAAATTTAGTTTTCTTTTGTTTTTAAAATTTTTAACTTGGCTATGCTAAGAAAATCTTTTATTTTTCAAAAGAGGATCTCACCTAATGCAGCTCTGGCTGTCCCGGAACTCAGTATTTAGACCAGGCTGACCTTGAATTCATAAAGATCTGCCTCAGTCTCCTGAATGCTGGAATTAAAGGAATGCACCACTACATCTGGCTTCAAGTACATTTTAAATGTATCAGAATCCTCGCTGAGACTACTGTAATTGTTGCAAGATATACAGATATCCTGAAATATAACTGAAATCCAAAAAGACCTGTTTGTTTTGTTTTTTTAGTTTTTAAAGAGATTTACTTTTAAATAAATGCACGGGCAAATGGGTATTTTACCTTTGTGTATGCTCAGAGTCCATGAAAGCCAGAAAAGAGTGCTAGATCCCCTAGAACTGATGTTACATTTGTGAGATGCTATGTAGGTACTGGGAACTGAACCCAGGTACTCTGGAAGAATATGCAGTGCTCTTAACTGCTGAGCCATCTCTCCAGCCTGAGGACACGTAATTTTATCGTAACATATTTCTAAGTTATTTTAATTTATATACATGAAACTAGTTATTAAAAGTATACCAACTAACCTGGTATACTTCTGCACAAGAATACAAATACACATGCACACACAGCCCCTCAAAACGTTCAGTGAGAAGCAAAAGAGTAGTTACTGTTATTCCTTGGAAACTACAGCTCCCAGACTTCCCCTGGATTACCGTCACCTGTGCGCGCTGGCGCGCCCAGGTGAAGACCATTACTCCCAGATAACCTTGTGCCCGCAGTTAAAAGCGAGCGCTCCACGAGGTTTCGCTCTCTTGCTCCCTTGGTCCCTATCCTTGTGTGTCTGCACGTCCCGCCCTTATCGTGTTCCCCTCTCCCCATTAAAGCGCACCCACGTGGGAGCCGCGTGTCCGTCTCTTCCTTTGCGTCCGTCTATCCTGTGTTTGTCCACACACCCACGCCGCCCCGCCGCCGTTTTTAAAGGAATAATAGTTACTCCTGAAATAAGTAAACCCTGTTACCTGAAGGTTTCTGTTGGTGAGGGATCCGTCAAGTGTTGTTGCCAGCTCTATTGCTCGTTTCTGACTAGAAGAATCTAAATAATATACCATTTTGGCAGCTAAATGTAAGAAAAAAAAAATGAGGTGTCTTAGTTTAGGGACCTTGAACAAAGTCTCAGCATCTACTCATTCAGATATAAAATAGAAGGTATGCTCAAGCAGCTACATGTTATAGCCATGTGAGACACTGTTATTATAACAATACCTGAGAGGGTTGAATTGTCTAAATTAGGAGAAAGGATTAAGGTATGTAAGAGATCCATGGATGTTAGTAAACTATGCATAATCAAAACATGGAGCAATGCAAATACTCTAATACTTGTCTTGGTGTAATGAGATTATGAATCATTTCCCAACTAAAATAAATAGCGAAGGGAAATGGTTCAATAATTTCATGTGGGAAAGACAGCAAGAAAAATGGCAATGAGACGAAAAGCATGAGACAAAGCTTGCATTCAGCTTTCCACAACAGTACACAAAGCTCTAGGACTTAGCCAGGTTTACTTTGTTTTGTCTGAGGCAGACATCACTGCATAGCTCTGGCCTAGAACTTGCTAGGCAGACTAGGCAGGCCATGAATACACAGAGATCCATTTGCCTCTATCTCCAGTGTACTGTAAATTAATAGTATGTGCCAACAGTTGTAAAAGCACACTAATAAAACCCAGACTTTGGTTCATGGTGACTGATTCTTCTTGATTCAAACTTTCTGAAATATAAGGTGGTTTTCAGGTGTTTAGCTTACCGAGCCCAATAAGTACATTAGCATAAAAAAATCAAAATCACATTAAGTGAACTTTATAATCTCAATAATGGAAGCATGAGAAGAGTACAAGCTCTGCCTACACAGTATTGTAATAAGACACTTAAATTCACTTTTGGGTAAATGGGTACTCGAGATAAAACCCATTTAATTCAGTTGTACTTCTGGGTGGCACATGCCTTTAGTCCCAGTACTTGGACGCAGAAGCAGGCAGATCTCTGTGAATTAGAGGCCAGCCTTGTCTACATAGTGAATTCCAGGTCAGGGGGGTATACACAGTGAAACCTTACCCTTACCCACAAAATCAGTTATACTTACGTTGATTGTGAACTAGTAGAAAACAATGCATCTTGTTTTACTGTAACAATTCTGTTTCACAAAATATAGTGAACATTCCCATTTTGAGCAAAATACAAACCCTACCTTAACAGTGACTCATTACAGCACTGAAGTTAAGTTGTTCAGGAAGGCTACAAGAAGGATACTAGACGGACCAAATTCAGTGATTACCTGATAATCTATGTGGCAATGAATCAGAATTCCTTTTCAGAAAAGTTTCATTAAAATTCTTTGGATTTGTTGCTCCAAAAAGACGATTCATTTCTTGCTTTAATACTGTTCTAACCGTTTCAGGTAAGTCTTTACTTTCACACACTGTTGGATGAATTAAAAAGACAGATACTCTGATAAAGCTTATAATAGTTTGTTGTCCTCTACACCCAAGGAGCCTTTACTAGTTAAAGCAAAATGAAATATGACCAACTTCACTGACCTTTATCTTCAAGAACTGTGGGAAGAGCTATTCACTATAAAATAAACTTGAAAGAGGGTGAGAAGTAGTCTAGAAGATACCTTAAGGAAAAGCTACTGTGTGTCAAAACTGTATATAATTGGCAGTAAATAAATTATACTTATTATTTCACTATACGTCTGAAAACAGTAGATTTTCTCAGTAAAAAACTCTGCTGGTCAATTTTAAACTTTTACTACAGCTAAACCTTTATGTAACCAACATATATCCCATATCCTTGACATGTGCAATATACGCTGACCTTAAAAATGACTTTGAGCTTATGCTTAGAATATTTTTATTTTTATTATTTGCTTTTACTTATGTATGTATATAAATGTGTATTTGATTTAGGCAATGAAGGCCAAAAAATCGCACTGGATGGCCCAGAGCTGGAGTTAAGAGGTATTAGTCTAATGTGGGTCCTGCAAATCAAATCCAAGTCCTCTGGAGCAGCAGCAAAATCTGAGCCAGTGAACCATCCTCCAGCCCCACACTCATTACTAGTCAAATTTGTGCAGCATGGGAATAAAAACTTACCAGAATTAAAGAGGCGGATCATGCATTCATGAAGCCAGGGATGACTAGAATCAATAGCAAATGCCCGTTTTACTGATTGTAGCATCAAAAGAAACTTTTCTATATAAAAAAAAAAGATAATATGTTGATAATTTGATAAAGTAAGCTGTCTTTCCTGGAAGGGCCACCGATCTTAGAAACATAAAAAGTGAATTTAGAGTCAATACATCCTTTGAAGCAAACACTTTCCTTCCAATTGTCTACAAGTCAGTTATGTTCATATATGCCATTCTTCAAGTGATTCCATAAAACAGAACTTATATGACAGTCTTGTGATATAGGAACTAGTATCATATAAACTGAGAAACAAAATTTCAAACCATTTCAGTTCTAGCTTCCTTTTATTAAAACAAAAACATGTTCCATTACTTAGAAAAACTCTTTATCTCTTTTCCTGTGTTCTGTGGCACAAAGTTCCCTTTCCACCTGACTATTCCAATCCAGCTCTGACTCCTCTGCCACCTCTGGATGCATCTACCCAGTCTATGTTTTCTAATTGCGCTACACTATCCCTATTCCCATCTGCTTACCTTTCCCAAGTCTCAGCGGTGCCTCCACCTGTTAAACAGAAACTTACACTGAGTCTTCTTGATCGTCACCTCTTTGTGGAGACTTCCTTAAATTTGGTATCATGCTTCAAAGTATAAAACCTTAAGTTCTTCTCAAACAATTCCTTTCCCATGGCCCCAAACTCATAAAACACTAAAATTCCTGCCATGCTCTTTATTATTATCTACTATACCACTGCTAGATGTTGAGGCTCCCTTTTGAGAGTAGAACACAGCCAAGAAGCCAACTGAACAGAGCCCTTCAGTGCCCTTTTAAACATGGAAACTATTGTATCTGGGGACTCCACCTAGAAACTTTTTTTTTTTTTTGGGGGGGTTTTCGAGACAGGGTTTCTCTGCGGCTTTGGAGCCTGTCCTGGAACTAGCTCTGTAGACCAGGCTGGTCTCGAACTCACAGAGATCCGCCTGCCTCTGCCTCCCGAGTGTTGGGATTAAAGGCGTGCGCCACCATCGCCCGGCTCTAGAAACATTTTTGTTTTTTATTTACAGTTTAGAAACAAGGATCTCACTATGTTTTGGCTGGCCTAGAACTCATGAGTCTCCTGCTGAGATTACACGAGCAGTTGCTACATTAGACTAAGAATTGTATTGACTGAATGATTTTTGAATGTGCTTCTGAAGGTCAGAGAATTGTAGGAGTCAGTTTTCTCTTTTTTCTAAATAACTGGGTTCTGGGGTAGGAACTCAACTGTCCAGCCTGGGGTACCTGATCCTGGCCCTGTAAGATTAATTTTTAAAAAGAACTAGGTTAGCCAAGTATGGTGTGTACCCTTAAGCCCAGCACTCAAGAAGCAAAGGAGTTATGACCACTATGAGTTTCAAGCCAGCCCTGGCTCATAGTGAAACCATATCTATCCCCATCTAAAATAAAGGGTGTTAGCGGTCAAAAATGTAAAAATTACTGATTAAAAAAACTTATTTTCAAAGTTTTAACTGTGAAAAATAAATATAGTTAAGACAAATTTTAACTACTTAAAAAAAACTATCAAGAAACAATTGTTATCATTTGATCTATTTCTTCCTAGCCATTTCTGTACTATATGTAAATATATTAATATTAATATATAAATATTTTAATAGCTGGGCATGCTGAAACACACCCATGATCCCAGCCTCAGGAAGCAAAGGCAGGAGAATTGCTGCCAAGTTCAAGTCTAAACTGATCTAAATACTAAGTTCCAGGCCAGCCAGGATAAACACAGGGATATGTCTCAAAAAACAAATAAACAATTAATTAATACTAAGTTTTGTATCCCATTTCAAAATAAAAGTTACATTACAGTCTCTGTATTGTCCATGCGGGCCTTGAACTAATGGGCCACAACTCTCCTCCCTCAATTCCCAGGAGCTAGGACTATCTCATCCCAGCTTCATGAGTCCTAGTCTGATCTTACTAATAAACAGCTTCTTTTCACATCAATTCATACTACCGTAATAAACTTTTCCAATGATCTGACTTACATAAATTCTTAACTATGAAATTGTGTGTGTCTGTGTGTTTGTGTGTACACATTAACATTCAAACTGTGAAAGACAAGGCTATTCTCCTGGCCCCTCCAAAAATTCTGACACTGACACTGTTGACACTTTCTAGTGTTTTTAGTGGATA
Organism: Alexandromys fortis; assembly: GCF_014885135.2. Taxonomy (NCBI): domain Eukaryota; kingdom Metazoa; phylum Chordata; class Mammalia; order Rodentia; family Cricetidae; genus Alexandromys; species Alexandromys fortis. Next base: position 16,899,259 of record NW_026067911.1, on the reverse strand, counting down.
ATCTTTCCTTCAGAATCATGAACTATCCATTAAGACAGAGTTCAGAGATTAGTTTCCATTTATAACATCAATTCTTTTTTAAGATTTATTATTTATTTATCATGTATACAACATTCTGCCTCCATGTATGCCCGCACGCCAGAAGAGGGCGCCAGATCTCATTACAGATGGTTGTGAACCACCATGCAGTTGCTGGGAATTGAACTCAGGCTGGAAGAGCAGCCGGTGCTCTTAACCAGAGCCATCTCTCCAGCCCTATGACATCAATTCTTAACAGCTAAAAATTATCTGATATTTAACTGTGTTACCCACTATCTAAGCTTTACATTTATATTAAGTATTTTTATGTACAAATTTCTAAATTCTTCCCTTGAATTATACATGAGGTAATTACTATCTCTAACTTAAAGCTATCTTAAAGTATCTGCTGTTGGGCTCTAGGTTCTCTAAGAAGACAAATACATCACTCTATTTCCTCACAAATTTCTGTGCAAAGCATGCATTTCTATGAGCAATCTATATTGGCAACTGCCAAGAAATGCAACAGTGGTGGGTGACACTAACCCTACGAAATGTCGTGATCAGTTGTAAAAGGGCCACTGTATCCTAATATCCTACCTTTCCTAAAGTAAATCTCAAAGGCAAAAAGATGAGTTTCTATCTTGTTCTTCACCAAATTCTTCAGCGGTGTTAAGAACTTAATAGCTTCTTCCAATGGAGTTTCAACCTAACAAAATAAAAGACATTACACAAAAGGAAGTAAGATTCTGGAAAAATATAAACTTAATTTAAACTCCTGTTTTCTTTTTCCAAAAGTAAAAAAATAGAAAAAAAGCACTTACCAGTTACTCAGATATACACTGTCAAATCTTAACCTCCTATAAGCTATACAAAAGCAATTTTCAACTTTAGAACTTTAATTATTTTTAAAATTTTTATTATTTTTATGTATATTGGTGTTGTCTGCATGTGTGCCTGTGCATCACATGTGTGCAATGACCTTAGAGGCCAGAAGAGTCTGAGATGCCCTGATACTGGAGTTAAGACTGCTGTACGCCATGAAATGGGTACCAGTCCTCTAGAAGGGCAGTTTTAAAATGACTAACTAGGTGCTGGAGAGATGGCTCAGTAATTAGAGCACTTGTTCTAGGAGAGGACTCAGGATTGGATCCCAGCACTCACATGGGTGATGTGGGATATTCTTCTGTGTATGTGTTGCTTTTATTGACTAATGAATAAAGCTGCTTTGGCCTATGGCAGGGCAGAATACAGCCAAACTGGAAGAAGAGAGAGAAGGCAGAGTCAAGCAAATGCCATGTACCTGCCAAAGGAGAAAGATGTAGCCAGAACCTTTCCAAGTAAGCCACAACCTCGTGGTGATACACAGATTAATAGAAATGGGTTAATTTAAGATATAAGAGCTAGTTAGGAATATGACTAAGCTATTGGTCAAGCAATGCTGTAATTTATATAATTTCTGTTTGATTATTCAGGGCACGGGCAGCCAGGAAACCTAAGAGCAGCCTCCATCTATACGTGGGAGCTTAGAATCATGTGCTAAACTCCAGATCTAGGGGATCCAACATTCTTTTCTTACCTCTGCTGGCACCAGGCACGCCTGTGGTGCATAGACATACACACAAGAAAAATACTCATACACATAAAATAAAATAAATCTAAAAGAAATGATTTACTCCTGTAGAAGAAAACTACAGTTTGATGGTCTTTGGAAAGTATAAAGAGAAACATGAGCAGTACATGAAGAACTCACGAATACAGATTACCACCTCATACTAAGTAGTTTAAACTTTTTGGTTGCTGTGCTGGGAGACAGAAAGATATACTCCTATACAGTATGTCTATATTTGAATTATATGGCTATAATTCAAAGCAAATTATAAATTTGAAGACTGTATGCTGGGTATGATGGCTCATGCTTGTAATCCTAGCACTTGAGTTTAAGAAGGAGAATTGCCACAAGCTTGAGATAGCCTGGGTGGGAGTGAGCCCCTGCTCAAAAACTAAAGGAGCTTTTACCAAAACTTCAGACTGGTCAGGCAGTGGTGGCGCATGCCTTTAATCCCAGCACTCGGGAGGTAGAGGCAGGCGGATCTCTGTGAGTTTCAGGCCAGTCTGGTCTACCGGAGCTAGTTCCAGGACAGGCTCCAAAGCTACAGAGAAACCCTGTCTCAAAAAGACCAAACTTCAGATTTTAGCCTTAGTTGACTGAGTACCAAACTTATTAACTAAACCTACCCCATTTTCCATTTCTCGATGGGTAGAATTACTGATGATTTAATGTTTTTTTTTCTATGTTGAGTTGATTAACACTAATTTCTGATACACACACACACACAGCACTTTAGGTTATTTACTCATATTTGGCAGCAATTTCTAAAATAGCCTTCAAGTTACAACTAATAATCATGGCTTGATGTAATCTGACCTTGCCACTACCAGATACAGGGGAATGCTACTGTATAAGGGCATCTTTGAGAAGATAGGGGGTCTTATGTTCTTAGCAGGTAATAATACTATGAAGTGAGGAACAATGAGAACAGTTCCTTTTACTATGTCTCTCTCAACAATGCATATACAAACACTTGGTCCTGAAACTCTACAACCCTGGTTCTAATAATCATTAGCCCACATTGTGACATTGGGCACACAAAAACAACACTGCAGTCAAGACTCAGGAAACCTTCCAAAGGTGGCCTGGCAGAGCAGTTCTGTTTTGCAGAGAGCTCAGAAACCACTGTTCTCTCCCAGTAGTTACAAACTGTAAAAACATTTAATATTCCCATATGAGAGCCAAACTGTACTGCTCTTTCTTATACCACTATTGCTATGTCTAAGAGAAGGTACTGACTACTTGTCCTATATAATTCTAAATGTATTCTACAATTCTCCCTTTCATATACTAATTATCTTACATAAGGCAGCAAAAAAAAAAAAAAGATTTCAGATTTCAAATGATTAGTGATACTAAAACATGCTTATTCTATCCACGTAACACAACGAGTTACACAATTACTACCCCTACAGACTAGGATTCCTATGATCAAAAGATAGGTTACTTATCAAAATAACTCAAGTGATTTTAAGTAGGTAGGTTTGGGCTCAATGGTTAAAATCCACATATCAAAGTCTGGTTTTTAAAAATAAAGACTTTAAAATTTTTTTTCAGATAGGGTCTTTGTTAAGTAGTTAGGAGAGCCTGACTTTCTACAAATTGTCCTCTAACCTCTACAAGCACTGCCACACACACACATATGTACATACATATCTGCCAAAAGCCTGCCATGAACTCACTCACTTGTGCTAAGCACAATAAAATACCTTGGCTAGTTTCTCTGGGATAAGTTCTTCTTTGGGGCCTCCAATTTCCTCGTCGTCATCATCCTTTTTCTTTTTCTGATTTCTCTGCTGCTTTTCTTTCTCTGCATTTTTTTTCTCTTCTTCTATCTGAGCTTTCTTTTGAGCTCTTCTTTGTTTATTACGTAGTTTCTTTAACTCTTTGTCAGACATGTTTGCTGTAGGAAATAATGTTAATAGAATTATAAACATATTAACCAAGTAAGTCATTGCAACTACCATAGACACTTTCAAAATGTTATGTGATGGGTGTGGGTGTGTGGTGGTTTAAATAAGAATGGCGCCCACAGGCACATACAACTCAATGCGTAGTCATCAGAATGGCACATCTGAGAAGGATTAGAAGGTAAGGCCATGTTGCAAGGGTGGGGGGATTTTTGAGGTTTCAAATCCCCATGTCAGGACTAGCACCCCTCCTCCCTCCCTCTTCCTTTCTCTCTCTGTTTACTTCCCAAGAATCAGGATATAGCTCTCAACTATTCCACTACCAGGCCTGCCATGCCTACAAACATACTCCCCACCATGATGGTAATAAACTGAAATTGGAACTAAGCTCCCTTAAATGTTTCTTTTATAATACTTATCTTGGTCAGTGTCTTTTTACTGGGGAGTAATATCCTGCTGACCTGAAACCAGAGAGAAAGCAAGAAACCTCTCCTAGTCATGAAACCCCACTGAGCCATACCTGGCCTAGCTCTGCAGTTAGCATCCAGCCTTTAGTCCATCCTTTGTGTTACAGATACCTTTTGTTGCCCTATGGGAATCTTGTCTGAGAGTTTCCCAAGGTATGATACAAAGCTAATGCAAAAATTGGTTAAGAGGAAATTCATAAAATTGTGGCTCCTCTGAATCAAGTATTTGCACATGGCATTGTATTTTTGGAAGCTTCATTCAGTTTGTTTTGAGATATGGCAATCTACTAGCTAAAGTGTAAACACAGGGAAAAATAAAAAAAGCGAAAGAGCTAGAAAAGGTGCTTCAGTTCATAGAGCCCCCTGCAGAAGCAGACTCAAGTGTCTTGAGTCTTCATTTCACACACCTGCCTGAACCCACACACCAGCGCCATGTTACTCGTGACATTTCACAGCAATGAAACAATGACTAAGACAGGATATATTGTCTGTCATATGTACTGTGTGTGTAACTGGTGCCCTTAGGTCAGAAGAGAGCACGGTAGCCCCTGAAACAGGAGTAGCAAGTGTTCTTAACTGCTGAGCTGTCTCACCAGGCTCTAGTTTTTACCCCACAAGACTTTAGTTATTTAACTATTTAAAGTATATGTATGTGGAGGGGATTGGGTACATATAAAACAATAACCTATAAAGGCCAAAAGACAGTATCAGACCCCTGAAGCCAGAGACATGGGCATCTGTGAGCCACTCAACATGGGTGCTGGGAACCAAACTTGAATCCTCTCTAAGAACAGTACATGATCTTAACCATTAACCACTCCCTGCTCCTAATTGGTTTTTATTTATTGTAAGCCAACTTTATTTTGTGCATAGTAATATTGTTTACATATTAAAATAACACTCTAATAGAATGTTCTAACATAAATTTTTCGGTTTTTGTTTAGTTGTGGGTTTTTGAGCAGAACATAGTGGCACATTCTTCTAATTCTAGCACCTGGACGGTAGAAGAAGCAAGCAATCTTTATAAATTCAAGACTAGCCTGGTCTAGACAGTGAGTCAGGCTAGCAAGGGCTTTAGAGTAAGACCCCCCCCCCATGTAAAGAAAAGATAGGAAAATAGGAAGAGGTAGAAAGAAAAAAAAGAACCCTTGAGGAGGGGCAGGCTAAAGTGAAGAAAGTAGGAAACATCAATAGTGAAACAAAACATATCAAATAAACTAAGAGACCTAGCTAAAATGATTTTCTAATCAAAGCACTGAGTGTAACATCTGCTTCTTGTTGTAATAAAAATGCAAGAGAAAGAATCTAAAGTAGCAGGGAGCTGAAACAAAAGCAAACATGGACATTAAAATCCAGAATGCAGAGACCATTCAGTGAAGAAAACAACAAAAGGGAGATGCTAAAGTGGTAAAGGTGTATGTGGACTCTAGTAACAAAATACACAGAAATGGCCACCAAATTCTCAATGGAAGTGTATAGGCAGAATCAAATTAAATTTGGATTTAAAATAAAATAAACTATGTTAGAGAGAGAGAGAGAGAGAGAGAGTTTTGAGAGAGAGAGAGAGAGAGAGAGAGAGAGAGAGAGAGAGAGAGAGAGAGAGAGAGATTTTTAGACTTTCATTTTGTGTGTATTTGTTTTTCCAAGACAGGGTTTCTCTGTTTAGCTTTGGCTGTCCTGGAACTTGCTCATATTACAGGCTGGCCTCAAACTCAAGACATTCACCTGTCTGTCTCCCAAGTGTTGGGATTAAAGGTGTGTGCCACCACTCACTATCCAACTAGACTCATATTTTTACTAGCAGAAGACAGTGAAATCATTCCTTTGCAAATAAATGCTATTATGTTTATGTTGTTTTTTCCTTTTCTCCAAACAGTCTCCCCTTGCAGCCTACTTAGTGAGATCCAGGATAGCCAGGAATGCCGAGTGAGATCCTATCTCAAAAGTAAAAAACAATAAAAAAAATCATGTTGATATGTGTAGACCTTGTTATGCCCAGATCCGTGAAGTACCCCCTGATGTGGGAGTGTCATATATCAATCTGTTGATTTCATTGGCTGAGCAATAAAGAAACTGCTTGGCCCTCATAGGTTAGAACATTGTTGGGAGGAGTAAACAGAATAGGATGCTGGGCGGAAGAGGAAGTGAGGTCAGACTCTGCTCTGCTCCCGGAGAGACAACAGCTCTGCTCTCTGGAGCAGAGACACCAGGATGGACATAGGCTAGAATCTTCCCGGTAAGCGCACCTTGGGGTGCTTACACACATCATTAGAAATGGGCTAGTCCAGGTGCGAGAATTAGCCTGTAAGGGCTAGAGTTCATGGGCCAAGCAGTTCTTAAATGAATACAGTTTGTGTGTTTTTATTTCGGGCATGAGCTAGCCAAGCGGCCGGGGTGTTGGGGACGCAGCCCCGCCGCTCCTCTTATTTCAACAACCCCCAAAACCAACAAGGAGACCAAGTCCCGTACGTAAAAGCAAAGAGCCTTTATTTTATACAAGTTTGCAAACTCGGTCTCTCCGTGTCACACAGGAAAACCCTGTCTCGAAAAGACAAAACAATCTTTTTCTTTCTTAATGACAGGTTTTCTCTGTTTTGCCCAGACTGACCTTGAACTCACCACAACTTTCTTGGATTACAGGTGTGAAACATTTTTCCTGAGAAATTTTTCTAGTTTAATTCTAAGTTGTATTTTAATGTTCAAAAAAAGTATATCTTTTACTGGGTTAATTACAAATTACTACTAAAGAAGAAGCAAGTGAGGTAGCTCAGTGGGTAAGGACACTTGCTGTCAAGTCTTATAGCCTACGTTAGATTCTCGGAACTCACATGGTGTAAAGACAGAACTGATGCTCGCACAAATGCATGCATCAAATAAATGTAACTAGATTTTCTTTTTAAAGGAGTACCAAGTTATACTAAAGAGTCAACACTAATGGAGTTTGCACACTAATTATATGGCTAGGAATTGTGGTATTATAGTTGAGTAAATACGATATTAAATGTGAAACTTAGGTAATTCAACCTCATTAGATAAACATTTAATTGAAATTAAGTCCCTGGCTGGGAAAGTAACTCAGTAATAGAATACCTAGTAAGGAAAAAGCACTGGATTGGATCCTTAGTTGCCCCTGAAACAAAACTCTCGAATCAAAACCAAACACCAAATGTCTCATTATTTTGGAAACATAAAGTGGTATTTTTCCTTAGACAAATTTACAAAATACCCATCATTTTTTAGTCTTGGATAGCAACCTCACACCAAGATATACAATAAAATCGATGGGGGTGGGGGAAACTACATTATTCATGAACATAAGTACTTACAAACACAAGGAGCAATAATGATAAATCTTTCAATGTTATACCTGTATCAGCCTCGTGCTCTTTATTCTCATCTGTAAGAGGGTTGTCATGAAGCTTCAAATAGATCTCAATAGCAATTCTTGCTGCTTTGAAGTAAAATGGATGCTGTCGAAGTACATCTTCTAGTTTTAATAAGTCCACATATGATCTAAGGGTAATCTTCCTCATACAGTATGTATGAAAATCAAACTGGTCATCGGTGATTTCTATAAAATGCTAACAAAATTATCTTTTTATTATCATACTGGAGTATAACATTGTCTAAGAAAACAATAAAAGCAAAACCTTGGAATTACTTATTTCAACAGAATTAAAAATTAATAAAAATTAAAAAATTAGTCATTTGATATAGTTTGCATATAAAAACATATACTTGGCAGGGATTGGAGAAATAATTCAGTGGTTAAGAATACTAGCTGCTCTTGCAGAGTACCCAGATTCAATTCCCAACAGGCATATGGTGGCTCAAAAATTGTCTGTAAACCCAGTTCCAGAGGCTCCAACTCCCTCACACAGACATACATGCAGACCAAACACCAATGAACATAAAATGAAAAATAAGAAAATCATTTTTAGAAATACAGTTGGCTTCCACCTAGCAAAGAACATACAAGAGGAACTGAATAATTTAATGAAAAAGGATAATAATGCTTCGACTATGTTCTTTCTTCCTTAATTATACTCAAGTAAAACTATTCTGACAAACTGCCCACTACTAGTATATATAATGATGCTAGTTGGCACATATAGTGGTTTTATTTAGAAAACTTATGGCAGGGATTACAGCACATAGTATTAGTTATTTGCTGAGGCTCTAAATCTGAACTCTATCTATGTAGCTTTCAGCTTGTGTGTAAATAAAAAAATCAAGTAGCCAATAAGTCAAGAAATCAGCAACCTCATACTTCAACCAAGCACTAATAGTCTACATTTGGCATTATAAATGTAAACTTAATAATAGAACCTATATTTATCTATAAAACCACACACACAAACAGTAGCCATAGGAATGAATCTAGATGAAGTAACAGAAAAGTGACTTTTATTTGGGATGGTGTTCAGACAGGGTCTTATGTAGCCCAGGCTGACCTCAAACACACATTGATATTAGGCCTTGAATTCCAGATATTCCTGTCTCTACCTCCCAAGTGCTGGGATTATAGCACACATTACCATACCTGGGTTGAAAAACAATAATTTTGTAAGAAAATTATTAGCTGCACTGCATACAGAAGCAAAGGGGAAAAGTTTTAAAGATCAAATCTTTATCAAGGGTAGATGGTATGAACTGAAAACACAATGAACAGGACTGGGAAATCAATGAGTTTTTATGTATTAGGGAATAAGCAGAAGCAATTAAAACGTTCAAACTGCATTAAAACCATCATCATGACACAAGTTTCCTAAACTCTTTGGAAAGGATTCTTAAATAAAAGATAATACAAAGGATGGCTAGAAACACAGTGCATAATATTTTCATTTTTAAAACCTGAAATATGGTATTGGTCATTCTAAAATCACATGCTGTGAATTATAAATGTGGGGGAGGGGTATATGAAAGGCTTCAAGATCTAACCAAACAAAAAGAGAGGTTCACATATGTAAAATACTTACTCTCTCAATTTCATGACATTTCTTAAGTGCTTCACCAAACTTGTTCATTGCTTTGTATGCCTGGGCACACTCTGTCTGGAACCACATGCACTGCATTTCATTCAGGTTCTCTACTGCTGATGTTCCTTCCTGATGAAAATCACATAGTGATTCCAGACAATCCCCACCAAATACATCACGTTATCATAATATTTAAAAAGGAATAATGGCCAACTGATCAAATTTCTGAAATAATTTTCTGAGTCAGGGTTTCTCTGTGTAACAGTCCTGGCTTCACTATAACTCACTCTGTAGACCAGGCTGGCCCCAAATTCAGAGATCTACCAGCCTCTGCCTCCTGAGTGCCAGGATTAAAGGTGTGTGCCACTACCAAGTGGCTTAAGTTCTCTTTCTATGCATTAGAGATAATAATTTTGCAAGTGACTCCACAAAAGATTTATAATAACTGGCTGACAGGGATGAACATAATAACATCATACAGCAGATAAGTAATACAAGTATCAGCCCTCCCTCCCAACAGCCCCTAAGACATTCTCAACATTAATCATTACAAGCCAGTTTTTTTTGTTGGTTTGGTTTTTCAAGACATGGCTTCACTTTGTAACTCTGGCTGTCCTGAACGTCACTCTGCAGACCAGTCTGGCCTCAAACTCAAGAGATCCATCTGCCTCAGCCTCCTGGGTGCTGGGATTAAAGGCGTGTGGCACCACATCTGGCTTTTGGCTCTTTAAAAGTGTTCCTCTGAATAACCATGACTGTCTTGGAACTCCCTTTGTAGACTAGATTGGCCTCAAACTCAGAGATCTGCATATCTCTGCTTCCAGAATGTTGGGCCTAAAGGTTTATGTAACTACAACTAGCTACAAACCAGGTTTTTTTTGTTTGTTTGGTTGGTCCCCCCCCCCCCCCCCAAGACAGGGTTTCTCTCTCTGTGGTTTTGGAGCCTGTCCTGGAACTAGCTCTGTAGACCAGGTGCTACAAACCAGTTTTAAAACTAATTTGGACAGGTAGTGGTGGCGGTGGCGCACGCCTTTAATCCCAGGCAGGCGGATCTCTGTGAGTTCGAGGCCAGCCTGGTCTAAAAGAGCTAGTTCCAGGACAGGCTCCAAAGCTATAGAGAAACCCTGTCTCAAAAAACAAAAACAAAACAAAACAAAAAACAATTTGTCCCAACAATATGAAAAGAAAATATTTTATCCAATGTTTCTATTCTTTCTCTAATACAGTAATTTAATATATGGAAAACTGTGAAACTGACAACAAACTTTGGGGGCTGGAAAAATGGCTCAGTCAGTTAAAAGAACTAAGTGGTCTTCCAGACCATCTCTAACTCTAGTTCAAGGAAATGCAATGCCCACTTCTGGCCTCAGTGAGCACCAGGCAAGCACATGGCTCATAGATAGATACACAGGCCAGTAAAACATAAAACACATAAAAGAACTGACTTTGGAAGAGAAAAAAGTAAAAGTACAAAGTCAACTATGTCCTGCTTACGTTCCAGAACATTAGTCATACAAACCCTTGTAAACTTGGAGCACATTTCTTCAGCCTCTTTAATCAGATTGGCTTTTAACATGTATTTTGCACACTTGGAATTAATAAATCTGTCTGCTGTGTCCAGGGCCTGGGCTTCATCCATCCACCTGGCAGCTTCTTTAATATTCCCAGCATGCTTGAAAGTACAAAAACAAAATTAACCAGTAAATATGATAATTGTACTGGGTTAAGAAGTTTGCAACCTAAAAATAATTAAAATAAACAAATGAAAGTAAAGACAGGCATTCTTCTGACTCAAGACCTGGACTTGGATCCCAGCACCCATGTAAAACAGAGAGTTGTGGTAGCTTGAATCTCTAATTCTAATTCTGGAAGAGGGCAATACAAAGATTCCTGGACATCACCAGCCAGTTGGCCTCGCAGAACAGGCAAGCCCGGGTCACAAAGAAATTAATGGACATCCCCTACTATTCTAATCATAACTCATTTAGCTAATACTCTGGTAAAGCCACAAAACTGAGTAAAACTTGACTTTAAAACATTGGGGTTAGGTAGCAAACAAGAAAGATGGCTCACTCAGCAGGTAAACAGAAACTGCCGCCAAGCTCGATGACCTGTTCAAACCTTTCTACCCATATGATAGAAATAGAAAACTTGCATAAGTTGTCCTCTGACATACACACACATGCCGCATCCATCAAAATGAATAAATATAATTTTAGAAACGTTTTTAAAGTTCTGGGACACAGAATAGTGGTGTGCACACTGGTAATCCCAGAACTTTGGAGGCTGAGGCAGAAGTCCCACTTCTGAGGCCAGCCTAGACTACAAAGACCAAGCTTCAAAGAAAATAAAAGGCAGTAATTAAAAAAAAAAAAAGCCCTTGCAGGTGGGTGCGAATTAGTGTTAATGTCTATATAGTATGTATGAAGCTTTAGATTCAATATCCAGTACAAGAAAGGGGGATTGCTTTGAAATACTATTTAATTCCACTATTTTCTTACTAAATAATTACTGGTATACAATAACATCTTTAAAAGATCTGATTATGGATATAATGGCAAATAAGATAGAGATGAGGCAACTTTAAGATGTCAGAACATGTAACAGGAACTGAGTCAAGAAATGGTAACATGTACATTCAAAATAAATTTCATCATATTCAAAATAAATTAACATCAGATGCTTACATGTGAACATACTTAACTGTTAGCAGACACACGTTACAGTGATAATGTGAGCTTGAGTCTGAGTGTGCATGCTTGTGTGTACATACATACGTATTGTTTGTATAGTTAGACAAATGACCAAATAAACAAACATAACCATGACAATTCCAAGAACAAATCAGCCTGATAGTTCTCACAGAATGATATTTTACTTATTCTATCTAGAAGCTGTAAAATAACAAAAATTATGACTAATATCATTACCTTACAAAAAAAGGCAAGTAAAAGTTTTTACCTTATATATTTTAGCTTTTACAAGAAAGAGTTCTATCAATGTTGGCGTACTTTCAATAGCAGTATTTATGTATTCCAGAGCAATAGATGGCTGACCAATTTTATCATAATGCTGCGCCAAATAGTACTGGACCCAAAGTAACGTGGTTGGGGGTTCCTCCTTTCCATCATCTTGAAAGCGAAAAATGAAAGAAAAATCAAGATTAGCTATCGCAAACATTAAGAGAAAAATATCCACTCCCCTATATTGGTCTCTCCATTGATAAGGAAAGTAGTTTTAAAGTAGCTTATATGTATCTAGATGTAATCTACAGCTAAGCACATTAAGACCTAGCAAAGCATGTTTTCTATTCTGTATCTTAAGCACTCCTTAGCATAATACCTTGCGCATAGTAAGATTTTAAAAAGAAAAGTGTAACTGCCTAATTAAGTTTCTAAGTAATATACTAACCCACATATATATTTGTTGACATGGACATTTTTATTTTTGGTGACATTTTCAGGTCTTAATATTATGCTGAATATGTAAAAATTACTATAGAAACTGAATAAAAGCTATTTCCAAAGAAAGACAAAATATTTCTTCTGTATTTTAGTACAAGATATAATTTTTAAAGATGTAATTTTAACATAAGAAAATGTGAAAGTTAAACACAGAATTCACACACCAAAAATTCTGTACTTAAATATAAATTTCTATAACCTGAAAACTGTAATTGATTTCAAACTATTTGCTTATTATTTTCCTAATAAAAATAGAGTGGCTCAGGAAAATAATAGGAGTGGAACTCACCAACTCCCATCTGATAGAGCTGCAACACAAGTGCTGCATATTCATGGGCATGTCATTGAGCCTCTTCCACATTTGTAAAATATGTAGAAAAATGCTGATAACCAAAGGAATATCATGACAATTAACCAATGAAACCACAGTATGCCTTTTTAAAAGTACTGCTAAAATTTAATCTGAGACCTAGAAACAACGGCCAGCTTACTAGCAATGTGCACCCCAGGTCCCACGGTGGGCTATTCCACTATTGAAGCTCTGTGGGGAAAATGATTCCAGATCTTCAGTGGCAGTGCACAAGGTAAGTGCTCAAGCTCTTGTCAGCGAGTAAGTTATCACCTACCACCACAGCATGTGAAAGATGGAGCCACGTATAATTAAATAAATAAATACCAGGCATGCTTAATATAAATTATTTTCTTTTAAACACTTATTATAGTGATTTGTTGAAAGTGTGTATGCCTGGGTGTGTGCCTGCCCCAGTGAACACGTAGAGGTCAGAGGACAACTTACTCCAGTAAGTTCAGTGCTGTTACCATGTGCAATCCGAGACTAAACTCAGAAATCACCAGGTCCTGAACTCATATTTTTTAAAATAAAACTACTTGCCAAGTATGAGGACGCAAAGAACCAGTGTAATCTTTTGAAAACTGGTAAAGAACCAAAGTACAGCGTAAGAGAAAAAAAAAAATTGTTTTTCTCCATACAAGCTGAAACTTTTGGAAATCAAGTAATAAGTGAAATAAAATTTAGCTTTTAAAATAACATTTGCCAACTGATAGAAGAAAATCATTTTGGCTCACTCAACTTAGAAAAGGGGGAAGAGACATAGAGGGGAAGGGAGAGAAAGGGGAGGGAAAGAGGGGGAGATCCAAATAATCAACCTTCATCAAACCATTAGCTAGAGAGTTCTAGAGCAACAGACATGTTTCTCTAGCTGCCCTACTGGGCAGAAGACATTAGCTGTATACATGTGCTACTGACCAGCATCTGATCTGTACTGTAACTAAAAGAATTAGATCAGCGATCTCAAGCTGTGGGTCACTACCCCCTTGGGGGTCAAATGATCCTTTTACAAGGGTTGCCTAAGACCTTTAAGAAACAGAGATATTTAATTATAACTCATAACAATAGCATAATTATACTTACAAAGCAGCAACAAAATATTTTTAAGGACTGATCAGGATCAACACAACAGAGGAACTATATTAAAGGGTCACAGCATTAGGAGGGTTGAGAACTAATGAACCAGACTTTCTATGTGGCCAATGGAGAAGACAATCCACTTCTACACCGAACTACCAATTTAAAGAAATTTCTAAGGCAGAAAAATAATATATATAATAATAATATATATTCATCAAAATCTAGGCTAAGAAAATGCATTATCCAGTTTAAAAAAAATCACAGGTTCAAGAGATGATAAAGAAGCATGAATTAAAAGAGACAAAAAAGACAACAACCAAATTTAAGAGTTACTTAGATCTTCAAACTAACAAAAGGAAAGGGCTGGGGTGTGGTATAATTCAAGCACTTGGGAGACTAGAGAAGGAATATTGCTGAGCTGGCTATGTCACCTTAACACTAACTGCATGATTTGGGAAGAGGAAGCCCCAAGTGAGAAAATACCTCCACCAGACTGGCCTGCGGACAGGCCTGTAGTACATCTTTTAAATTAGTGACTGATGTGGGAGGGCCCAGTCCACTGTCAGTGTTCCTACCCCGAGGAAGGTGGTGCAGTGGTACATAAGAGATCAGGTTGAGCCTTAGGAAGCAGGCCAGTCAGTATGCAGACCTCCTCCATGACCTCTGCTCCAGTTCCTGCCTCCAAGCTATTTGCTACCCTACTCCTTGATTTCCCTCAGTTATGGAGAGTGACCTGAGAGTTATAAACTACAACAACCCCTTCTCTCCACAAGTTATTTTTAGTTATGGTGTTTATCACAGCCAGAGAAATCCTAAGACAACTGTCATGGGTTCTAAAATATCTTGGATTATAAAGACCCTATCTCATGAATTAGAAAGAAAGAAAGAGAGAGAGAGAGAGAGAGAGAGAGAGAGAGAGAGAGAGAGAGAGAGAGAGAGAGAGAGAGAGAGAAACAAAGGGAAGGAGAAAAAAGGAAAGGAGAAAGGAAGAAGGGATTGAATTAGAAGGGAGGGAAAAACAGAACATAAGACAACTGAAAATATGATGGTAAGCTGGTTATTAAGAATTAAAGACATATTTACTTTGTGTGCATGTACATTTATTTGTGTGTGACCCAATGCACATGTATGTGGACGACAGAGGACAGTACTGTGTCATTTCTCAATTGCAAAACACCTTGTTTTTAAGATAGGATCTCTCACTGGGACCCAAGGGTTGCAAATTAGGCTAGGCATGCTATCCAGTAAATCTTCCCCAGCACCGGGAACATAAACACATGCCACCAGGCCTTGCCTTTTTTTTTTTTTTAAAGTGAGCATTGAAATCAAGCTGGGGGAGGGGGTCCTTACACTTGCCAACTAATACTTAATGAACTGAGCTATCTCTGTATTCAGGAAAGTACTAATCTGTAAACATAATGATGATATCCTGTTTTGTTTGTGATTTTTTTGGAGGGGAGCATGGAATACTTAAGGTTGAACTCCATGGCCTGCTAAGTCACATCAAGCAAATACTCTACAACTGAGCTGTATCAGCAACCCTCTTTTTCCTTCTTTTTTAAAATTTTGATACAAGATCTCACTTATGCAGAGGAATTGAACTTCTTAAAAAAAATCTCCTGCCTCAAATACTGAGTTGATGGGATTACAAGCCCATGCCACTAGGTTGAAATGATATTATAGTTTTGTTTGAAATAAAATACTTAAGATATGTAGAAAAATTCATGGAATAATGTAAATTTTGGTCTTATGAATAGAAGGAGGGCTGGAGAGATGGCTCAGAGGTTAAGAGCACCGACTGCTCTTCCAGAGGTCTTGAGTTCAATTCCCAGCAACCACATGGTTCTGTAAAGAGATCTGGTGCCCTCTTCTGACCAGCAAGCATACAGACAAACAGAACAATGTATACATAATAAATAAATTTTAAAAAATGTTAAGAATAGAGGGAAAGTCAGGCACATGTCTTTAATCCTAGCACTCGTGAGGCAGAGGCAGGCAATCTCTGTGGGTGTGAGGCCAGCCTGGTCTACAGATCAAGTTCTGGGACAGCGAGGGCTAAACAGAAAAATACTGTCTTGAAAAACCAAAAAAGAAAAATAAAAGTAAAGAATAGAGGGGAGTAGTTAGGCTATGATGAAATGTTTAGACAATGAATTTAAAATTATTGCAGCCAAGTGATGAGTAAATAGAGGCTCATTGTATTATTCAATCAAGTTTTATAGACCTTTAAATCTGACATAGCTTTCATACCAATAAATTAATATGATTCTTAATAAAACATCATAACATGGTGTGCAATTAATGGAACTTCATCATAATAAAGAAATTAAATGCATCATACTTGCTATCAAAATGAAGAAGACTAACCTGAATAATTTCATAGTCTATTAAAAACTTATGTACTTACCATTGGGGTTAAATAAGCGACAGCTTTTTAGAGAGGTTTCATAACCAACTACTAGTTCTTCTACAATTGCCACCTAGAGTACAAACACAACCACATTTTAATGAAAGTTACTGCTCTTGTGAAAAATATGTTCCTTATATAAAAGACTAAATAAATATTCCAACACATATCCCCTCCCTTTATGAGTATTTTAACCTCTAAACAAAAACCTGCAAAGTCTCAGCCAAGCAGTGGTGGCACAAACATTTAATCCCAGCCTTCAGGAGGCAGAGGCAAGTGGATCTTTGTGCGTTTAAGATCAGCCGAGTATACTGATGAGTTCCAGAGTAGCCAAGCCTATACTGAGAAACAAACCCTGTCTTTAAAATAATAAATAAATCTAAAACTGAAGATACACATTAATACTCAATCTCCTAAAACCTTACTAAGTCCCTTTCCCTGATAGAAAAAAAGAGAATCATCAACTAAACCAGCAATTGGTGAATGTTGAACAGAAATGTTATGAGTAACATACATCTAAATTAATTTTTATCTTAAAACATGTAAAGAAAACCAACAGTCATCATTTGTTCTTTATGATCAAGAATTAAATGCCATGACCTAGCACGGTGGCACGTGCATATGATGGCAGACGTGGAGGCAGAAGGATCAAGAGTTTGGTCCAGGTCAGCTCCAACTATGTAGCAAGCCTGAAACTTGTGACATGAAGCCTGGTCTCAAATAAATAAAAAGAACTAAAGGCTAGAAAAGGGCATTTTTCTCTTTCTTTCTTTTTTTCTTTTCTTTCTATATTGTTTTTATTGAGGTATATATTTTTCTCTGCTCCCCTCCCTTTCTCTCCTCTCATGGTCCCCATGCTCCCAGTTTACTCAGGAGATAGTCTTTTTCTACATCGAAAAAGGTATTTTTCTAAGTGTCTGGTAAACGAATCTTCTCATAATTCAGGAGAAATACCACTAACCCTGAAGCCCGGCAAAGTGGGGTGCTTAAAGTTAAGGAAAATACCTGTCTGTCCAGGTTGTACTTTCTCCTAAATTTTAACTATACTTCTGGCTTCCTCAGAAGCATAGAGTACTTTTATTTCATTAATTCCCTAATTTAAGCAAAGAACAGTAGTAGACGTCTGTAGTCCTATTCAAGTATCTGGGGCAAGAGGATCAAATGAGCCCAGTTATTCTAGCCAACTTGGGCAATAGCGCAATACCTGCACCAAATCTAAAACCAAAATTTAAAAACAAGATGTATTTGATTAATTCATCCTTAATGATTTCTGTTACTACAGAAACTCTTAAATGGCCCACAAACAGATTATTACAGTTCTCTTTGTGAGTAGACTGTAGGCATAGCATGGTCACAGCCAGGTTACTCTGGTATACCTGTGCTCTCCTCCCAAGTCAGGCTACACACTTATACCAAGATGGACTATGATGTCCCCAAACTGTTTAAATTAGATGCATTTAGTAACAACTGAAAGAACTATCATAATGCAGAATGTAATCCAATATTATATAAACTTAGCACAAGTAGAAAATTATTTCTAGACCGGGCGGTGGTGGCTCACGCCTTTAATCCCAGCACTTGGGAGGCAGAGGTAGGCGGATCTCTGTGAGTTCGAGACCAGCCTGGTCTACAAGAGCTAGTTCCAGCACAGGCTCCAAAACCACAGAGAAACCCTGTCTCGAAAAACAAACAAACAAACAAAAAAAAGAAAAACAAAAAAGAAAATTATTTCTATAATTATATTATGTAAAGATTAGAAGAAAATGGTGGGATTGTATACTTAAGACTGCTTCACAAACAATTCTCACTGCTCCAAAACTAGAATAGGTTAGATTTTATGGATGTGACCTATGTAAGAAAAAGAGAGAAATCAATAAAGCCTGTATCTTGGGCTTTTCCACAAAAGACAGCCAATTACATGTACATTATGCATCCTTAATTTTGTCCACCTTTCTAGTTCTTTTCAATGTCTTTCAAGTTTTTAACTCTAGTTTGGTGACGTTGTTGCAAAGAAGCAATCAATATAAAGATTAAGATACCCTCTTAAAAATCACTTGAAGGCTGGAAAGTGGTGGCGCATGCCTTTAATCCCAGAGGAGGCAGGTGGATCTCTGTGAGTTAGGAGGCCAGCCTTGTCTACAGAGCGAGTTTCAGGACAGCCAGAGCAGTTATACAGACAAACTACGTATCAAAAAATAAAATAAAATAAAAAAATTTTCTGGCAAAACGTGTTTACTGAATAAAAATGGAGGATTACAAGGTTAAAATTTAGTTTCAAGGAAAAGAAAAAAAATCACTTCTGACTTCTAACAATAAGAAAGGTTAGAAAAAAATGTTAGCTGTCAGCCAACCAGTGCTTCACAAAACAGGTAGTACTGGACCCAGGTAATGAAAAGCCAGCCAGGCAGACCCTGAGCACAGAGAACAAACACATCATGATTATTGACTTTACCTTCTCTTTATCTCTGTATAAAGATCTCAGAGTATTGAAGACAGGTGGACAACCCTTACTGAAATTCATCCTTAGGAATCTATCCAAACACTCCTTAAACTTCTCTCCTGGAAGAGAAAGAGTCTGATGACAACTCTTACAATGCATACATTGGCCTTCAGATACATACATATTCATACTTAAATCACAACAGCATTTTCTTTTCTTTCCTTTGCAATTCTCTACTTACCAGATAAAAAGTTTAATGGTAGCCTTCTTGGCACCAGCCCCCTGGGGTATTTAGTCCAGGCCTCCTCATAAATTTTTAGCCGTTCAAACATATTAGCTGTAGAAAAAAAAGTAGAGAAAACTTTATTTTTATATGTAATTACAAACTGCATATTTCTACCCAATTACAAGTTTTCTTTACAATTGGCTGGGTGTGATGACATGTACCTTTAATCTATCAGAAGCAGGTGGATCTCTGAGTTTGAGGCCAGCCTAGTCTACACAGCAAATTTCAAGCCAATGAGTTACATAGCAAGACTCTGTCTCAAACAGAAAAACAAAAGGGAAAGTTGTACAAGAAAATTATGTGTAACTTTGCCAATTAACTATATCAACAATCATTTAAAAGTATTTCCAATTATTTCCATATTTTAAAAGCCTATTAGCCATACAAAGTAATTCGAAATCTCAGGACTCCGTTTTAAAAAAACTTAGTTACTGAACATGGCTTCCTGAGCTTTTCCACTCTAACTCTCCTGTGATTATTTGGAATGTGTGGATCTGTCCTTTATTTCCATGTCTTCATATTTTATGGGTTTTTTTTCCTCTCAGCAGAAAGCCAGTCCTTAGTTTAATCTACCATTTCCATTTGTTTGATGTGTCCTCCTAACCTGATCTGTTCAGATCTTTACTTCAGGAATGTGATCTGTGATCTAGAATTCTCCAAATTGAGATCCCAGCACCCACTTCAGGCAGCTCACAGCTGTCTGTAATGGAGACCAGAGGATACAAAGCCCTCTTCTGGCATCCACCAACATTCCTCCTCCCACATACACACATAAGTATCGTTTTTAAAATAATGTAACTTAAGATTTTTATTTCAGATTTCTAATAAATATTTCTCATAACTATGTTTCACGGTCATAAATCCCTGTCTTAGATTATCTCCATTATCTAACATGGAATGATGAAGTTCCTATGAAAGTGTAAGTTCCTGGTTAAAGTAATCACCAGCAAATGTTTCTCCTATATGTAGCAATGACATCAAGAATGGTCCACTACACCAGCCTTAAAAGGAATTGAGTAAAACCAGATTGTGTGGGTGAAATTTTCTTATGTGGTGTTTGTTCTTTTGTTTTTTTTTCAAGGCAAGGTTTCTCTGCATAGCCTCTTCCTTCTAAGATGTGGATTAGAGACATGAACCACCACACTGAGCTAACGTATTATTTTTGGTTATCATTTCTATTCTCAGTATCTGGAAGATCTAACTCTCTAATAGTAGTCCATGCTGAGGCCTCCCAGCTTGCAGATGTCCCTAAACCTTTCTTCTTTTTGCACACTTTAGAAACTTCACCTGCTTTGTTCCCTGTGTGTCAGCTTCTACTTTAATGAACATAGGTATGTAAGGCTGTTGCTGATGTTGTGATTTCTCTTGCTTTTTCAGTCCATTTATGGGAGAGAGAAAGAGATGGAAATTTAACACAAAACCATGATGCATGTGAAGCATGCCGACATTCATACAGCTGTACAAACTGCCCTGCCTGCCACAGCTGACCAGAGGTTCTAATTGTTTCTTCTCTCAGAAAGACAGGCCCATTACAGTAAGGAAATTTACACTTCCCTTTCATGATTTCAAAGTTAGTATGCATTTATCCTTTCTCCCCCAGAAGTTATTTCTGGCTGGGTATGATGGTGCATGCCTTTAATATCAGTACTCAGAATGCAGGGGCAGGTGATCTCTGAATCTGAGGCAGCCAGGAAGACACAGTAAGATCCTTTACAAGAAAGAAATTATTTCAAATCCTTTCTTCATTTCTTTCTTTTTCTTTCTCTCTCTTTCTCTCTTTCTCTCTCCCTTTCTCTCTCTCTCTCTCTCTCTCTCTCTCTCTCTCTCTCTCTCTCTCTCTCTCTCTCTCTCTCTCTCTCTCTCTCTCTCTCTCTCTTTCTTTCTTTCTTTCTTTCTTTCTTTCTTTCTTGACAGGGCCTCACTATATCACCCTTGTTGGCCTAAAAATCACTATATGTAGACAGCCTATCCTCAAATTCAGAAATCTGTCTGCCTCTGCTTTCCAAATACTAGGATTAAAGGTATGTGTTACTGTGCCTGGCAGTTTCTTTTTTTTAGCTAAAAGAATCCATGGTGCAGAAGAATGGCTCTATGGTTAAGATGCTCTTTCAGAACACCTGGCTTTGATTCTAAGCACAGCTCACAACCATTTTAATTCCAGGCCAAGGAGGTCTGTCCACCATGGGTATCAGGCATGCTAAAAGTGGTACACACACATACATGCAGGCAAACCATTCATATACACAAAAATTTAAACTTATGGCATTTACTTATTTGAGTGTAGTATCGGTGTGTTTTGGGAGAGGGTGCACACACATCATTTACATGCCACTGTACACATTTTAAGGTTAAAGATTGGGAGTCAAGTCTCTTCTTACACCACGTGAGTCCCAGGTACTAAGATAAGATCACACTAGGCTTGTAAGTACCTTTACCCACTGGTCATCTCACTGGCCATTTTCTAGCAATTCCATCATCTTGTAAAAGTAGATTTCAGAATATTCTCAATCTTTTATATAACTGAGAAGTATACTTGTCCATTTAAATTTTGGATCCTTGTTTTGCTGTTATTTTTGGGTATCAGCATGTAAAATCTGGCTTTGAACCTACTTTTCCAACCTAGGTTGGCCTTAAACTCAAAATTTTCCTACCTCATCCTCTCAAGTACAGCAGTTATAAACATGAACTAAAAGAAAATTAGCATGTTAGACTTTAAACTAATTTGTGTTTCTTTTATTTGGTTAGTTTTCTAGAGACATAGTCTCACTATATAGCCATGGCTGGCCTAGAATTCACTTCCTAGGTACTGACTGAAGGTGTGCCTGGCTCTAGATTCTGTACAGCCCTAACCACTACTTTTCTAGCTGCACTTTACAAATAGTTAATAAAACATATATTAAGAAAAGGACGTGTGGGGGGGGGGGGAGGACGGGCTGTGGTGGTGCACGCCTTTAATCCAGGCACTCAGGAGGCAGAGGCAAGCAGATCTCTGTGAGTTTGAGGTCAGCTTTGTCTCTACAAAGGTTCCAGGTCAGCCAGGGCTACACAGAGAAATCTTGTCTTGCACAAACCCTCCCCCAACCCCCGCAAAAAAGAAAAGGAAAGGATGAATTCAGTGGCTATAAATAACAC
This sequence comes from Alexandromys fortis, assembly GCF_014885135.2. Classification (NCBI taxonomy): domain Eukaryota; kingdom Metazoa; phylum Chordata; class Mammalia; order Rodentia; family Cricetidae; genus Alexandromys; species Alexandromys fortis. The sequence goes on along the minus strand of NW_026067911.1, from coordinate 16,877,115 downwards.
TACCTGGCTTCAGTGCTTTTTCTAAGCCTTTGTAATAGGCCCAATTTTCAGGATTCCTCTCTTGTAATCCTCTATAAACATCAGCAGCATCTTCCAAACGACACAACTGCAACAGAAGTTCCCCTATTTAACAAAAAAGATAAAAATTAAAATACCTGAGAAAAATTTTCCCACAAAAATTCTCTTCAAAGCCTCATTTTGAATTGTTTCACAGTGCATAGTGTTCTTCTGAGTTCCCAGCTTCTCTGTCATGCTCACATTGGGTGTTAGCCTAACCCTGTAGTCTCAATTACTCCCAGTTAGAGAATAAGGACCACTGAGCCCAGGGGTTTAAGACTAGCCAAGAGGGCAAAGCACAGCCCCCCTTTAAAGAAAATCAAAAACAGAAACATTTTACCAATGTCATTTTATTAAATGATTTTTTTTGCGATTTTCCTCCTTAATCAGCAATGCTCATCATTTAATATATGATGAGAACATAAATTCTATAAAATGCATGAATGATACATTTTCCCATCATCAACAAGCTGAATTATATGTGACTGTCAGCAGAAAATATGAATTTTGAGCCCACTTTTGGCTATAATTAAAAGTTACAATGATATAGGTTTTTTTTAAAAAATATTTATTTATTTATTTATTTATTTATTTATTTATTTATTTATTTGTTGTGCATGCAATATTCTGTCTGTGTGCATGTCTGCAGGCCAGAAGAGGGCACCAGACCGCTTTACAGATGGTTGTGAGCCACCATGTGGTTGCTGGGAATTGAACTCAGGACCTTTGGAAGAACAGGCAATGCTCTTAACCACTGAGCCATCTCTCCAGCCCAATGATATAGTTTTTAAATTACCTTTAGTTTCTTCTACAGCAAGTTTATCACAAATCTGCTTTTCATAGGTACAAAGATGTTCCAAGGCTTCTCTATAGAGACCTGCTTCCCGAAGAACTTGATTTTGATATAAAAGGAGTTCACTATATTCATAATCCACTTTATCAGGAGATGTCTGCATGTAGACACAAGGAATGCAAACAGTAAGAATTTTATTTTTGTATTGGAAAATTATTTACACACCTCAAATAAAAAGGTAATACCTAGTTAATAGCG